>NC_135532.1:125891161-126231161 GCF_045843805.1 Urocitellus parryii | reverse complement strand
ACAAAACAAATAACCCAATCAATAAATGGGAAAAGGGACTAAAAAAAAACTCTCAAAAAACTGATACAAATTGTCAACAAATATATATAAAAAAATATTTAACATCTTTAGCAATTACAGAAATGCAGTTTACAACTACACTAAGACTCTATCTCACTTCAGTCAGAATGGCAACTCTCAAGAATACAACAATAAATGTTGATGAGAATGTGTGGGAAAAGGTACACCCACACATTGCTGGTAGGACTGCAAATTGGTGCAATTACTCTGGAAAGTAATATGGAGATTACTCAGAAAACTTAGAATAGAACAATCATTTGACCCAGTTATTACCACTCCTCAGCAGATATCCAAAGGTAAAATCAGCATACTACAGAGACATGACCATATACATGTTTATAGCAGCCCAATTTACAATAGCTAAGCAATTAACCAGCCTAGTGCCTTTCAACAAATGAATGGATAAATAAAATATAGTGTATATACGCAATGAAATATTATTCAGCCATAAAAAGAATGAAATTATGGCATTAGCCAGTAAATGGATGAGAGTAGAGATTGTAAGTAAAATAAGCCAATCCCCCCAAAAATCAAAGGCTGAATATTCTCTCTGATATGAGCATGCTAACACAGAATAAGGGAGGGAGAATAGTAATTCATTGGATCAGATGAAGGGGAATAAAGGAAAGTGATGAGAATGGGAATAGGAAAGACAATAGAATGAATTGTACATAACTTTCTTTTTCCGTATATGAAGACATCACAGTGAAACTTCACATCATGTACAACCACAAGATTAAGATCCTAATTAGGAAAAGGTAAAATCCAGTTATGTATAATACATCAAAATACACTCTAATGTCATGTATGTATAAAAAGAACAAATAAAACTAAAAAGAAAAAAGAAGCCATTCCTCAACAATATTTGGCATATTTACTATGGAAGTCCTCCTGAAAATGTTTAATTTCATTTTTTTATACTTGTATTTTCCCTAATGAAAGGTAGAATAACTATTTGACTAACCACCATTTTTCCGTTTCCAGTGTCCTTCCGTCACATCTTGTGTGATTAAACATGATGACTAACAAAGTAGCCAATGGCTTTGTACATTCCATTGAGTAATTGGTTGATTCAATGAAATCTAAGAGATAGAAAATGTATTTTCTTTTTTTTTTTTACATTTTTTTTCTTTTTATTGGTTGTTCAAAACCTTACACGGCTCTTGACATATCATATTTCAGACATTAGTTTCAAGTGAGTTATGAACTCCCATTTTTACCCCAAATACAGATTGCAGAATCACATCAGTTACACATTCACCTTTTTACATAATGCCCTATTAGTAACTGTTGTATTCTGTTACCTTTCCTATCCTCTACTATCCCCCCTCCCCTCCCCTCCCATCTTCTCTCTCTATCCCATCTACTGTAATTCATTTCTCTCCTTGTTTTTTCTTCCAATTCCCCTCACAACCTCTTTTATGTAGTTTTTTTTTAACAATGAGGGTCTCTTTCCATTTCCATGCAATTCCCCTTTTCTCTCTCTTTCCCTCCCATCTCGTGTCTCTGTTTAATATCAATCTTTTCTTCCTGCTCTTTCTCCCTGCTCTATTTTTGTTGCTCTAATTATATCAAAGAAGACATTTGGTATTTGTTTTTTAGGGATTGGCTGGCTTCACTAAGCATAATCTGCTCTAGTGCCATCCATTTCCCTGCAAATTCCATGAATTTGTCATTTTTTAGAGCTGCGTAATACTCCATGGTGTATAACTGCCACATTTTTTTAATCCATTCATCCATTGAAGGGCATCTGGGTTGGTTCCACAGTCTAGCTATTGTGAATTGTGCTGCTATGAACATCGATGTGGCAGTATCCCTGTAGTACGCTCTCTTAAGGACTTCAGGGAATAGACCAAGAAGGGCAATAGCTGGGTCAAATGGTGATTCCATTCCCAGCTTTCCCAGGAATCTCCATACTGCTTTCCAAATTGGCCGCACCAATTTGCAGTCCCACCAGCAATGTAGAAGAGTACCCTTTTCCCCACATCCTCACCAGCACTTGTTGTTGTTTGACTTCAGAATGACTGCCAATCTTACTGGAGTAAGATGGTATCTTAGGGTGGTTTTGATTTGCATTTCTCTGATTGCTAGTGATGTTGAGCATTTTTTCATGTACTTGTTGATAGATTGTATGTCCTCCTCTGAGAAATGTCTGTTCAGGTCCTTGGCCCATTTGTTGATTGGATTGTTTGTTATCTTATTATTTAATTTTTTGAGTTCTTTGTACATTCTGGATATTAGGGCTCTATCTGATGTGTGGGGGGTAAAAATTTGTTCCCAGGATGTAGGCTCTCTATTTACCTCTCTTATTGTTTCTCTTGCTGAGAAAAAACTTTATAGTTTAAGTAAGTCCCATTTGTTGATTCTTGTTATTAACTCTTGTGCTATGGGTGTCCAATTAAGGAAATTGAAGCCCAACCCCACAATACGTAGATCGGAGCCAACTTTTTCTTCTATCAGACGCAGAGTCTCTGATTTGATATCAAGCTCCTTGATCCATTTTGAGTTAACTTTTGTGCCTGGCAAGAGGAGGGGATTCAGTTTCATTTTGTTGCATATGGATTTCCAGTTTTCACAACATCATTTGATGAAGATGCTATCCTTCCTCCATTGCATGGTTTTAGCCCCTTTATCAAATATAAGATAGTTGTAACTTTGTGGATTAGTCTCTGTGTCCTCTATTCTGTACCATTGATCATGGTGCACAATTTTTTTGATGTGCCTTTGTATCCGATTCACCAGAATTTTATTGAGGATTTTTGCATCTAGGTTCATCAGAGATATTGGTCTGTAGTTTTCTTTCTTTGAGGTGTCTTTGTCTGGTTTCGGAATCAGGGTGATGTTGGCCTCATAGAATGAGTTTGGAAGAGCCCCTCTTTTTCTATTTCCTGAAATAACTTGAAAAGTTTGGTATTAATTCTTCTTTAAAGGTTTTGTAAAACTCCGCTGTATACCCATCTGGTCCTGGGCTTTTCTTGGTTGGTAGTCTTTTGATTGCTTCTTCTATTTCATCCATTGATATTGGTGTGTTCAAATTGTGTGCATCCTCCTGACTCACTCTGGGCAAATCATATGACTTAAGAAATTTATCGATGTCTTCACTATCTTCTATTTTATTGGAATATAGGTTTTCAAAATAATTTCTAATTGTCTTCTGTATTTCTGTAGCATCTGTTGTGATATTGCCTTTTTCATCCCGTATGTTAGTAATTTGAGTTATCTTTCCTCTTTGTTAGCATGGCTAAGGGTCTGTCGATCTTATTTATTTTTAGAAGAACCAACTTTTAGTTTTGTTAATTTTTTCAATACTTTCTTTTGTTTCAATTTCATTGATTTCCGCTGTGATTTTAATTATTTCTTACCTTCTGCTACATTTGCTGTTGTTTTTCTCTTCCTTTTCAAGGGCTTTGAGATGAAGTGTGAGCTCATTTATTTGTTGGTTTTTCCTTTTTTTGAGGAATGACCTCCAGGCGATGAATTTCCCTCTTAAAACTGCTTTCATTGTGTCCCATAGATTCCGATATGTTGTGTCTGTATTTTCATTTATCTCTAAGAATTTTTTGATTTCCTCCTTTATGTCTTCTGTAACCCATTCATCATTCAGTGACATATTGTTCATTTTCCATGTGATGTAGGATTTTTCCTTCCTTCTTTTATCATTGATTTCCAGTTTCATTCCATTATGGTCAGATAAAATGTATGGTATTATCTCTACCCCTTTATATTTACTGAGGGTTGCCCTATGGCATAATATATGGTCTATTTTTGAGAAGGATCCATGTGCTGCTGAGAAAAAAGTATATCCACTTGATGATGGTTGATATATTCTATATATGTCAGTTAAGTCTAGGTTATTGATTGTGATATTGAATTCTATAGTTTCTTTGTTCAACTTTTGTTTGGAGGATCTGTACAATGGTAAGATAGGTGTGTTGAAGTCACCCATAATTATGTGTTGTGGTCTATTTGATTCTTGATCTTGAGGAGAATTTGTGAATTTATGAACGTTGCAGCACCATTATTTGGTGCATAAATATTGATAATTGTTATGTCTTGTTGGTGAATGGTTCCTTTTAACAGTATATAATGTCCTTCCTTATCCCTTTTGATTAACTTAGTCTTGAAGTCGATTTTATTCGATATGAGGGTGGCCACCCCTGCTTGCTTACGAGGACCGTGTGCATGATATATTTTTAACCAACCTTTCACTTTCAGCCTGTGTATGTCTTTTCCAATCAGATGTGTCTCTTGGAGGCAGCATATTGTTGGATTTGTTTTTTTAATCCATGTTACCAGCCTATGTCGCTTTATTGGAGAGTTTAAGCCATTAACATTTAGAGTTTCTATTGATATATGGTTTGTATTTACAGCCATGTTTGATTATTTATTTATTTATTTTAAATTCAGTTTGTTTCTCCATGATTAGCTTCCCCCCCCCGCCCTCTGTCTTTACCGAGGCACTTTCCACTGATGGTTTTGGTTATTGTTTTTCATTTCTTCCTCGTGTAGTGTTTTGCTCAAGATGCTTTGCAATGCTGGTTTTCTAGCTGCAAATTCTTTTAGCTTTTGTTTATCCTGAAAGATTTTTATTTCGTTGTCATACCTGAAGCTTAATTTTGCTGGATAAGAATTCTTGGTTGGCATCCATTGTCTTTCAGTGTTTGATATACGTTGTTCTAGGATCTTCTCGCTTTCAGCGTCTGTGATTAAAAATTTGTTATTAACCTTATTGGTTTACCCCTGAATGTAATCTGCCTCCTTTCTCTTGTAGCTTTTAATATTTTCTCTTTGTTCTGTATATTGGCTATCTTCATAACAATTTGTCTTGTCGTTGGTCTACTGTGATTTTATGTGCTCGGTGTCCTCTATGCATCTACAATTTGTATATCCATTTTCTTTTTTATTTCTGGAAAATTTTCTGTAATTATTTCATTCAGCAGGTTACTCATTCCCTTGGTTTGAATCTCTGTACCTTCCTCTATCCTGATGACTCCTAAGTTTGTTTTTTTTATGTTATCCCATATCTCTTGGATGTTTTTCTTGTGACTTTTCACCAGCCTTTCTGAGTTGGCTAGACTCTTTTCAAGATGATATATTTTGTCTTCATTATCTGATGTTCTGGCTTCTATTTGCTCCACTCTGTTAGTGATACTCTCAATTGAGTTTTTAATTTGGTTTATAGTTTCCTTCATTTCTAGAATTATTGTTTGATTTTTTTTAATCTCTATCTCCTGATAAAGATGCTTACCTTCTTCTTTTATCTGTTTATGTAATTCATTTTCAATGTGTTCTTTCACTGTTTGAATTTGCTGTCTCATATCCTCTTTAAGGTTCCATTCCATCTGTTTAAGGTATTCCTTGAGTTCTTTATATGACCATTTTTCTGATGACTCTAGGTCCTCCTGAATATTTAGGCTGTCCTGCATTGTTTGTACTCCTTTTCTTCCTTGCTTTTTCATGCTGCTCATGTTACTTCTTGTTCTGTTTGACTGCTGAGTTACTGTTTACTCCTATAAATTTATTTGATGCTTGGGAGGAAAGGTATTAGAAGGGAAGGGAAGAAGTCACTAAAGAGCATGAGAGTAAGCAGGTAGAATTCAAGGAAGGGGGAATAACAAAATTGAAAAGACAAAAGAAAAAAAAGAAAAAAAGAAAAAAGAAAAAAATTAAAAAAAAAATAATTAAAAAATGAAAATGAAAATTAAAAAAATAAAATAAAAAATTTTAAAAATTTAAAAACAACAACAAGAAATGAAAATGAATAAAAGAAAAAAAAATTTAAAAAAATTAATAAATGCAGTCTTAGAGTTTGATTAACTTCTCTTCCAGTAGGTGGAGCTGTCCCCACTGGGCCAAGCTTCTCCTCTCAATAGGCGGGAACCAATCACTGTGCAGCAGCTCTTCCTCCCAGACTGGGCGGGTCTCCAATCCTGAGTGCCTAGGGCCTTCTCTTGTGTCTAGTCACTTCCCCACTTTTCCTCAAGCCAGGCCCCACTCACCAGTGATGCTCACCACAATACTGGCTACACGCCAGGTCTGCTGCTCCTGGGAGCCCTGTTTTCATGAACGCCTGGGCACACTCTCCCTGTTTTCCGTTCCCTCAGACCCTAAGTTTGTAGAGCTTGGGGCTGAGAACCCCCAGTGAATTTGCTTGCCCTCTGGTAGCCACACCCCCGGTAGCTGGTGCAAGAGACCTCAATTGTCAGCACTGGTGGGAGTGGTAGCCCGGAGTTCCGCGCCAAAAGTCCCGCGACACTCCTGATTCCCTCAGTCTGGCTATCACGCTCACGGGAGAGCTGGAAGGGGCCCTTACAGGAGAGTTGGAAGGGGCCCTTAAGGTTTCCCCGCTATGTGGAGAGGGATGGCTAGGGGATTACACACCTGTCACAGCTGGTTTTAATGAAGTTATCTCCTATGTTACTACAAAAAAATTTGTCTTTAATGTTTTACTGCTTATGGATCTTGTCTGCTGATGAGGCTGTTAACTGCCTTTTTTTCCCATTTATTTGGTTCTTTAATTCCAAGATTTCTGTCTGGTTCTTTTTTATTTTTTGTTTTTATCACTTTTGTTACTTTCTCATGTATCTTCCTAATTGTTTTTGAATCTCTGTATTCCCCTATATCTCATTATTTTGATCTCATTTTTCAAGTAGTTTGTTAATTTGGGGGGGGGTTCTGTTACTAGAGGTATTATGTTCCATTGGAGGTATTATTATACTACCTCATCTTTTTATGCTCCTATGCTGATATTTTTGCCTCTGGTGAATCAGTTACCTTTACTAATTTTATATGGTTTCTTTCATAGTAATTCTTTTCCATGATGGTGTGTATCCTATGATGTCCATTGAGTAGCTACTTTGGTTCGTGATGCATTCCTTAGACTACTGTCCATGTAATTTCTTAACTGTAATCAACTCCAGCAATGTTTGTGAGGATCAAAACTGCCACAGGCTGCAGGAATTGAAGAAGTGCCACAAGTTAGGACAGCACTTTTAGGTGGGTATATATACTGATGGCACTGAGCATGGTGTGCCTGGCTACATGTTTGAGGGGCCTGTCAGTTTATGTAGGTCATGTTGCATGGGTCCATTCTGGCAGTCCTGTGCAAGTGAGGCACTACTGCCATGGCATCAGTGGCATGGCACTCATGATGTACATGTTGGGACTGCTTTAGTAGGCCCTGATGTTCAGAGAAGTCTTCTCAATAGCTGATCAAGACATCAGTAACTGAGGCCATGCAAGTATCATGAACCAAACCATACAGGTAGATGCGGACATGGTGCCTATCCATGTTTGAAAGAGTGAAGATGACATTGATGTGATTTTTGTAGCTGATTTGCTCATGCTGGGATGCCTAGCTGCTTCTGAAGGCCAAGGTAAGTAAACAAGATCATTTATCAGATTCCCAGGACCTCTACTGACCAAGTCAATAACTTAGAGCTGGCTGCATAGCTGCTACCTGGGGCAACAGGAAGGATAAGGGGCTCATTGACTGCTTCTTGGGGCCAAGAGTGGTAGGCAGGGCCATCCAGCTCTTTCCAGGCAGCAGAAAAGGTTTATGATTTCTTGAGAAACCATTTTATAGCCAATTCATTTGACAATTTATTCTCAAAGAAAACTTAATGATATTCTCTTAATGCCAAAATTAATTTCAAAATACTAAAATTATGGATAGACTATTTTTTAAATTTTAACCAGAAGTCATAAAATATTCTCTTTTGAGCTTAAGTTTTAGAAAGCAATTCAATCTGCTTTTTCTTATGTAAAGATTTTGTAGAGTTTGACATATAAAATTTTGGAAACTAAAATAGCAAGAAAGATTATTTCTTTTAAATAGAGATTCTTAAGCATTAATGTTGTATAATGACAAATGTGGTTCAAGTATTATATACAAAGAAAAAAAGTCAGGTTTCTAGACCTAAATTATTTTTAATAGGTCATTTAATTATATTCCTTAGTACACTGCATTGAAATCCCAGAAGTAAATAGTAAAATAGTGCCCCGATAAGTTGGTAAGGGTATTCAAGAGTGCGGTAAAAGAAGGTTGAAACATTGGTATCAAAATATATTTATAAGTAGGAGGAATAAATTTGAGAGCCCTATGGCACAGAACAGTAACAATATTCACAATAACTTATTATATACTTTGTAAAGAACTAGAATAGAGGAGTTTAAAAGTCACAAGCATAAAGATGACAAGTGCTAATTTCCCTGATTTTTTCATTATTAATTGTGTATATTATTAAATATCCACATTGTATTCCTCCCCACACACACATATACAATTTTTAAAAAATTGAAAGATAGTCATAATGAAATTAATCATGTCTAAAACCAAGTGCCAGTGATGTCAAGAAATAAACCAAGAAAAATTCAGTCTGAAAACTTATTTTGTAATCATTTCTCCAAGCTTATTGAAACTACTAACAGATAATTATTTTGTTATATAAATTTTCCTTTTCATTTCATGATTTTTTGTAAATGCCTAGGTTAAATACACTATCATAGTTTGGGTATACACAATTTATTCAAAAAAGGAGACCCAGCATCATTTCTGAACTTTGCCATTATTTCTAATCATGGCGTTTTATTTCTAAGCTTGGCGTTTGATAATCCCAGGTGATATAGGCCATGAAGAAGTAAACATATGCCATGGAAGAAGTAGAATGATCCAAGACAATGTATCTTACAGTGGTAAATAAATTATAAGAAAGACCTAGATTTGGAGGAAGTTGGCCAGGTGTTAGTGACTTCCACTCTGAATTTGTAGGAAAAAAAAAACTGGTTACAAATATCTACAGAGAAAATGGAAACTAAAGACTGATACACAGAGATGTTTGGGCTACAGATGTAGATTTAGTACCATACATATAGGTGTTATTTGAGACTATAAAGATTAGTCGTATTTCTATTGAATCAGTAAGAGGGTGTCTTTAAGAAAAGAGTATAAAGGAAGCCCTGCATGGTGGTACACACTTGCTCAGGTGGCTGAGGCAGGAGAATTTTGAGTTCAAAGCCAGTCTCAGTAAATTTAGAAAGTCCCTAAGCAAGTCAGTAAGACCCTGTCTCTAAATAAAATTCAAAAAAGGACTTGGGATAAGGCTGAGTGGTTAAGCACCCAGGATTCAATACTTGGTACCAAAAAAAAAAAAAAAAAAAGAAAGAAAAAGAAAAAAAAATGAAGAAAGAAAAGAGTGTAAAGGAAAATATCCAAAAAATAAAAAATTAGGAGTAAATATGCATAATTCAATTAGAATGACCTCATGAGATTTAATTAAGAAAGGATTTCAAATAAGAAATGATAAGTCCTTACGAATATTGTTACTGAATTTCTACTTCAGGTTATCCTCATCTGTTCATGTTTTAGAGAAAGAATTAAATTGGAAGTCAGTTAATCCATTTGCCTTTTTTGTAGCTGGCTAGAAGGCAGATATTCAGACTCTGATCCTTAAATGCTTATATCTCCAGGTTTGGGTATTGAAAAGGAGGCCAAGTGATATGAATACATGAGGCATTTTTCGTGCACTATTGGCAGTCAGCACTGTGAAAGTTTTGCAATGGAGACACTGATAAATGCTCAGTGATGTTAGCGCCAGCAGTGATATCCTAACCAGACAGTCCCTGAGCCATGACACTGGCTCTCTTTTTTGCTCCCTAGATTCTCTTGGTAGTTGCCCAATTTCTGAGCCTGTTTTTTACAGACTCCTATTTATATTATGAGCTATAACATATCTTTCCAACAAATTCTTTTTTTTTTCACTTGAGTTTAAAAAAAAAACAAAAACAAAACTATTCTAGGAATCATTGCAGTTTTCTGCTGAAACAAGACGGATGTCCACCTAAAATGTGGTTCTGTATCAAAACCAATCACACAATATACACCACAAAGACAAGTTTATTACTTGCAGTAGAAGACATGGTGGGGAAGACAAGCTGGTCAGAAAATGTCTGTAGAGAGTAGAAAAATGACACAGGTCTAGCATTATGGTTGTCAGCAGCATTGCTGGATGAAGTTTCTTTCATGCAATGACCTAAGTTGCATGATTTGACCTTCTCACAAGCACTAAAGGGAATAAACATCTGTGTTTTATATTAGTTTGCTCAAAACTGGGACAAAATGGAAAGAGCTCTGGGACTTAAAAATTTTTAGAAGACAAAATGGAGTTAAATACTTTATTAGAACAATTAAAGGTATACCCAGACTAAATCAACCAGATCAAAATTATAATGAATATCATTTAGGCAACTAAATCTATTGCCTCATTAAGAAAGAGCATGTTTATTTAAATGTGAATGGTGAGGACGGGAGGTGTGGCTCAGTGGTAGAGCACTTGCCTAGCACATGTGAGGCACTGGGTTCCATCCTCAGAACTTCCTAAAAATAAATAAATAAAATAAAGGTATTGTATCCATCTACAACTTATTTATTTACTAGTTTTTTTAATGTTAATGGTGAATTGAGAGGATTTTGAATTGAAGAGATAAGAATCAAGTCCATTCTGTGATAATTATTTAATCTTTTTAAGATATAGTTTCATCATTTTTTTAAAGGGATCTACCAGTCTTATGAGGGTTGTGTGAGGAGATTTTGTTCTCAAAATGGATAGACTACAGCAGCATCAACCAATACTTATCTCAGGAATCACAGGGCCTTTGTTAAAATTCCCACTCTGCCATTTGCCAACTAAATAATCTTGAGCAAATGAAAACACCTCTCACAGCATCAGTTTCTTCATCTAGAATAGAGATGACAACAACAACAATATATGGAGAATAAATGTGATCACACATTTGGCTAAGAAAAAGAGTTCATTAAATCTTCAATTATTTAGTATTCTATCCAGTAAATAAATCAAACTTCACTTAGAATTTCAAAATTTATTGAAGATACTGGTACGATGTGAGATTAGATTTCACCTTACACACTACACAGTAAAAGCTTAATCAAATTACTTATTTCATGGCTTTCTTCTTTTACACTAAGGCTTTTCTGTGTGAGCTATTTGTCTCTTTCTCCTTACTTCAATATCCTAATTAGCCAAGTAAAAGTAGATAGGTCACCACTATACTGGCATTTTATTACTTTTGACATGTTCATGGGAGAGGGTCTCATTTGTGACCATAGGAGAAGTGATCAGCCATATCATTAACTCTGCAAAGCATTTTAGGTTTAAGTGTATATGTCTCTTAAGTAAATGAACATCTCTAAAGAGCACTACGTGGGAAGACTACCTGCCTTATGAGCTTGTGGGGAGAATTAAAATCAGCAAGTTCTGTAAAGAATCTACATCAATTCCATAGCTATAAAAAGTGAAAATTGATATTAGTAATTCATATTAATTATTCCATTTTTTCTGTCAGAATCTATCTCATATTTTCTCTGAATAGTATTTAACATAATAATGGACCTGAAATTTTAAATCCTATTTATTAGAAAGGATTTCTTATTTGTGAAGCTAGTCTATGTACTAAACGTCAAAGATCAATTTAAATCTCATGCAACTCAAGGCAAAATGAAAGAGTAATTCATTAAAAACCATAGCAGGAAAACTTTACACTGATGAAATACACTATCATTCTGGGCTTTAAAAATCTTCATTAGTGTTTCAACTTTAGTTTTTGTCTTTACAACAATAAAATATAAATAGCTTGAAAAAGAGTGATAGAATTATCTGCTTTCTCACCATGGAAATATCCTGAGATTATGTTTATTTTTCTGTCCGTTTTTTATGCCTTCTAGAAATTCTAAAACTAAACCACAAATGATCACTTAAATTTGTTAGACTTTAAGTGTTTTGAGGGTTTCTTTAGTTATTTATTTTTCTAAAATGATGTCCAGAAATATGTTAACAAAACTTTTAAAAATCATAGCATTCTATCCCATATAAAACAAAAAAAAAAGATCAGGTTTACACATTCCATTTTCAAAGTCTTAAAATATCTATTATTAGGTAATAAGAAGCTGAAGAATCCCACATAAAATTTTATAGCCCCCTTTCCTTCCCCAAGTAGAAAGTCAGACCTCCACTGAGTAGCAGAGAAAAAAAAAGCAAAGATTCTTGCATTAATAATATACAGAAAGAATCAGGCTTGAGGCTGGGGATGTGGATCAAGTGGTAACAGGCTTGCCTGGCATGTGTGCAGCATGGATTCGATCCTCAGCACCATACAAAATAAAGATGTTGTGTCCACCAAAAACTAAAAAATAAATATTAAAAAAATCTCTCTCTCTCTCTCTCTCTCTCTCTCTCAAAAAAGAATCAGGCTATTTTTAGAAGGAAAAAAAGTATTGATTTGACATAAAAGGTTTAGGATCAAGCCTGGGGTGAACTGGAAGGCTAAAGCTTTGACAAGGCATGGGTAAGGGAAGATATTTGGTAGGCATTTCTCACTCTGAAACCCATTTCTTGAAGATACAGTCTATCACACTGATGTTACATTTCTGTGTAACATCTGTGTACTCAGAAGGATTCTTGAATTTTTTTTTTAAATAAGAGAAAGGGTACTCTGCTAAGGATATTGGTGAAGGAAAAAAGTATTTCATAATCCTGCTAGGAAATCTAGGTTGAAACATAAAAATTTACAAACAGGTGCACACATTCGAACACACACACACACACAAATCAACAAGTGAAACATATGAGTATGTTAACACAGAACAAATGGAGGGTGAGAATTATTGCCATGTGCCAAAGCAATATGCGGTAGACTCAGAAGTGACTCAGTAAATATTTGTAGAATTTAATTGCATGGATATCTTCCTAAATTGCTTTAATCCTGATTTAGGAGGTGATATTCATTTCTCCACAAATAGGAAAGGAAAGCATCTCTTTGGTCTAGTTACTGTGGGCCCAGAATAGCTGATGGCTTTTCAAAGAGTCTGAATTAAAAAATAAATAAAATCATTTCTAGGTCAAACATGACACTAATCTATAGAAGAAAGTCTAAATTCTGAAATGTCTTCAAGGCATCAAACACTTTTAAGATACAGAAAATTCAACTTTTACCAAAAAGTCACTGTATTTACAACATAAACAGGAACTATGTAGCAGCACAGCAGTGCTTACTTCACACTATAGGGACCCATGGTGCTTACTGAAACAGGCCACTCCCACCTCCCTTTCCCTTCTACATTGAAATAATGAAATTTTGAAAATTTACTCTAGTTCTACCCATTTATGTGACTTGATTAGTCTACTAATTCCTCTTTTCTGTACTGACTTAAGCCATGTTCAGTAGGTAAATGGTATGAGACTTTTGCCAATGGAATTGTGGTAGAAATGTGGGAGTCTTAGTTTCAACTCTCTTCTTAGATATGAACATGGAAACATGTTATCTCAACAATTATAAGTGCCAATCCCACAACTGTAAAAGAAGGTACCTGAGGATAAAACCAGCACAAGGAGAAAGGTAAGATTAAATAGACCCATAGAAATGGAGTCAGAGATTTTATTAGAGACCCAATAAGGTTTTTTGTTTGTTTGTTTGTTTGTAATTTAGGCTGATTTGAGAAAGTTTCTGCTACGCACCCCAAAACAAGATGATATAGAATAACTGTAACTCTACCTATCTCTGGGATGCCAATGTGCAGAAATATACAGAGAACTGGACAGTGCTTGAAAGAACTGAGCTAAGTCTCAATCTTTCGTTTGCTTCTTTGCTTGACAGTCTAATTTCTTGTTAGTTAAAAAATGGTGAGAAACCATTCACCATGAAACGACTGAGGTAATTCATTCAATGGATTCTGTAATATAAATGCAATTTATGAAATATAAAATACTAAGCAGGTGACAAGCTCTTTTTGTCAGGTATGGCTGGATTACCAGCCATCAAATGTTGGCTTGTGTGCATATTAAGTTCAAAATTGTAGAATGAGACTCTTTATAGTTTTTTTCAATGAGCAAAATATCTCTGATTTTAAAAAGAATGAATATGTAAGATGGCAGAATAGAGGAAGAATGCACTTTCCAGATGTTCCTCAGTACCAGACTTAGTGAGTGGGAAGATAGCTCCTCAGCAAGATGGGTAACTTAAAGAGAGTTCACCGAAACTTAATACTGGACTCTAAAATAAGCCACAGAGATGACTTATAATGTAAGAAATAATACATTAGAAGTGTGAAAGCTTGGCCACTAGCTGCGGGGTGTGTGGGTGGGTGGGGGGCGTAGACAGAATGAGAAGATTGTATGGCTGGAAAATAAAAAAAAAAATTAAAAAAGAAAAGAAAAGAAAAATTGGCTTGGGGAAACCTGTGGATTAAAGAGGAAGCCTGACTTTAATGGACAGCATGGTGGAGGAAGTAATTCAGTGACAGTCAACCCAAAATAGCTCCCCCAGAAGCTAGCGGCTGGTTCCACTGCATCAGTGATGGCTGGCTCAGAAAGCTTTTTGAAGGGACAGAAAATGCTCCAGGGCCAGCAGTTGCCGCTCAGTGCAGGAAACATCTATAAATGCTTTGAAGTAGCATGCAGAGAGGAGATTGAGAGCTCATGAGAGAAGCTGCCCGCAGTCTCCTGTTTTAATTCCTACAGTGTACCTGAACCAGAGTAGCCAAAATAGGCACAAAGAAAATTGTACCTGGACCATTCAGACTACAGATACTAAGGAGAGAAAGCTCCCTTTGTGGTAGCCACCCCATAAGAACTATTGAAAATATGCTTAGAGCAGTAACACAAGAGCATCTACACTCCAAGGCAGATACTGAGTAATTTACATTTATAGTGGTGAAAGTGAAACCTGTGGAAATTTTGTCCCTACATCCTATAAGTGGACTTTATCACAGATCCTAAAGATGCAGACATCCTGCAGAGACTGGCAACTTCCCTTCAGAAGAAGGATCAGATTTGAAATACCCACTGACAGAGTTCTAAGATTCAGTCAAGACTAAACCCTGACTACTGGAACTTCCAACTTAAAACTCTACACCACCCCCACTACCGAAATACACAATTTTTCAGTACCACTGCCCACCCCATTCTATCCCTCCTTATACTGCTAGACTAGACGCTGAGATCTGCTCCAAGCTTTGCTTCCTAGGCAGCTAAGAGTCAAACACTAAGGCATGGAACTTAACAACTCCCAGCCCTTGAACCAAGGATTAGGAAGCCAAAGATAAACGAATGAAGAACCACTTCTGCTAACAGTTTGACCACCTCAATGGAAACAAGCCCTTAATTTCCCTTCAAAATTTTTTCTATTTTTCTTTCATTTTTCTCATTTTGTTTTTCTTTTCTTTTTATATTTCCCAGATTTTAAAAAATATATTATTTTCTTAAATTTTTTACATTAAATTTTTATTGTATTTTATTATTTTTTACTTTCTTCCATTTTGCAAGATTTCATGTGCTTGTGTGTGGGTGTGTTCTGTGTTGATAGGTTTGAAATATACATATATTTCATATAATTTTATTTTAACTTTAATTATTTTCCTCTGTACCTTCTTATTATTTATTATTTAATCTTTGGGTTGTCATAGCTGAAGTATAATTATGTGTGGATTTGAGTTATTTTGATCTTACAATTGCTTGTTTGTTCACACCTTGATTTTTATATCTTATTGCCTCTTCAATCAATCTCTTCCCTAACAGACAAATTTTCCTGTTCCTTCTTCCTCTCTTTAATTTTATAAATTTCTTATAATTAATTTATTCCTCCTTCTTTTTAGCTATAATCTCAAAAATAACTTTATATTGTAAATTTAAATAGGATTAAAATGACTTTTATTAGTCAATTATGATATATTATTAGATTATATGAAGAATTGAAATTTGGTATTTAGATAATCTAGTACTACTTTTAAAGGTGTAACCTAAAAATCAATAAACCTCAGTGGATTATAAAGAGATAAATGAATTAGCATTTGGAAAATCTGATGAAGGCTGTGTTAAATTGTTTGACAAAATAAACAAGCATCACAATTCATTTATAAAAAGAGACAATTAATTTTTAACATGTTTCAAATATTCACATGATATTTATAGCATTTGTGGGATTTAGTGTTTTCAGAAGTATAGATGAACAGACACATGAATTATCATTCTTATTTAAACATGAGCTGATCCAAGATGGTGGAATAGAAGAGGTACTGTTTCTGGCTGCTCGGTGGAATTAAACCAAGAAAACAGTCAGGCAGCTTCTCCACAAGGTCTTACCTAGATGGAATATAACATCTCACAGCATAAAACAGGACCCCTATACAGTGGATTTTCGCAGAAACCATCAGAGTTGAGACCACCTGCACAGAAATCAGAGCCTCTGTGTTCCAATAAGACTCCGGATTCCAGACACAAAGCCCACAGTTCTAGCGCACACAGGGCTCTCAAGCAGCATACCAGAGTCACCTAATCAGCTGTGCTCCACTCCCACGCAGGCCACACAGCTGCAATCAAGCCACAGCACAAAGCCATCCCAGCTTCCCCCACCTCACCAGACACAACAGCGCTGGAAGCAGATGGACTCCATCTTGGAAAACCTCTCTCTTTTTGGTGGGCATGATTTCAGTGCCGACCTCTGTTTGAACAGGTACCTGATTTCCAACTTCCTCCCCCTCCCTCTCTTCCCCAGCTGCAATTACTAGGCACAGTGACTACCCAGCACAAAACTCGCTCTCAGCTGAATGGGTTCGGGAGCACAGTGCAGACAGACTCTGCGTCTAATACAAGAAAAAGTAGGCCCTAATCTTCATTATGTGGGATTAGGCCCCAACTTCCTTAATAAGACTCCTATAGTGCAAGAATTAAAACCAAGAAGCAAAATTGGGATGGACTCAAACTAAAAAGTTTCTTTTCAGCAAAAGAAACAATCTGTGAGGTGAACAGAGAGCCTACATCCTAGGAGCAAATTTTTTACCCCTCACACATCAGATAGAGCACTAATCAATCACTAGGGTATATAAAGAACTCAAAAAGCTAAGCACCAAAAGAACAAATAATCCAATCAACAAATGGGCCAAGGACCTGAACAGACACTTCTCAGAAGAAGATATACAATCAATCAATAAATACATGAAAAAATGCTCATCATCTCTAGCAATCAGAAATGCAAATCAAAATCACTCTAAGATATCATCTCACTCCAGTCAGAATGGCAGCTATTATGAAGACAAACAACAATAAGTGTTGGCGAGAATGTGGGGGAACAGGTTCACTCATACATTGCTGGTGGGACTGCAAATTGGTGCAGCCAATTTGAAAAGCAGTATAGATATTCCTTGGAACCACCATTTGACCTAGCTATTCTTCTCCTTAGACTATACCCAAAGGACTTAGAAACAGCATACTACACTGACACAGCCACATCAATGTTTATAGCAGCACAATAGCTAAGCTGTGGAACCAAACTAGATGCCCTTCAGTGGATAAATGGATTTAAAAATGTGGCATATATACATGATGAAATTGTATTCAGCATTAAAAAAGACCAAAACTATGGCATTTGCAGGTAAATGGATGGCATTGGAGAAGATAATGCTAAGTGAAGTCAGTCAATCCCCAAAAAACAAATACCGAATGTTTTCTCTGATATAAGGAGGTTGACTCATAGTGGGATTGGGAGAGAAAGCATGGGAGGATTAGATGAAATCTAGATAGGGAAGAGGGGTGAGAGGAAAAGAGAGGGGGCAGGGGATTAGCAAGGATGGTGGAATGTGATGGACCTCATTATACAAAGTACATGTATGAAAGACTTGAATTGGGTGTCAACATACTTTACATACAGAGATACAAAAATTGTGGTATATATGTGTATTAAGAATTGCAATGCAAAAAGAAAAAAATAATAACATTACCTTAGATTAGGTAGAGGGAAGGAAGTGAAAGGAGGGGAAGGTGGGGGATGTGGGGTTAAAAAAGTCAGTAGAATGAAACAGACATTATTACTTCGTATATGTATGCGACTGTATGACCGATGTGATTCTACAATATGTAAACTCAGAAAAATGAGAAATTATATCCCATCTATGTATGATATATCGAAGTATATAAGTGCATTCTACTGTCATGTATAACTAATTAAAACAAATAAAAAATTAAATAAATAAATGTGAGCCTTAAACTACTAGAAAAAAAAATAATTAGAGTAATGGAAAACTCATTTTTTTAATGAGAGAGGGAGACAGACAGAGAGAGAGAGAGAGAGAGAGAGAGAGAGAGAGAGAGAATTTTAATATATATATATATATATATTTTTTAGTTTTCGGTGGACACAACATCTTTGTTTGTATGTGATGCTGAGGATCGAACCCAGGCTGCACGCATGCCAGGCGAGCGTGCTACCACTTGAGCCACCTCCCCTGAAAACTTATTTTTACATATCCTAGATAAGCCATTTGAGGAGGAAAAAGATGCTTGAAAAATGTTATTATCTCAAAATTTGTTGTTATTAAGAACAGTTATATTTTATAGATACTGAATTTTTCCTTGTCTACTGTATTCCCTTGGTATGATAGCAGAGTACTAATTTGAATTGTTTAAGCTTTAAAAAGAATTTGTTTTCACAGAAGAGGAGATATTTTGTATATCATCTCATTCCTAATTATCCCAATTTACTTCATTATCCAGTGGATGGGGCTTATTTGCTTAAAATTATAATTTTAAAAATGTCTTCTGTGGCGAAGTCTTTTAAACAATGCAGTTTGACATGAATAAAGCAATTCATATTGTGACATGACTTTAAAGGGTTAGGAGCCCATCCACCTGAGATTGTAATTTACCCAAAGTCAGGGCCATGGTTTACATTGTTTTGAAGTTAGTAATTTATTAAATGGATGTCATTTATTTAATAATAAATAAATAAATAAATAATTGTATTTTAAATATGTAACTATAAATATATAATATATAAATATATTTACCTATCTAGACATATACATCTGCAAATATGTATACAATTTCTAAGTGAATCAATGAATGCCTATAATAAGAATTCATATTCATGTATATATACATATATGTATACGATACACAAGAATGAATACATAGTTTCCAGAAATAAAGTGAGAGATAAAAGATATTTAGGAGATGAAGACATAATTCTCTCAAGTCTTAAAAGGCTTAAGTGACTAGTTTGAGGTTTAAACAGAATATTGAAGACAGTATGTAGAGGTTAGGTCTTTCCAATATTAGAAATTTTTGAAATTCCAATATAAAGCAGAAACCCTGCCTAAATTTGGGACATTCAAGAACAGCAATCTGAATATACATATGGCAGAAGAGTGTATTGGAGGAAGCAGCTCCTATGATTATCAGAAAGCAGAAAAACTCCACTTGCCAGATATAAATATATACCCCAAAGCCATACCCCCAATGCCCCACCTCTTCCAGCTACACCCCACCAGCTTTCAGTTACCACTCAATCCCATCAGGTGATCAATTAACTGATTGGGTTAATACTCTAATAATCAGATCATTTCTTCTCTGAGCCTCCTTGCATTGTCTCACAAGTAAACTTTTAGTGGACATCTCACATCCAAACCATAACACAAACCTAAAAGAAATGTGAAATAGTCATGGAAAACATCACAGTAGAGTTCAGAGGATTCCAGAAGGCAGTAAAGCAAGACAACATGAGCAGATAAGTAAAAAATAAATTGAGAAGATAATTGCCCAAGTTTTCCTATAATTATGAAAAAGGACAAAGAAACACAAATAATTCTCAAAACCCCCCAAAATTCAAAGCCATATAGGATGAGGCAATATTCTATGAAAATTGTGTATACTTATATTTTATTGTCATAAAATAGAAAAATAAGGATCTAAGGTAAAACATTTCTCTTCTTAAATAAAAATCTTCAAAATTGTGTATTTGGGCTGAAACCCAAAGTTATGATTGTCTTAACTCAGTACATATATATCCCTAAACACAAATTTACTCTGTGTACGCATTTTCCTCATCACCTACACTCTCAAATTAATAAGAAATAAAACGAATAATTTAGTTTTTCAGCCTCCTGTTTGAAAAGTCATGACATAAGCCCTATCCTACAATGTGATTCTAACCTATTTCAGTAGGGTGTTCCCGGTGACTTAGAAGGAAGAAATTCCTGTCTTGCAAAATTAGGAACCAGAGAAACATGAGTGAAAAAGACTCATACTAATTTTGTGATTTAAAATGAATGACTGTAGAGAGTTGATCATGTTGAAAACTGGCTGTTCACTGAAAAGTTTCACAAGTACTATGCAGAATGTGTCAAGGAGATAAAACAAGTACTTTGAATTGAATTCTTTCCTTAAAATGTATAGGGTGAAGTCCCAATACCATGTTAAGCATAATGGAGGTAGGGTGCTTAAATGGGTGATAAAGATAAAATGAATTTATAAGGTGTAGCCCTGATGAAATAAAAGTAGTATACTTACAAAAGAGAAGACACCATGGAGATTTCTTTCTTTTTGCCATGTGAGCACACAGCAAGAAAGTGGCACTCTGCAAGCCAGGAAGAAGGGTGCCTTTGGAAACTGAATCAGCCAGTGCCTTGGTCATGAACTTCTCATCCTCCAGAGCTCTAATATTTCTATTGTTTAAGCCAACCAGTATATGGTATGAATTGGTTATGGCAGCCCACATGATGTGTGGATCTAGACCATGGAAAATTCAGTGAAATGCCTGAAGAGTTACAATATGGGGAAACTGTGATTTGATTTAATTCTGCCAAAAGATATTTCTCTGGACCAGAGCTGCTACCAGAGGGATGGGGGCATGTGTGCTTTTGTTGCTGAGCAGTGTCTTTGTGCTGCCTCACTTTTGCCTTGACACTGCTAGTTTAAAAATGCTTTAAAAATGTTGGAAAATGTCCTAAGATTATTTATTTTATGTTAACTTTATGCTGAGTTAGTTATTTAGAAATAAAAAGGAGTTAAAACTAAACATTTAAAGTCTGGTTTTTGAAGATGGAGAAAATTCTTGTTACTGTTGAATATAAGCAGACAAAATATTTTGGTGCCAGGCACTGAGCTGAACTGTGAAAATACAGGGGTGAACAAGTTCCCTATTTCTGAGTCTCAACTCTCCAAGGCTGAGCATAAATCTGGGGATAAAACTGCTTAAGAAGTGAATGTCAGAAAAAAAAAAATGATCCCAAGAATTTGTGAATCCAGAAAGGAAACTTACTTAAGGAAACCTAGGAAACCAGAAGTGTTTTCTAAACTGTCATGAAAAATAGCATAGAAAATGGAACCAACCTTCATAAATATGAAATAAAGTGAAAACAAAAGCTAAATCATGAGCACCATGTTTTGGGTTAGCTGATGAAGAGAGAATCAAAGAGGGATCAGGCAGCATTCTAAAATAAGTGAAAAACAATCTGCTTTCTATGTGGTAATCCCCAACATCCCTCTGGGGCCAGCATGGTAGATTAAAGAATAGTTTGGATCTGAACTCTATTTCAGATATCAAGTAGGCGACAATTCCTTCAGTATTTATTGAACCAAATGTTTAGGCATTTTTCCAATGTGCAAAGGCAGATATGGCAAAAAAAAAAAAAAAAAAAAAAAAAGAGCACCTACCCTTAGGATGTCTTTACTCAAAGTGAACAGATTTGATATCCTACAATAGGAATAAAAATGGAAGTATGTTGGGTGGTTTTTGCTTTTTGTTTTGTTTTTATAATTTGGAGCCAGAAGAGACAAACTGTGAATAACTAGTAAGTCATGAAGACAACTCTCAAATAACCGCCAAGTTCTTAGAGATAAGAAGGGAAATGAGGGAAATGAAGTTATTTTATGAATAAAGGGAAGACATTTGACATTCTTTTAAAGATTGAATCCTACATAACTGAAAAGAATCAAATGTTCTGGATCATTTGTTGATAACAGGTTCACAGAGTGGAATATTCCTATAGCAGAGGCAGGACCTTTAAGGAGATGGATAGAGATGTTCCTGTGGTGAATAGCCAGCAAGGTTCATGATCTTGAAAGACAGGAAAAGGTCATTTGGAACCAAACTCAGCATAAGTCAGAAGAGAAACTGCTATAGCCCAATGGATAGGGCTAGAATGTCCCCAGCAAGATCTAGAAAGGCAGCATTTAAAACCCATATCAACACTGGCTTATTTTCCTTAGCATAAAGTCCTCCAAATTTATCTGTTTCAACAAATGGCAGGACTGTCTTCTTTTTAAACACTGATGAATATTGTATTCTATTGTATTTACCACATTTTTCACAATGCATTAATCCATCAATATACATTTGTTTTCATAGGTTGACCTTGTAAATAATGTTGCTATAAACATGGGAGCTCATTATTTAAGAGATTCGGACTTCAGTTCTTTTGGAAATCTTCTAAGTGGTAGGAATGCTGGATCATATGGTAGTTCTCTTTTTAATTTTTTTTTTTTAAAGAGAGAGTGAGAGAGGAGAGAGGGGAGAGAGAGAGAGAATTTTTAATATTTATTTTATTTAGTTCTCGGCGGACACAACATCTTTGTTGGTATGTGGTGCTGAGGATCGAACCCAGGCCGCACGCATGCGAGGCGAGCGCGCTACCGCTTGAGCCACAACCCCAGCCCCTCTTTTTAATTTTTTGAGGGACTTGTATGCTGGTTCCATAGTGGTTACAACATCATAGATACCCACAAACAGTTTACAAGGGTTCCAAATTCTCCACAACCTTGATAACATATATTTACCTATATATTTTTGTAGTAGCCTTTCTAACAGATGTACTATAAACAATCTGTAAGACACTATATGTTATGATTTTGATTTTCAGTTCTCTGAATTAGAAGAGATTTTAAACATCTTTTCATACACCGTTGGCTGCTTATAAATCTTCTTGGAAAAAAAGTCTATTTAAGAACTTTTCCTTCCTTCTCCCTCCCTCCATCTCTGTCTCTCTCTCTGTCTCTGTCTCTGTCTCTCTTTCTCTCTCTCTCTCTCTCTCTCTCTCTCTCTCTCTCTCTCTCTCTCTCCTCTCTCTCTCTCCCACATACACTTTTTTTCTATCCCTCCTCCTCCTCCTACTCCTTCTCTTCTTCTTCTTCTTCTTCTCCTTCTCCTTCTCCTTCTCCTTCTCCTTCTCCTTCTCCTTCTCCTTCTCCTTCTCCTTCTCCTTCTCCTTCTCCTTCTCCTTCTTGTAGTGGCTATTGAATCAATGGGTAATTTACCACTGAGATCCATCCCCTGCCCAACCCCTTTTGAAGTCTCACAAAGTTGCTATGGCTGGCCTCAAACTTGTAATCCTCCAGTCTCAGCCTCCTCCCCAGTCCTGGAATTACAGACATGGGCTGCCAAACCTGGATCTTTTCTCATTTTTAATTGGGTTATTGGTCATAAAAGGATAAACATTTCTGATTCTACTTATGTCAGACATCTAAAATAGTCAAATCTGCAGGCATAGAGATTAGAATGGTTCTTTCCAAGGGCTGATGGAAGGGAGAAATGGGGAGTTCAATAGGTGTAAACTTTCAGATAAAGAAGTTTATCAAGGTCTAAACTTCTGTTTTACAATTATATAATTAACAATAATGTATTATACACTTAAAATTTGAGAGTAATACCATATTAAGTGATCTTATCAATATAAAACAAGAAACAATTCAGAGGGAACACCAAAATCAGATTCTTTAGTAATAGCATTGTGCGACTTCAGTGAAAACATTAGATTCAGTGTCCACATTTGGTAACATCAGTATCTCCATAGAGGTCCCTTGTGTGAACCTAAATAGAAGTCAAAATAATTGACATTGTATTTCTCTTTTATTTTTAATAATGGGTGCTCAAGTTAGATTTAATTTAGAGACAAACTAGAATTTCTTAAAGGAGTCCATGAGATAATTTTCTTAATGTCCTAGTCATTATTTTTTTAAAATAAATTAATTCATCTTTAATGAATCTAGAATGATATTAGATATGTGCCTTCCATGGGATAAGTGAAAAATGATGTTATTCTGCTGCTTGATTTTCTCAGGACTGTTTTTGAAAAAGGCCATTAGAGACTCATAAATATCACATGCTACCATTGAAGTGTCATACCAGAGTTCACATATATAATATGTGGACATAGTGAATATCAGAGACTATATCAGAAACACCAATTATTTCATTGACTACATCATAACATGATTTCTAAAATGAGTAAAAAATTGGCTATCATCAGTTGCTAATTAAAAGTAGTTTATAAGAAATAAAGCAGTTCATGATTTTAGTATATGGTCAGGAGTTTCCTCTAAAGACATAGGATCCAAATAATACATTGTGACTTTTTAAATTTTCTCTCTCTCTCTCTCTCTCTCTCTCTCTCTCTCTCTCTCTCTCTGGAGAAGCAATTTTTCTTAAATTTGTTCTAATTAGTTATATATGACAGTAGAATGCATTTTGACATATTGTACCCACATGGAGCACAACTTCTCATTCCTCTGGCTCTATGTGGTGAAGCGTCACACAGGTTGTGTAATCATACATGTATATAGGGTAATGATATCTGTCTAATTCCACCTACCCCCACACCCCTTGCATTCCCCTCACCCCATCCCCCACTGCCCAATCTAAAATTCCTCCATTCTTCCCTACCCCTTGCCACAAGGGGTCAGCATCTGCTTATCAGAGAAACATTTGGCCTTTGATATTTTAGATTTGGCTTATTTTACTTAGTGTGATATTCTCCAGCTCAATCCATTTGTGATTAAACACAATAATTTCATTCTTCTTTATGGCTGAATAATATTCCATTACATGTATATACCACATTTTACTTATCCATTTATCTATTGAGGAGCACCTAGGTTGGTTCCACAGTTTAGCTATTGTGGGTTGAACTGCTATAAACATTGATGTGGCAGCATCACTGTAGTGTGCTGATTTTAAGTCCTTTAGGTATAAACTGAGGAGTGGAATAGCTGGGTCAAATGGTGGTTCCATTCCAAGTTTTCTGAGGAATCTCCATACTGCTTTCCATAGTGTTTGTTCCAATTTGCCATCCCACCAGCAATGTCTGAATGTATGTTTTCTCCCACATCCTTACCAACTCATATTACTACTGTAGTGAGATGAAATCTTGGAGTAGTTTTGAATTGAATTTCTCTAATTTTGCCTTTTCAGAAGACTTCTGCACACTCTCTCACAAATTTTGATATGTAGCATGGAGAAATCAATTACAAGAATTTTGAATTTTAGAAAGAAGCCATGATTGCTTTAATAATAATCTAGAGGCAAATGCAATTGAACATAACTTTTGGGTGACTTGTACTAAAGATCGTGGAAATCAAAATCAATTATATAGGCTCTTTGAGGTACCTACTGCACTAATTTTTCAAACATGACTAATTTCAAGCCAATGACAGAGTCATCAGGAAATACAACTTTTATCTTTAGCTGATTTCATTTGTACTGATTACTTACCTATAGTTTATTTGAGGGAAAGTGGCACAGATGTTAACTACCAATCAACATTTGATCATGGCCCTTCTCTATCACCCAAAATAAGAAACTAATGAAATCAGAGTTCAACTTTATGGATACTACTTTGATGAAGACTGGAGGAAAAACATCTACAGATGGGGTAGTTAAGTAGCATTCACATTCTAATCATCGAAATGGATGCTGGGATTCTAAAAATATAGAATATGTGAAAGTTTTTCCATGTGGAATTCTTAATAAAATTAAGAATACAAAATATACATACAAACCATTAGTGAATAATGTAAAATATCACATATTTGATAATCATTCAACAGCAATAGTTTAATTAATTTGAGTAAAATAAATAAGAGTATGCATTTTAGGGTCTAAAACACAGTTCTCTATGTCCTCATTCTTTTTTCTCTGGAAATGGGGACACAAAACTTCTTGGTTCTGATTAAATGTCCTAATTAATAAATTTATAGAAGGGGAATTACTTTTCATTGTGAGAAAACATATTCTTTGTATTACTCTTTTTTCTGTTTTCTCTCCCTCTCTCCCTCCTTCCTTCTTCCCTCCTTCCTTCCTTCCTTCCTTCCTTCCTTCCTTCCTTCCTTCCTTCCTTCCTTCCTTCCTTCCTTCCTTCCTTTCTTTCTTTCTTTCTCTTTCTCTCTTTCTTTCTTTCTTTCTCTTTCTTTCTCTCTTTCTTTCTTTCTTCCATTTCCAGAAAGTGTTCCCTATTGTTAACTAGGAGTCAAAATTTTAAAAAGGGCAGGGAAATGGCTCAGTGGTGAAGCATTCTTGGGTTTAATTCCTGGTATTAAAAAAAAAAAAAGAGCGAATGTTATATTGCTAGTCTAATCAAATTTGATACAAATAGAAAAATTCCTATTCATATAGAAAAATGGGCTTCATTCTCTTTGCTTTTTGTTCTTTGAAGTCATATTCATTAAATTAGGACTAATGCTAGAAATTTTCAAGTTTCCCATATGCTGCAAGAATCCTAAAGGTCAGAGTGCTAATATATTCTGGTTGGCATTAAATGTCACAGTAACTCGCACAGTGGGACTTTCCTTTTGTATATTAAGTAGTTATCTGCAGGCAATATTGAGGGTGAATTTACTCACAATCTAATGTTGTAATTTAAAAATCTTTAAGGAGTTTGAAACCAAATTAAGCAATGACTATAGAAAAACTTTCTAATTTGATCTATTTTCAATGAATAAGTTAAAATTCTTCCATCTTAAGTAAAATGGAATTTAAAGTTCAATGGAAAACTTAGTGTGGAACTAACATTTTATGGTAAACAACATCATACACAGCTAGCTAAATATGTGTCCCCAAAGGAAATGAGTGAATGACTCTAAGGCATTTAATTCAAAACACAGAAAACTTCAGATAAATATGATTTCCTTTAAATCATCATCTCCGATTTCATTTATATTGGTGAAGTTTTTTCGTAATTTTAATCTGGGATCCTGGAGTGCTATGTAAATTAAGCAACAAATTAATACTTTTTTGATTGAAAGTCAAGAACCAGACTAAACAAGGAAGAAGAAGCTGGGCGTGAATTTCCCTGTTGTCAGAATGAGCCTTGCATTCTTTTCTCGGAGGCCCTGAACATAGAAAAATATAGATTGTTAGTCAGGTTATTGGAAAATTGTGCAAAACTGATCATCCTCTATGCAGTTCCCCAGATGACTGTCACCACGCCTCTCTTGAGCCCTGGAGAGAGTTGGACTTCAGTAATTTATAGCTTTGTCTCTCCAGTTATTTTTGCCTATCACTCACAAATTCTGTTCCAACTATAGGAAGCAGAGAAAACCTGAGTTTTTTCAAGTTAATATCCATAAAAAATACTTCATAAATTAGATAAGATGATTTTTCACTTCAGCTGTTGTAACACTAATATCTTTCTAGAGAATTCAATTCTGAGTCAAACTTGCATTGATCTTATAATTTAAACACATATGCTCTACTTCCTCTTGAGGTACACATTGATTAGCTTACTAGAAAGTAAAATATTCAGGCCAGTCAATATTTTATGTGAGGATGCTTCAGGCATGATCATTAATAATTCACTATGGCTACACTGTCAATAATTTGTTAAATACATCAGTTAAGAACAGACATATAGTTTACAATTTTAATTTTTTCTTATTATTTGACCTTGTCGACATTTAGCATAAATTCATGAGTTACTTAGAGATGCTTTGATTCTGATCCAGGGACACTACTTGCACATAAATATTGCTAAATCAAAATCAGTAGAAATGGCATGCCAGTGATTTTTAATTTTATATATATAACATATAATATAAAATATAATTTTATATATACAATATATATAATGATTTATATGACCACTTATAACTTCAATTTATATGATATCCAATTAGATTTATATCAAATAATAATGTACCAGAAAATACCTGAAAAATAGCCCAGTCATATATTCTTTGAAGCTTTTCATCCCATCTATATCTTTGGAAATGAACACCTTTTGCATCTTTCAGCATAGTAGAATGAACTCAACAGAATGTATTTCTGTCAATATATTATATTATTTAATATCTTTTTGACTAATCATTAGAATAAATTCTCTAAGTAGCTGGTGAATTTGGATAGTTGTAAATAACTGATTTGTGTTGTTATTACACGTACTAGGAATCCTTCAACCTATTATACTTATCCCTTCACTCTAGTTTTAGTTATCTTGAAAAGAATACAGAATTCACTTTATTGAACAGATTTTCTGCATTAACATTACCTTTGTTCTTACCAACTCCCATATCATAATACATGTTAGTCTTTCCTAATCCCATCAAAATGCAATTAAAGGGAAAATTGTTCCAAACCTCATGAATTTATTAGCAAATTATTTAAAGATTTCTAACCACTTTATTGGCATAAAGTTGACATATAATTAACTGCTCATAACTAAAGTACATAGTTTAATAGGTTTGACTTATGTATGCACCTATGAAACCATGTTCATAATTAACAATCATCCTCCCAATATGCTTCATATGCATTTTCCATCCTGTCTCCCACCTTTCCCTAACCTCCCAATATGACAGGCCAATCACTTTCTGCTTTTTTGCATTTTTCTAGAGTTTTATATAAGTAGACTCCTATAGTATGTACTCTATTTTACATACATCTTTCACTCAGCATTATTGTGTGAAGACTCATTTTTATTGCTAGACATATGAATAGTGGTTTCATTTTTTTGCTAAATAGTATTCCATTGAATGAATGTAACCTGTAATTTTAAGTCAACATAATACTCTAACATACATTTTTATGAATTCCTTTAATTAATGAGCTAATTTTAATCAAAGTTGATGATTATCTTTAGAATTACTATATCAAATTTTATAAAAATATTTCTGGAATTTTGACTGGCATTACACTGATCAATTTGGAGAAAAGTAGCATCCTAAAACTATTGGGTTATCTGGCACTTCCATTGGTTTAGGTTTTCTCTAAGTTAGCTGCACTATACAATATAGTTTTCATTGTACACATTTTATATTGTTTGTCAGATTTTTCTCTAAGTATATCATTTTTGTATGTTATTATACATGTTATTAATTTTTAAATTTCAATTCAATTTCTGATTATTCATCAATATTAGGGAGATATAAATTTTTTGTGTATTAATTTCACATCCTAAAACATTGTTAATTTTAGTTAGTAGTTTTGGCCTTTTTTTTACACATTCTATCAAATCCTCTACAAAAATCTTTGCTTTTAACTAAAGCTAACCCATTCAAGTATAATAAAACCTACACATGACCAAAGGAATATTAGCATCTCATATATATGTGTAATATATACTACATATATGATAAATATTTCAGCATCTTGTCTCAGTCTTTTATCTTTACAATATTAAATCACTTTGTGATTTATGACTCAACCACTTAATCTTTGAACTCGTTTCTAGTTTTATGCTTGTTTTCTTTGAACAAATGATAAATCTCACTTTCCTAGTTGCTAACATTATTCAATATGCATGTTCCTATTTAATCCATTTTATGCCAATTTGAAATAGTAACTCCAAGTCAATTTTGGTCTCTGTTATTGTTTTGTTTTGTGTTGTGTTTACAAGACCTGCTTCTCCCTTTACAGAAATATTTGAAGAATCTAACCCAACATAAAATCAAAACATGTGTTCTTCAAAGTATTACAATATTTATTTGAACCTATTTGTGAATTTGTGAATTAGCAATATTAGAAATAATCTTCCTGTGATCACATGGACTATTATTAACCATAAAGTGAAGAAAAATTTGCATCAATATAAGCTGCTTTGTTGCTTCCTATGATTTATAAGACTGATTCATTTAACTGAATGAGTGCTCTCTTTCTCAGTATTATTTAGCTTTTGTTTTGAAAATAGGTAGTTTTTTTCTGAAAATGAACAAATTTTTTTCAGATAGAAAATATTGATTTTTCTTTTGTCACCCTGTTGAGCTAGCAGCAGAATTAAACAAAAATAAGTCTTAAATAACAAGAAGTATGATCGAATAATAGGTGAAAGATGCAGAGAAATGTGTAAGTAAATAAGACACCATATATTTGGAGAGAAAAACTAAGTATATAACTGGCGTTTGTAAAACACAATCCACGTAGAAAATAAAGGTCAGGAATTAATGCAAGATGAAAAAAATGAAAATGCAAGTCTCATGATGGTTGAAGGTTGAACACTGGATAATTAAGAGGGTATATTCAAAGCTTTTAGGATGAGCATTCAGGTTGTTGCTTTGAAATGAAGTGCTTCTCTGATCTAAATTCATGGATATATGTACATGTGTAGGGTAGATTGACATTATTTTTTAAGTAATTCAAGATTACTAATTTTAAGTCTTCTAATTGTATAACTAGTCTTGGTTTGGGTTTTGGAGAGTTTTGTTCTGTATTTTGATTCATGAAAATTACATCATGAATATTCTACTGCTGGCCAAAAAATACATATTAAGGACTGAATTTGAGTTCTTGTATTAAACAAATAAGAAAAAAAATATGACAACATGATAAAAACAATGGTTTTTCAGGAAACCAGACATTTAAGCATCAAAGCAATAGTGAGAAAGAGGAACAAGCAAGATGAGTCTAAAAATTACAATAATTTACCTTCTTCAAACAGATTCTACACTACATGCAGGTAAATATAATCCAGGAAGATCTTGGTAGTCTCCATGAATTGAGAAGTTAGAGCTGAGAGCCCCCATGGTGGTTGCAGTTCATGGGAAAGAAAGCCACAAAGTAGAAATCTCCCAGAATGAGAGCTTCAGAGATTTTCAGTTCACTGAATATCTTAAACTGAGATTAAACTTAAAATATCAATTAATTCAGAAGTTGGGGAAACTCTTTAAGGCCAATGCAGTGGAGGGTGAGATGGGGATCCCTGAAGGACTTAGAACAATCTTAGAGCTTACAAAAGTTTGGGGATATTGCCTACTCCTCCTATCTAGAGTGGAAAATCTAAAAATTTTATGGGTATCAGGTATAGCAGTCCGAAAATTCTTTAAATGAAAGTGGGAAAAATTATACCTGGATTAAATGTTATCCTTGTTCTGTCTAACAAAGTTTAAAAGCAAGAATTAAAAGGATCAAATGCTTTTCAAGTAACTCAACTTGTACCAACAGTAAAACCAAAGAATATAAATATAAAAAAGTAAGTTATCAATTAGATGAAATTCAAAATGTATGATCTTTGATTAAAAATAATCTGAATTAAAAAGAATAAAAATTATATACATATTTCCAAGAAAAACACAGTAATCCACACCAACCCAGAAATTACATAAGTGATAACATTTACATGCGAAGAACTTAATCACTATTATAATTACAACAACTATTCTCTTTGGTAAGACTACTTAACAACTATTTTCTTAGCAAATTTAAAGAATACATTGTTATTTGCTAAAATTATCATGTGTACATTAGATCTCTAGAACTTATTTATCTGATAGCTGAATGTTTACTATTTTTGGTCAACATCTCCTTATTTCTGTCACCTCCTAGCACCTGGTAACCACCATTCTATATTCTGCTTCTATGAATTTGACCTTTTTTTTTTTTAGATCCCACATAAAAGTGATAATGTAAATTATTTCTCTTTATGTATCTAGTTTACTGCACTTAGTCTAAGAACACCAAGTTTTATCCTATTATCACAAATGGAAGGATTACCTTCTTTCTTGAGGTTAAATAATATTTCAGCTTTTGTGTGTATGCATGCATATCACATTTTCTTTGTACATTCATCAGTCAGGGGAATAATCTGTTTCTGTATCTTGACTTTTGTAAATAACATCACAATGAACATGTCATGCATATTTCCTTTAGATACTGATTTTCTTTCTTCTGATATATACACAGAAGTAGGATTGCTGAATCATACTGCAATTCTGTTTTCAATTTTTGGACAAACCTTTATACTATTTTTTATAAAGACTATACTGATTATATTACCATCCATAGTGTACAAAGACCTCCTTTTCTTTATATCTTCACTAACTGAAATATAATTAATGCATTAGATAAAAATGGATCAGCTGATCTTAAATTAAAGAAGCTATTCTGGATTGTCATGATGCACTTGATTTAATCACCAAAGTCATTAGACATGAAAGAGAAAAGCAGGTGAATCAAAGTCAGGGAATTATGACATAAGGAAAATTCACTCAGCCACTGCTGACTTTAAAGAAGAGAAAAGAAGACGGATTCTCCTCGACAGTGTCTGGAGAAGAATGCATCCCTGCTAATTTCTTGATTTCAATCTATGGAGATATATTTTAGGCTTCTGACTAATAGGTGACAGACAGACGTGGTTGAAACCTTAGGTTAGGGGAATAAATTTAAAAAATGGGACCACTGTACTTATCTCCACATTCTTTCTTTCCCAAGAATCAATTTTCCTGTATCCCTGCCTGGCTTAAGTAGGCAGGCTATTTCACATTCCTCAGCAGATTATGTATTAGCTGCAGGAGAAATGCAGGACTATAATAATGTCAATAAGAGGAACCCAGGTTAAATGGAATGGGTATATTTTTGTGACCTTTTCACAGAACAGATCCAGAAACTTGAGGAAATAAGGAAAATTTCTCCAAAGCATAAAATGTATAAGAATTTATGGTTAAGAACTCAATTAGAACCAATTAGTGTGGGCCAAGGTGACTTAGAGTTGTCATGGCAGTGGGGAGTTGAAAGTCTGATGTCATCATGCTGTCAGTCAAAAGTCAAGAGGTGGAACTGGGAGGGACTCTTTGGAAGTTTCACTGGGATCCCCAATAAAATTATAATGCAAGAGAGGCATGTTGTCATTCTCCTCTCTGAGAAGACCCACCCTCTACCTTGATAGTGTCCCCCTTCCCTTTTTCTATTCCTTGATAAACTCATAAGCAACACACATGAAATCTTTCTGATTTAATCACAATAATTTGAGTTTGAAGTGAGGGCTGTTTGTGCTACTGAAGTTTTCAGAAAGGCCCCAGTCCTATAACATAATCACAGGAACTCTAGATGACAACTTTATTTTGTTTTGAATCACAATTTTATGGTTATTTGTCACAAAGGCAATAGGAAACTAGTAAAATTAGATGTGACACAAAAAATGTTCTTTGAAAAAACATGATCAATTACAGACATCAGAAAAATTAAAGATTTCCATTTTAAAGTTAATGTTAAAACAATGAATAGTTAAGAGACATAGACTTGAAGAAAAAAAAATATATATATATGTATATGTGTGAGTGTGTATATATATATATATATATATATATATATATATATATATATATCTTTGTATGTATTCTTGCAAAGTAGATGTCTAATAAAAAAAGTTATATCCAGAATATGTACCCTCAAAAATCAAATATTAGGAAAAAATACAATTAAATATGAGTTCTACATATTAGAAAAGACTCTTTAAAAAGATATATGAGTATAAATAATGCACTTCAATAGATGTTTAACTTAGCTATGGAATTGCAAATTAACATCAGAATGGATTCACCATAAACACCGATTCAAAATAATAATAATACCATGTTACCAGTAATGTAATTCCACAGACCGGGAAAGTTAAAAGAAAAAAAAAGATACTGTCGGCTCACAGTTCTGGAGATTCAAGGTGGAGGGGCTGTGTGTGGTGATGGCCTTCTTGATGACAGAGTGACAAGGTGGGACAGAACATTTCATGACAACTGTTGGAACACTTGTGCATGTGTGTCCCTTGGTTTCTCTCTCTTCTTATTCTTTTTTTTTTTTTTCTGAGAACTTGCTCCACATTTTGTTTACATTTTAAGACTAACTTGAAAATCACAGCTCCATACACCTATTCCTTTTTGTTAGCCTCACTTAAACTTACATGTGTGGTTTATTATATAGTAAACTAATATTTACCATGTCTGTTACACGTGACACACAGGAACAACTTTTAAAAGAAATAGATCAAACCCTCAACTTTTTTAATTAAGAATACCGGTATCAAAAATAAAAATATATTTAGAATATTTTATACTACTAATAGTCAGCACCTGCACTGCTCCAAAAGTTACTACAATTTGTGACAATATTGATTGTACCTGCTACATTAAACAATTTCAACTGCAGCTTTCACTAAGATGGATAAAGCATGTCCCTTCTGTTTTTCCATCGTGAGATTTTACTTTTCAGAAACACACATTTCCTTTGCCATATGACACTTCTTGCCATGCTTTCCTCCTCTTGTAAACCTGAATTTTATTTTGAGTACTCTAGGTTTACATTTGAATAACAGTGCCTTCACAAGAGAAAGGAAATTGTGTTGCATTTTTCCTCCTGTTACCTGAAAGTATAGTGGATGTACCTTTATTATATATGATATATATATATATATATATATATATATATATATATATATATATATACACATATATATGTGTGTGTGTGTGTGTGCACGTGTGTGTGTGTGTGTGCACGTGTGTGTGTGTATTTTTTTTCTTACAAATCTCTAGGTCACATGTACTAGCTGGAATTTTTAATAATGTGGGAGTATTTTGCATTATGATATTTAATCAAGACATTGATAAGAGTAGAAGGTTGTGGATTTGAGATAAGTTTGAGAGTCACTAAAATCAATTGCTGTATGTTTGTCCTTGTGGCTGTGGAAGCTTCATACTTTCTTAGGACATGATTAGACATCTTAGCTCTTGGAAGAACCAATGATTTATGAATTTTATTATTTTTTAACACTTGTGTATCCAACATCCACTGGAATTATTTATTCTGTTCAAATTAATTTTTGTTACAAAATTTAACTGCATTTAGGTCAACATTCTAATTTCAAGCTATATATTCTGTTTTTATAGTTTATCCTTGATGGCCTGATAATCTTTCCTGGCTACTGGTAATTATCTGGCTACTCATAATTATCTTCAAATCCCCAGCGAACTCTACCATTCCCTATTACTTTTTGTCCTTCTTCAAGCTCTTCTAACAGTTGAAATTACAAAAAAAAAAAAAAAAAAGATCTTCTTTGCAGACCGACATCTTCTCCTGCAACATGATGAAACCTCCCTCTTTCCAAGAAGCCACCAATATTCCATCATGTGGCTTCATTCTAATGACCTTAACTAAATCTCAACACCTCTGAAAGGTCCCACCTTAAAGCACCTCAGTCGGATTAAATTTCTACCCTCTTAAGATTTCACAATGGGAACTTCACTTCAAGATAATTTTTGGCTGGTCAAACTATATTTAAATCACATCCACATATTGTCAAATATGTATAGGAACTGAAATTCTCATATATTCCTAGTGGGAATGATAAATATAATAATATCCATATAGGAAAACAATTTGACAATTCTCAAGTAGTTAAATATTAAACTACCATCTGATCTAGCTATTCTACTTATAGGTATTTATCTAAGGGAAATGAAAGCATATGCCCATAGATAGACTAGCATGTTTATAAAATCTTTATTTGTAACAGACAAAATCTGGAAACAACTCAAATGTTCACTAATAAGAAATGAATAATTACATCATGGTATATGCATATAATGAAATATTACAATGCAATAAAAGAAATTATACATGAAAAAATACAGATGAATCTAAAATAATTATGTTGACTGAAATAATGCAGAGAAAAGTATATTCTCTATCATTTAACTTTATAAAATTCTATAAAATACAAACTAACCTATAGTCAAGAAAGCAGATAAGTAGTGCCCGTAGGAAAGGATGGGAAGAACATGAGGACTACAAAAGAGCACAGGGGACTTCCAGGGATGATGGTTAGTTCATTATCTGGACTATGGCAATAGTTTAATGTCTATAACTATGTAAAAAGGTATCAAATTGAAAATTTTATTCTTGCACAGTTTATATCTATTTTATTTCAATACTATTTTTCTTTTTTCAGAAGCACAAGAATCACAGTGTTCACAAAATTTGAAAAAAAAAGGGTACTGAAAAAAATGTTTTCTATCTTGAAGCAATTTGTTATCTGGAGAAAACTAAGAAATGTTAAGAAACATAAATATTTGTTTGAATAAAGGAAATGATAGAAAATCAAAAAATTATTACTTTAATTGATGAAAACTGTAAATGGAGAAGGGAAAAGAAAGGAACTTCACTAGAAAGGCAGCAAAGAAGAAGAGCTAAGTAAGTGTGTGGACTTGTTGTGCACACTGCCTGGGCTTTTATTCTAGTGACATTAAGAAAATTGCTCAACATTTCTCTACCTTGATTTCATTTTAAATTTCAGATATTTTTCAGCACTTACCCCAGAGAATCAATGTAAGTATTTAACACCCCAACCCCAGAGAATCAATGTAAGTATTTAACACCTACAAAGCAGGAAACCATACTTAGCACACAACACTCTATTAAATAGGTAGACTCAAAATTGCCACGTTTTGTTTTTAGAATTTTCATTAAGATATTGTTTCCACATGTTGTTTAATTGTTTTTTTCATTGTTGTTTTGTTTAAACATATTTAAGGAAAAAGTTTCCTGAAATATTATAATAATAAAATAGATTACAATCTTTTGACTCCTAAAAATGCATATCAAATAGGTACCTACTGTTGTTTTAGAACAATCAATAAAAGATACATGATCAATTAGAATATGGAATCAATTAATTTGTTGATCTAAAAGGGTCTTGTCATGAGAGAGGATAGAGAACCTGACAGAAGAGAAAGTACTCAAAAAATCTTTATAAGTAAGTACAAATAAAAGAGGTGGTGTGCAAAACATAGGCAAATACCAAGACCAGGATTTGTTTTCTATTCTGTTTTAGATAAAGTGTGTGGGTGTGTGAGTGTTGAAAATTTTCCCATTCAACTACAATGCTTCTAAAAATTCTTGTTCATTCTACAATGCTTCACAAAATTCTTTGGAAAGAAAGCATATAAAACAATAGGTTAATATATTGAGAAACCAAAAGTTATATAAGTGAACTAAAACAGGCATTCTACTTAAATTGAAATATAATTAGTAGAAATATAAAATAAATAGAATAAAACTCATTTGTTTCAATATATGATTATTTACTTAGTAATTATTTTCAAGTAAAAGAAAATGTATCTTTATAAGACTAATACAATAAGAGTATTAATGTATTAATTAATTGAGCATTCCCTGAATCCTATTCTAAGGAGAAACGGAATCAAATGAAACCCCTTATGATAGAGACTGAAGATTTTCTTTGATACTGTTTCATATAATTTTTGTTCTTAATCCTCCTCCTCTTTATTAATTAGTGTGTTTTATAGGATTTAATTTTTAATAACCTATTGAGAAAAACTGACAAAATTAAGTAATTATTACTATTACAATTAGTAGTATTAAATCTAAAGATACCTTAAACACTTGGAAGAATGGGAAGAAACAGAGTTTTCAAAATTGTACATGAGCTAAGAGAACTTCAAATATTTAATAATAAGTTTATTAGCCACTCCAACAAACCCTATTAGAATGTAGGATTGTGACCTATAAACATGTACTCAATAACTTTATACAAGCAAATAGGTTTGAAATAAAAATTGCCATATTACCTCAAATAATTATTGTTCGTAGGTTTTGCATTTCTCATACAAATATAATATTTTGGTATAACTTTTAAAATGGTAAGAATAAAAAGAGCATTAACATTTATCATAATACAATTAAGTAAATAAATATAAAATTACTTAAATTAGCCTATACACTATGGTTATAAAAAGTGCTGAACTTTGAGTGATTCTAGCCTGGTTACTTGACCTTTTAAAAATTACCATTATTAAGATGATTCATTTTTTCTCATTTGTCCAAGAACTTACTAACATATCATATCCCCACATGTTTAATGAAAAACTCTTAATTAGCCCAGCAATTACACATCAACTTTTTGCTCCAAAACTGCTTCTTCCTGAATTTAGTTTTTCTGAAAATAGCAATCACATAAAGAAGGAAATTGTTGACTTTAATATCATCATCATCATCATTATTATTATGGCTTTTAAGCATTCTCTAACAATTGATGAGTCCCGCTGGTTTTATTCCTCCTATTCCATTGTCATTGCTATCATAAGATACTGCAATAATTTAAACAGAAATACGACCAGTTACAGATTCACGAAGCTGTTTTAACAGAGCAAATCTTTCAATGATGCCTCTATAAAACGTGTTTTGTATTTAAGACATTCCAGTGTGAGATTTACCTCTTTGCAGTGTAAATTCCTACAGCTTTTCCTAAGAACCGTATGTCCAACCAAATATACCCATGTCCATACGTACTCACACATATATAAAGATCAAACCTAATCAACAAACATCCTTCTCTCTTCTGTTGCAAATATTTCTCAGAGAAAAATCTATGTTAGTCTGCAATATTAGCAATTACCAACAATATGTCTACATCACACATTTGGTATGGATTTATGTATTCATGCTATCAGAGGTTGCTCCAGATCATGCATTGCACAGGTCAAAACATACTTCAATAGAAGTAGAAACTCTTAAGTATAGGCAATCAAGAGAAGTAAGTATTCCTCCTTCCCTCAGGCCCACATTTTTTCCTTCCTTGCTCTAGACCCTAAAATAATGATCAAATTATTACCAGAAATTCAGAATGAATCAAACTTCTTTAAATCTTAGAGCAGACTTGGATCTTTGAGTCAACCAAGCCAAGTGCACTTTCTTAAGATAATATTTCAACTTATTTTTTACTTAAAATAACAAAATGATTCTCTTCTTAAAATTTCTTCATAAAATAAGTGTAATATTTTATACCAATTAATCTGCATGTTTCATCACTTTCTTAGTTTATTTAATACTGTAAGCAAACTGTTTCCCCTTATGTTTAAAATGTTTCATAAACATCAGATTAAAATTTGAATAATGATATATCTCACTTAGTTTTTATTCATGGAAATGTAGAATGTTCCTAAAGCCTCAATATAATAACTTCTTAATAATCTCTTTGGTATGATGTTTTTACTATATTCTTATTTATTTCATTAAGATAGGTTCCTAAAGGTGAGATTAATGAATAAAGAAATATAAATAATTTTAATACAGAGCAATTTTTAAAATCATTTCTACAAATAACCTGCTGACTTAAGAAATATCTGCTCTCATTCTGGAAAATTTACATCGGTCATATTGTCAAATCATTCTAACATAATTATCTCTAAATTTTCATTCTGTTCCTCTGAGATAACAGATAAGCATCTTTCTCTAATAAATTCCTTGTAAGTCCTTCCACCTGCCAGAGGCTATTATAGAGAGGGTAGAGAAGAGGCCAATTCATGAAATAAAGCTGTGATTCTTGGTTTCAATGGAAAAAAAAATAGAAAACAAAAACCCTGGAATTTTAGCACATTAAAAACAAAAGCTACTTTTCTTGACACTCACCGGTTTTTAAGCATTTTCATATTATAATAGTACTAGTGTAGTTCAGGAGTAAATTTACAAATTTCAATTTAAAAAGGTGAACAAAAATAGTTCTTTGAGTAGCTGAAAATTATAACAACTCTGTTGGGTATAAACTGTACTGCTAGAACATAGAGTAACAGCAACAGCACAAAAACAATAAAAATTGCTGCACTAATATTGAGTATCAAAAGTTCATGTGAAAGAACAAGTTTGGGACTGAACATAAAATGTATGAGTGTTATTTTTAAATGATCATCTGAAATAGGCAAAGTACTATGGATTTATCTGTGTGAAGCAAGGAGTCATCAGGATATAAATGGTAGTCAAAACCCAAGATGAGGAAAATTGAAATAAAGTAAAGTGCAGTTAATTACAAAAGAAGCCAATAATGGCAACTGAGAGTGGGGGAGGGGGCTCAGCAAAGTAACCGCAGCCACTGAAACCAAGGAACTATCTCAGAGTTAAAAAGAAAAACCAGGGAATGCAGGGAAAGGGTGATTTACCTTCAAGGAATTAATTTCTCCTTTTTAGCAGAGTTGTGCCTTGTGTCCTAGTTATCGTCTCTTCTTCCCAGGAAGCCCTGTGTGTCAGAGGACTCTGTCTCAAGCACAATCTTCAAGACAAAATTCTTTTTCTTTTTCTTTTTTTTTTTTTTTTTAGTGCTGAAAACTAAACCCAGAGTAATGCATATATGCATATACTAGGAAATTGCTTGACCCCTGAACAACACATCCATCCCATGAAGGTTCTTAAATCTAACCAGTTACTTCCCTATCTTACTTGAATCACCTCAAAATACATTTCTTAAAAAGTAAACAAAAACAATAAAACACAAATGCCCATTCCAGACAGACATTATATTTAAAGGCTAAGTCGGAACATAAGCATTTGAATTTCTTCATTTTTAATTTCTTCTCCCTGGGAGCTCTTAAAAATATCAGTTTGGGGTATGGGGATTTAACTCAGTTAGTAGAGTGCTTGCTTTTCATTCACAAGGCCCTGATTCCATCCCCAGCATCACACACACACACACACACACAAAAAAAAAAAAAAAAAAAAAATCAGTTTGGGACTTAAACACCAAACAATGTTCTCAGAACCTCTGGGTTTATGAAGGAAACAAAGGGACTTAAAAAGAAAAAAATAAAAAGCTCTCCAGGTAATCTAATATAATCTAATATACAGAGAGGGTTGAAAACAACTTTTCTGAATTGGAGTTTCCTTCCCTTTTGTAGGGATCAGTTTAGAAAAGAGTATATGACCCACATAACAAAAAACCTACAAAGGGAAATTGTTGTAGTTGGAGAAAAAGAAAATTTGTGTCCTAGGAGAAATAGCCTCTGAATATATCTGAATATGGTAGACACTGGCCACATGTGGCTATTGAGTACTTAAAATATGAATCAAACAACTTAGAAAGGAAATTTTGTTTAATTTTGACTAATCATAACAAATTTAAAAACAGTTATTCAATTTTACTATTTGAAAAATTTCACACACATTTGAAAGTACTTTGAAGTGTTAATCTATGTTCTCTTTACTGCACATTTTATGAGATATACATTTATGCATCTGTATATTTATTTATTTATTTTTTTATTGGTTGTTCAAAACATTACAAAGCTCATGACATATCATCTTCCATACATTTGATTCAAGTGGGTTATGAACTCCCATTTTTTACCCCAAATACAAGTTGCAGAATCACATCGGTTACACATCCACATTTTTACATGATACCATATTAATGACTGTTGTATTCTGCTACCTTTCCTATCCCCTACTATCCCTCCTCCCCTTCCCTCTCATTTTCCCTCTCTACCCCATTTGCTGTTGTTTAATTCTCTCCCTTGGTTTTTTTTTTCCCTTTCCCCTCACAAACTCTTATATGTAATTTTGTGTAACAATGAGGGTCTCCTTCCATTTCCATACAGTTTCCCTTCTCTCTCCCTTTCTCCCACCCCACTCGTCTCTGTTTAACATTAATCTTTTCCTCATGCTCTTCTTCCCTGTTCTGTTCTTAGTTGCTCTCTTTATATCAAAGAAGACATTTGGCATTTGTTTTTTAAGGATTGGCTAGCTTCACTTAGCACTATCTGCTCTAATGCCATCCATTTCCCTGCAAAATCAAGGCATTGGACTGAAGATCCAATGGATTTATATCCTCGTGGGTTCGAACCCCACTTCTGGTAGAGATTGGTTGCATTTTTCTCGATCTATTCCCTGAGGACCTTAAAAGAGCATACTATAGGGATACTGCCACATCAATGATCATAGCAGCACAATTCAAAATAGCTAGACTTTGGAATCAACCTAGATGCCCTTCAATAGATGAATGGATTAAAAAACTGTGGCATTTATACACAATGGAGTATTACACATCTGTATATTTATAAAAAGGAAGAGTAAAATATCTCAATTTATGTAGATTAAATGCTAGGATAGAAATATTTAGAATGCCTTGGACTAAATAAAATATATTAAGATTATTTTTATCTGGTTCTATTTATAAAAATGGCATCTAGAAAATATTTTAGTTGTGCATGTGGCTTCTATTATATCTCTCCTATACAGAACTTTCAAGATATGACTGACTTTTAGGCATGCAGCTGGCATAACCCTCTTGTTAAAAGCCAAGTGAGGAACAAAGAAACAGAACAAGAGTCCTGGAGGAATCCTGCTGATTTTACCAGGCTATAGGACAGTTTTAGTTGCCTCTCCAGTCTCCTTGTAACAACCTATTGTTGCTTAACAAATAATTTTCAAACATCAGTGGTTTCGCAGTAGATAACCATTATGTTATAGTTTCTGTGGATCAGGATGCATATTGGTTAAGTGCCTTTGCTTCAAGATCTCTCATCAAACTCCCAGTAAGGAGTCATCTGATGGTTTTACTAAAGGAGGGTCTGCTTACATCTCCATGTGGTTGCTGTGTTTGCACATTGACTGTTAGCTAGGGGCCTTCCTCATTTGTTTCCCATATGTTCCTCTCTATAGGACAGCTCACCATGTTCTAGTTGGTTTCTCCAAAACAAGTAAGCATGTAAATAATAAAGGCAACTCAAGATGGATGCCACCATCTCTTTCTAATCTAATCCCTGAAATGGTAGGTCACTACTTTTGTCACATTCAATTCATTTGATGTCATTCACTAAGCCAGTCCATATTCAAGGGGAATGATTACATATGGGCATGAATATTTGAAGGCAGACATCATCAAACCCATCTCAGAGTTTGCATACTGGAATTCTTCATTCGTTGTATCTATAATCTCAGAAGTAACCATTTCCTGAGGTTGAAAAGTAATGATTATGAGCTAGTTTTTTTTTATTTTTATTTCAAACTAATGGATGAGTTAAAATATATTATTGGACTATATGTATGCATATATTATAATTGCTACTTCTTTTTCCTTCTCAACATTAGGTGTTTAAGTTATATCCACATTGAATGTTGATAATAATTCTCAATGATCTATTTCTTACAATATACCCACTATGTATTTCATTCAATGAATAAGCCATAGTTTATTTATGAATTTCCCTAATAAAGAATATTTCATTTCCCTTCACAATTGTTTTATTGCAAGCAATTCTGGAAAAGACACTGTTCTAAATTGTCTCTATGCACATATGAAAGAGTATTTCCTGCCCTAGGTTTGCTAAGATATAAAGTGCACACAAGTTTGAATTTATAAGATATTGCAAAATTGCTTTCCAAAAAGTTATACTGATTTTTTATCTTACCCATAAAGTTACGAATTTTTATTTTGCTAGCAATTGAATTTATTATATTCAAGCAAATTTTTCCATTTTGATGGATTTGAAAACACATTTTATTATGGCTGTAATTTGCATTAGTCTAATTACTTGTGAGGTTGAAAACACTCAGCTCATTTTTATACATAAACTTTGGCAATCAGAATTCCTTCTCTGAGACTTGTGAGTTTATATATTTTGTCTATTTTTAAAATCACTTTATGTTTTGTTGTTATTTCATCAGTAGAGCTATTTATTCTTCTTAAAAGCCCTTTATACAATATATGTGTGACAAATATTTTCTTGCATTATATGATTTGTTTTTATTTTTATGTACTTTGTTCCATGTAAAATAGTTATATCTTAATGTATTAAATTTGTGATATTTTCTTTATAGTGTATACTCTATATGTATATAAAATATTTCTATCCCAATTTCATAAAATATTGTTTTTTTAAACTTTTTTCATATGATTATCTACTTTATCTTATTTAAATTATTATTACTATTATTATTATTATTTGTTTTTTGTACCAGGATTTCTGATGATTTCAGATCAGAGATTTTAGATTTATGTTAGACTAACTTCTCACTGGAAACAGAGAAAAATCTGTTAACTTTTAAACCATTCTGTAATTTTTTTCACAATGCTTGCTATCAAAAGGCATTTTTTGGTAAAACAAGAGGCAAAAAAGTAAATAAATTAACATAATTAACAGAGGATAAAGTACTGAGGATAAAGTACTAAAATTTTAATGTGCTTCAGAAATTTCAGAAAATATAAAGCTGAAATGTGTTTGATTACTATGGTGATAACAGATCCAGTGAGTCCTTTGGATGGAAACCAGATGTTGATGAGTTGAAAACTGTACCAGCACCAAGTGAGATTCTCTATTTCCATCTCCCTATCTCCTAGAATCATGGTCGGATTGCACTTGACTGCATTAGGGTCAGATGGGTCCACATGATGAGTTTTGACCACACAACATGTCTTGTGTGGAATATTTCAACTTACCAGCAGAGAAGAGGGTAGATAGTAACTCACAAATGAGCCTATATATATATATATATATATTTGTTGTTGTTGTTTTCTTCATGTTTAGATTCCCTAAAAGTACTCTCTAAACTGAATCTGGCTTACCTAGGAGAAACTGGAGACAAAAGAAGTCAAGCCTGAATGATTTCTTCACCTGGAGGCACAGAATCGGCATTACTATACCCCATTATATGTCATTAGTTTTTCAGAGGTTCCACTGTGGTGATACAAAATTCTAGGATTTGGGGACCCAAGGAACCTCCCCAAAAAGTCATGGATCTAGATTGTGAAAATACACAAGCATCTGTGTACTAAAAAGTAAAGCAATCCTAGGGTCAAGGAAACAGGTACACTGATGACTCTGATGCACATCTCAATGACAGAACATAATATACTTCATTTCTTTCTTTCTTTCTTTCTTTCTTTTTTTTTTTTTTTTTTTTTTGGTGCTGGGATTGAACTCAGGGGTACTCCACCACTGAGCCACCTCCCCCACCCGTTTTTTTTTTCTTAAAAGAGAGAGAGAGAGAGAGAGAATTTTTTTAATATTTATTTTTCAGTTTTCGGCAGACACAACATCTTTGTATGTGGTGCTGGGGACGAACCAGGGCCTTATGCATGCCAGGCAAGCGCGATACCCCTTGAGCCACATCCTCAGCCACCCCCCCCCCCCCCTGCCACCACCCGTTTTTGATTTTGTTTAGACACAGGATCTCACCTAGTTGCTCAATGTCTTGCTGTTGCTGAGGTTGGCTTTGAACTTGCAACTTTACTGACTCAGCCTCCCAAACCACTGGGAATATAGGCAAGCACCACCCTGCCTGGCTCACAATATATTTCATTTGAGGAAATAAAAAAAGTTGTTTTACCATGGTAGCAGAAGAAGTAACTGACAATAATTAGTGATAGTCACTAATGATAGATATCATGAAATGAAGGTAAAATAGTAAGACTTGGAAGTAAAGTTTTCTTAGACAAACATGACAGGATGACTATCTGTTTTCAAGGAAGCCACAAGAAAAAGAAAAGAAGAGTTGATAGAATAAAGAATAAAAACAAAAGGGAAGAAAGCTCAGGGTGAAGAATTTTTATTTTTATTTTTTTCTCTTTTAAAGCCTTAAAAGACTTTGATAATATGTAAATGCTGATACATATTTTTAAAATGTCAATATGTAAGCGAAGTTTGAAAGTATCAGTAAAAAGAGATAATAGAGAAAACAAAGTTTTCCAGAAAATACCATAGAATGAAATCAAGCACATAAGTAGAACATTATTTTCTGCAAGATAGAAAATATTTAGTTACATTAGAAAAAATAAATAGTGGTAAGAGTAATTGGGCATGCAATTTGACCTACACACATGGAACAGGAAAGTAAAGGGGAAGCTTAAGTGTAGGCCTTCTTTTCTTCTCTGCAATAAAATCACCAAGTTATCACCTGAATGGGGTAGAAAGAAAGAACCTGGTACCAAAGGTGAGTTTGGGATAAACATTAAGGGGTGTGCACAAGCTGTCCTTAAGTTTTATGATGAGCTGTGTGTGACACAATGAGAGACAAATGAGATCCCTTTCCATGAGTTTGGAGACAAATCCACCCACATGGTTCCCCCATACATTTAGGAGATCTGGTGCTATTGTAGAGAAGAGTGTTATATAGTGGTGTCACAATATTGTCAGAGGGAGAGTAGATTCATAATTTTGACCAGTGATTGAAATGAGTTTTATGTGGCAGTGTCTTGTAAGAAAATAAGGAGAGCCTGGAGAAAGATGAAAGTTAGAGGAAGGAAAGAGGTCTAGGGACTTACATGGATGAGAAACATCCAGAATAGAACCACTGAGGCAGAGAAGACTTATAAGAAAATGAACCATACCCATGTAGTACAGTACTGAATTCTGAATTTCAGGAATCTATCACTCAGAATTATAACAACACTTAGTATTTGACATTAAATTATTATTAAGAAATTATGAGATTAGGGTAAGGTCTTGTTTGATTTATTCCCAGGTAGAAATTGTTTGAGATGATAATAGAGGTGAGATGATATCTAAGATCAGATCATACTGGAGATTCTGTTGTGGTCTCAGCTCTTGTGTTCTCACATGTGACCATTTCAAGCAAGACAGGAGACTCAGTAAAAGCATGGCAAAGTTTATTAGGGGAGAAAGAAGAAAGAGAAGAAAGCACCCTCAAGGGAGAGACTGGTTCTTCTCAAAGAGGAGAACGATAGACAACTCACTTCTTTGTGAGCTCAGTTTCATTGGGGTGGGAAGGGAGGTTTCTGAAGAATCTTATCCAAGGATGAATTCTTAACTTTTGACTGCCAGCAGGATTGTGTCAGATTTTTAAGTCCCTACTGCACATATTTTAACTAAAGGCAACTCTCCTGGTCATTTTGGTTTGTGTAAAGGTCACAAAGTCCCTCTTTCATCAGGTCCAGCCAGGATTGGGGTAAAACTTGTGTTTGTTTTTATCAGCAAAGGAGATTTTGGACCTGTACTCTTCAAACCTGAGGAGGAAGAAAACCCCTGGAAGTCACAAGCTTGTTAGTCAAAGGTTGGAACATACTGTTATCTTTTCAAACCACAGCTTGGTCAGAATGACCTTGTGTGAGCTGCTTCAAAAAGAGACAAGCTAAGAGTTAGCACATAGGCTCAACTATAAAACTAACCCTTTAAATGTCATGCTCCCACTACTCAGGTCTACCTGCTATCTAACAGTAAAATAGCTAGGATATGAGATAAATGCTGTAATTTTGGAGTGTGATTGTATGTAATGTGGAGTACGGTTTTTGAAACACCCTAGTTAACGTATTGATCTGTAGAAACAAATGTCTAAAACATATAAATTGTGATTAATACTATCTATCCTACCTACTTTAGTTAGTAGTTATTCCTAATAATATGCTTCATAATGAGAATTAATTATATCTAAATATAGCTATTATACAAAATGAAAGACAACGATTATGTTGCCCAACTAGATTGCATACTTTAAAATCTCACATAAAGTCCAGCATAGCATAGCGTATGGGAGCTATTCGGTAAACTAAAAAAATATGTGAAAATGCCAAATATCTTTTCTCTTCCTTGAATGCAAAGAGGTAGTTGACCCCAGATCATATGGTACTGATCAATGTTCCCCTTAGATAAACAAGTATAATTTGATATAAGTTACTTTCTGTCTTTGACTAGGAAATACAATTGAATAGTCAGCAGGAAAACCAAATTGCAACTTCACTTAAGTAATAAGACACAGCAGGGTATGGTATTGTTACATTAAATACCCTGAAGTGAGCTAATGTGTTTATAATGTGATTTCTTTAAATAAAACAATTATAGCATGCAAAGATAATAAATTATTATCACTATTAATATATGAGGCTACAGCTTGCATTTTCTGTTTTTCCATATATGAACATTTAAAATGCATCTCCTTAAAATATGAACATTCTTACTTTACTGTCTTATAGTTTAATCAGCAAGAGATGTCTTATTCTTCATTGAATTGCTAATTTTGTTCATTAGTGTATTTAGTCTTTCATTCTTTGTTTTTAGTCAGCTTTTTCACTGCTGTGACCAAAAGACCTGACAAGAACAATTTTAGAAGAGGGAAAGTTGGTCACCCACAGTTTCCACAGTCAGCCAGCTCCATTCCTCAGGACTCCAGGTGAAGCAAAACGTCATAGCAGATGAGTGTGGTAGAGGAATGCAACATACAACAGGAAGCAGAAAGAGGGAGAAAGCTCAGCTCACAAAATATACACCCCCAAGGGAAGCCCCTGGAGATCCACCTCCAACCACAGTCTACCTGTTACCATTTGGTTATCCCCTATCAGGGATTAACATGTTGATTAGGTTAAAGCTCTCATAACCCAGTTGTTTTGCCTCTAAATTTTCTTGCATTTTTCAACATGTGAGCTTTGGAGGACACCACATATTTAACCATAACAATTCTCTTATACAAACTACTTACCAATTAGGGCTACATGTGAAATTCTAATAGTACTCATTATACATCTAGTACATATGTGTGTCATATTATTTTGTTAAAAGAAGTCACATTATAACCATCTTAGCTCTCTGGAAGGGAATGAGGAAAGATTCCAATATGACAATTGCAGTGCCTACTGCCTCAATATTTGAAAGGAGAAGTCCTCAAAGAGTTTATAATCTGATAGAGGAAAAACATATTCAGAACAATAACTCAAATGTCAGGAAAACTGTTTTAAGCTCCATGGAGAGATAAAGCTAGAGTGTAGACATGGAGATTTTAGGGAGGGAGAAACAGCATTTGAATGAGGGTAAACTTCCTAAAGAAGATAATATTATAAACAAAATATGAAGGAAAATCAAAATTTCTAAAAATGAGAGAAGATATTGAGAGGGAAAGAAAAATACAGTGAAAGTAGTCTCGAATAAGTTCAGAAAGTAGCAGGCATCCACTTTTAAATTGTTTTAAATTAACAATAAAGGAAGAATTTTCACATCATATTTCTATATACGTACACATAATTTTCAATCAATTGTTCAAAAACTGAGCATTGACTGTTCCATACACAAGGGAGAGAGCTCAGAATTGTTTCACTTAGAATATCAGTGGTAAAAGAGAGAAACAATAATCAGGTTTATATTCTCTTTAGATTTAAAACTGACAGGGTTTTCTGATGCACTATAAGACTATAAGAGAAAAAGAGAAGTTAAGAATACCTGTAACTTTTTTATTTCATCAGTTGAATGGATGGTGTTGTCATTTACAGAGAAGGACAGATATGGAGAATGTATAGGCATGTAAGTCCAAGATACTTATGACTCACCTCTCACATAAAATGGCATAATGAATGTCTTTCTGGATAGAACTTTTTCCATATTTAGGAAGCTGTGGAATTGAATAGGCATTATTTGTTAAATTCTCAGGGGCTTGGAACTGAAGTGGACTAGTCTTGTACCTTCTCTACCTAACCATTCTCAAAACCCATCTCCCTCCATTCTGTTTTTCCTACAATAACAATGAGACAGGTCAGCACATATCTTTTCTTGGTATGCATTGAACCACATGAGAAGATACTGGCTAAACTTGAAAACCCTTTCCCTCAGATTTAAGAATTGGGGTCATTCATGATAATTTCATTACATTTCTACAGGGTATGAGTGATTCCTTTCTTCACAAGTTTTGGAAAAAAATAATTATTTTCTTTCTTTACTCAATTATCAAATCAATTTAGTCATTTTCATACCTGAGGGAAAACTGGTACTCCTTCTTTGAGAAACAAACCTTGAGAAAATTAATAATTTTGTTTTATACAGGATGTTTCATATATTATAAACACTGCACTATTCAGCAATCTCTAAATTGGAAAATAAACAGAAAATATTGGTTATAGTTTGCAATTGGGTTGATTGCTTTCCTTTCAGGAAAAGCAAACAACTTTAAATAGATTTCCATTCAAAATTTTGCATCATTGACTGTTATTTACTGGCTAACTGAATCACCCTCATGCATGTTGTAAGCAAGTACTTACTTCTTCAATAAGGGTCACTAGGTTTCACTGTTGCAAACAGCTGTAGTTTTTGGCCTTCAGTTCCTTATTTTTCACATCTACAGCTGATCATCATCTCTGGCTATGGTTTTCTGATGTACTTGATGTTCTGACCAACCTACTCCCATGGCATACATATACCAAAACCAAACTAAATTTAAAAAAAAATTAAAAACAAACAAACAACAACAGCAGCAAAACCCTTTCACGACCATTGGGTTCAGTGGCATACCCTATAATCCCAGAGACGCAGGAGTTTTAGGCAGGAGGATCACAAGTTTGAGGCCAGCCCTAGTAACTTATTGAGACCCTCAGAAACTCAATGAGACCCTGTCTCAAAATAAGTAAAAAGGGCTGGGGATCTAGCTCAGTGGTAGAGTGCCCCTGAGTTAAATCACTGATATCTGCATAAAACACCCTCACAGGTTTGATTGAAGGCTCCCAACTTGGTGATATTTTATTTTTCCAGCAACTGTTGTCAAGTTTGCTCTTCAGAGACACCCCATTTCCCTTTAACAATATATCAATTTAATTTTGTAAGTTTTTAGTCACATTAAAATTGTGCACTTATTCCTACTAGCAGTTCAAAGTTATAATGAATATTAAGAAGTGAAATAATATATGTAATAGAAAAATTGCAGAATCAACATAGTAAAATAATAGGCCTGGTGACATGAAAAAATGTTATTTAAGATACAAATCATCTAACGGAAACAATGTTATCTGAATTGAGAATGTGAAAAAAGAAATGATGAAAAATGGAGATTTTGAAACTCTCTTTAGGAAATAGAATCAACAGACTATGTGGAAAACAGTGGGGAGGAAGGAATGGAGAATGTTTGGTCAACCGCACTAAGTTATAGTGAAACGAGAGAAACAGGTCTGGGGCTCATCATAACAGAATGATGACTGAGTGGTAATGTAGTTTATACTTCAAAGGTTTGGAAAACAATGATATTGAATTTTTTCACCACCAAGAAACAAATGTTTGAAGATATTGATATGCTAACCTGATTTGACATTACATAATGCATAAATGTATTTACACAGCATATGTACCCCATAAATATACAATTTTTGTGTTGATTGAAAAATAAAAATCATGAGGACCCTAAACAACTTAGCAAAACCTTATATCAAAATAAAAAACAAAAAGGTCTAGGGATGTAGCTGAATGGTTAAGGGTCCCTCGGTTAAATCTCTAGTAACATTAAATAAATAAACAAGTATTAAAAAATAAAAATTATATATTTATAATGTACACATATATATGTACACACACAAAAATGAACTTTTTTTCCCCTATAGTCTGGAATAATTCAAACAAACATAGACATGATTTGTTCTATTGAACTCAGCTATAAAAAATATTTGAGCCTGGTTGTTTTTTAAAAATAGTACTTTGCTAATTAGCATGTATCTGTTCCAGTTTATTAACTCTTTTGGGTTCCAAATTTCAGCGGTTAATATTTTAACAGGAACTTCAATGTCCTCAAGATTCTAAAATACATTTATGTATTGTTGTACATAATAGTTCATATTTATTTTAATCTCTTCCATAGTTATATCTTCTTTCTTGTTACTAAGATAGCATAATGTTGTTTGCTTCCTTTATATTTCATCATAATCATCAGGAAAAAAAATCTATGTTTTTAGTCCCTTGAATTACCAACTATTGATTTCTTTTATTTTTAACTCTACTTTATTGTGAATCAATATAAGCTTTTTTATCTTTATTAATGCCTCGTTTTCTTTTTATTTTTCCTTTCATTTATGAGATTATATAATTAATTCATTTGGTTTTATGTGTTTTTTTAATTATAGGTAACGCCAAGTACAACCATATAATTTCTAACAAACTTTAGTTGTGTCTACAGGTTTTAGTAATAAAATATATTTTTTTAATGAAAGAACCCAGTGTACATTGCCTCAGAGATTGATAAAAGAAATATTGTGTCCATTGCATGCTACAAAATAAAAATGTTTGTAATACAACAGTATTAGTTTCAGGGAAATGAACAAGAAAAGAGGTTAATTAACTGCACATTACGGCATGAATAAATGTGAGGAAGTAAGGACAGGAAAGAAATAAACATTTTGAAGAAATTTGAAGTGGACTAGGATAGAGACTGGAAGGGAAACTGAATGTGTAAATGTCAGACATATAAGCATATTTGAATGCTTATGATAAGGACAAAGTAGAAAGAGAAGTTGAAGACATAGAAGACAGATAGGTAAGAAAGTGTGGTAACAGAAACAGAAAGTAATACATTTCAACAGTCTATCAGAAAAGAATAACATAAAAACAGCAAAACCTAGGCTGGAGATGTAGCTCAGTGGTGAAGGATTTGTCTAATCATGCATTTGCCCAGAGTACAATTATCAGCACTGCAAAAAAATAAATAAAATAAATCAAACCCATTTTATCCTATTTTAAGGAAGAGAAAAGAACAAAGTGAGTGAAATTCTAGTTAGTTGTTTAGGTTTGACAGTTGAATTGGAGGCAGAGCTGGTTTTACCCTCTTAGTTCTAAATAAATAGCTGAAGTTATCTTCACAGTGTGATGAAGGGTCCTGGTAGAACTGGAGATTTAAAAGATATGTAGAGGGCTGGGGATGTGGCTCAAGCGGTAGCACACTCTCCTGGCATGTGTGAGGCCTGGGTTAGCACCACATACAAACAAAGATGTTGTGTCTGCCGAAAACTAAAAAAAAATAAATAAATATTAAAAAAATTCTCTCTCTCTCCCCCTCTCTCACTCTCTCTTTAAAAAACAAAAACAAATAAAAGAGATGTAGATATAAAACTTCCTCTCAAAACAAAAGGATGGTGATGTAATATGATAAACCGAGGAATTTCCAGGCTGCACTGAAAACCCAATCAAAGTTAGGTAGCATGGTTTGTAAGGGAAATCATTTACACAGTTGATTAGTGTTTTCATGTTTTTGCCTTTTTCCCCTCTCAATGCAAAAGGTAGGCTAATCACTATCTTGTTGGCTAGTTGAATTGATGTAGTGTTGGAGATTTTCTAGGTAGTGCTTCAAAAACACAAGGGTTGAAGGTGATATATTGTCATTTCTTTGTGCTACAGTTATAATAAAATAAATTTTGGAATAAGCAAACAAGTGCTTACATTTTTTGCCACCAAATTCTGCCATACTAAAGGTGATAAAATGATCTATAAGTGCATTAAAAAATTAGAAAATTAATTATTTAGAATCCTGACATTTTCCTGAAATCATAGCATTTTGCATAAACTAGATTTACATGGTTGATTTACATTAATATTTAAAATAAACTAAAAGTTTAAATTGAAATTGAAATTTGTTTTTATTATCAGCTTTTGCAGTCTGAATGCCCTGGACTTCTTCAAATTTGGGGTTCAGATTTAGCAATTTGATGATAAATCTGAACTTGGATAACCCTACAATTTTTCCTGTATAATATAGGCCCTCAAATGCAAATTCAAGTGCCCCGCCAAGTGTCTCTGAAAGTCTTTCTGAATCTTTCATGTTTTGCTGATTGATTTAAAGTGGCTGAGTGTATCTTGCAATCAAAAAGTCTTTAACATTGTCTTAATATACATTCAATTATATCACAAAAGCTGTGCTCCTCAGAACCATCTGTGTTCCAGGAAACTTATTTGAAACTTTAAATTTTCAGGTTCCTTGCTGAACTCACATTTTTTTTTCTCTGAGATTATGGCTCATTCCTGCTGACTTTCCATCCCATTCTATTCCATTACATGCCATCTCACTCTTCTTAGGCTGTTCTTCCCTGGGCTAGACTCTGGTTGCTAACACATTGCCTTATGCATACTTCCTTGAGGCTTTTGTTTGTTTGTTTGTTTCAAATGCCCTTCTCTAGGATTCAAGTTCCCTAATTCTGTATCTTATGCTAGATTCAGTCCTATAGAGCCAGACATAGTTGTTTCCAACATTATCCAATCTTGTCTCCAGTGTTCTTCCTCTGAAGAATCTCACTCTTCGAAATGACCACCAATGCTCACACTTCATTCTGTTTTATGATTCGGAGAGCATTGCATAGCCATTAGTTGTTAGAATTCTTTATTTGCAGCTAGGTCACTAATGCTTTCTAAAAATATGTGTAGACAGGGGAGGCAAGATGGAACAATGGAGCTACCCAGAAGTCACTTGCTCCTCCACGTGACAGAACAAATACATCAGGTACACAGCTCCATGTTAAGGGGGGTGGCCATGAGAGAGCACTGAATTCAACAGAAAAGAGATGGAGACCTGGTGAAATTTGGAGATGTGGGGCAATAACAAAGCAAGAGAAACTGAGTTCTTCAGAATTTGTCACCAGGCATCATGCCTGAGGAAGGGTGTCCTCCCTTTTGTCCTGTAAAGGTGAAAGAGAGTGCTGACTTGGCACAGAAGCTGGCACTTTGTAGACATAGAGCCTAAATAGATAAAGATGTGGGGTGAGCAGGCTGGCATTAGAGAGCCAGGATTTTCCACAAAACTCTCAGAACTTCTTACACAGAAGCCATCTTGAGTAAGGTTCTATTTTCTGAGTTTGTGCTGATCCCTGTATACTCATCTCTAGAAACCCTAGGTATCCTGTTTTGCTGCTTCCATGGGTACTGTCCTCACAAGTCGGTTGTGGCTTCAAGGAGAGATTCCCTACACAAACCTGCTATGAGTTCTATGCTGTGGGAAATGTAAGCTGTGACGTGGAGTAGATTCCCTGGATTAGGGAACCTGTCCTCCAAGTCTAGGGTTGTGACTATTTATGTATTGTTTCATGTCAGGGCCTGGACTGGAGAAGTTGGAGAATGGCACAACTCCCACAGACCTGTTCCAGCACAGAACTTTGCTGTTCAACTGCCCCCACCCTTGAAGGTGCCCAAAGACCCACCATATCTATGGCTTTAGCCCTAGCCCTGGGACAAGCAGCCTGAGGAGCTCCTGAGAAAGTCTATGCCTGGTTTGACACACATTCTGTGACAACTTGTTCTGTCTTACAAACTTAAGGATATAATCATCTGTTCTTGTTTACTCTTCTGGGGAGAATCTTTTTTTAATCTTCTTTCTCCTATTTTTTAAAAAAACATTATTTGTTTTTATATCATTTTTATTTTTCCTTTCTTCATTCTATTTTTATTTTATTATTAGTTTTTTAATGTTCTTTTATCTCATTATTTAGTATTTTGTTAACTTTTTACTTTTTTTGAATTTACTGTAAATAATTGATTTATTTTTCCACAGCTGGGCATTGAGCCCATGGCTTTGCATGCACTGGACAGGTATTCAGCCACTGAGCTACCCTCTCTGTCCTGCTGAAAGAGATCGTGCCCATATTCAACCAGGACTTAGTCACACTGAAATCCTGAAAGGCACTTCAACTTAAAGAGCAGTGGGGAGTCTGCATTGATGTAGATCTTAGGTATCAGCATCACCTTTACCTTGTCAGACTGCTTTGCTGACAAGACTGTAAGCTGGGTGCATTGGTCAGTATCTATAATGCCAGGTACTCTGAAGACTGAAGCAGGAGGATCACAAGTTTGAGGACAGTCTGGGCAACTTAATAAGACTCTGTTTCAAAGTAAAAAAAAAAAAAATTAAATGGGCATGGTATGTAGTTTAGTGGTAAAGTGCTTGCTTAGCATGTTCAGGGCCATAAATTCAATTCCCAGTACCAAATCAAGGAAAGAAGATTGCATGTATATTCCACAGACTGGGAGCTGTGATTCCATATCCTGCCTATCCACACAAAACACCTGGATCTGCACTAATGTCCAGGCATAAGACAAGAGCCTCAGGCCCTGTACCACAATTGGAACAACCATCATCAGAATGACTTTAAAATAGCAGCCAATTTAATCAGTGCTAGTGGAAACCTATGTCATCTGACAGGGTCTATCTCCTTCATGGTACAAATGACCACAGAGGTTGCTGCCCACTAACACTGTTGCTTACCCCACACCTTCCTGAATTATCAGAGTATCCCCACTATTTCAAGACCTGAAAAGATAATGGGTTTCTCCTATTCTAATACTGTACAATCTGTGCCCAAACCCATTAATGTAACCCAAAGAAGCTACAGGATGGATAGTTGTCTTGATAAAAGGATTTTGCCTGATGATGTGTTTTGGTCTCAATTTGTATTATATTGTTGAGTTTGCTTCCAAATGGAGACCAAAACCCATCATCAGGCAAAATCTTCATACTAAGAAAACCATCATGTAAAAATAGAAAAGCTATCCATCCTAATGGACTTGCAAATCTCAGCACAAGAACACAAGAAATATGAAAAAAAAATAAGTAATGTGACATCTCCTACAGTTCATAACTCCCTAGTAACAGATTCCCAAGATATCAAAATAGGTGAAATGATGAATATAGAATTCAAAAGAATCATCTCTGAAAACTCCCATGAAATCCATATGCTATAGTAAAAGAGTCGAATGAAGTAAGAAAAACAAAATTCCTTAAATAAGGAATGCCATATTCAGCAAAGAAAGAAATGTAGATTTTGAAAATGAATAAAAAAGATATCTTAAAAATGAAAAGTTCAGTAAGTTTAATAAAAAATCAGTTGAAAGCCTCAACAATAGGCTACATCAGATAAAATAAATAATATCAGAACTTGAACACAGATCTTTTAAAATATTACCTTAAGACAGAAATAAATGACTGGATAAAGAAAATGTGATATATACACGCAATGAAATATTACTTAACAATAAAAGAGAATAAAATCATGGCATTTGCAGGTAAATGGATAGAGTTGGAGAATATAATGCTAAGTGAAGTGTGCCAATCCCTCCAGAAAACAAATGCTGAATGTTTTCTCTGATATCAGAATGCTGATTCATAATGGGGTTTGGGGGTGGGGAGCATGGGAGGAATAGACAAACTCTAAATAGAGCAAAGGTGTGGGAGAGTAAGGGAGAGGGTTTGGGGGTAAGAAAGATGGTGGAATGAGATAAACATGTATGAAGACATGAATGGTGTGACTCTACATTGTGCGCAACCAGAGACATGAAAAAAATGTGCTCTATATGTGTACTATGAATTGAAATGCATTCGGCTGTCATGTATAACAAATTAGAATAAATAAATAAATTTTTAAAATTAAAAAAAGATAGAAAAAAAAGAAGAAAATAAGAAAAAATAGATCATTTGGGGGACACCAATGTCATATGTTTAGCTCATCGGCATACACCAGGGAGGAGAAGTAAATGTTCAGGGCACAGAAAATACATTCAATGAAATAGAAGTAGAAAATCTCCCAAATCTTGGGAAAAGACATGAACATCCAGGTAACAGGAGGCATGTGGAATCCCAATACCCATGACCAGAAAAACAACTCTTGTAAATGTATTTAAATTTCAAAAAGTACAGGAAAAAGAAAGATATTAAACACAGCAGGAGACAAGCAAACCCATTAGATGGACAGCAATAATAGATATCTTTGAAGAAATCCTAAAGACCAGAAGGACAAGGAATGATGGATTCTAAGTCCTTTAAGAAAATAACTGCCAGCCCATACTGCTATACCCAGCAAGAATATATCCTTCATTGAAGGGGAAATAAAGTAATTCATGACTACTAGACCAGCAAAACTTGCATAAAGAATCCTACACCCATATAAGAAAGGATGATAATCACTATCATCAGAGTATAAAGAAGAACAAACCCCACTTGAAAAGTAGAAATGCAAACAGGAAAAAATAAAATATTTTTAACATAGTAAACCACCAAACCCCAAAGGTGAATGAGAGGAAAAAATAAGCAAATAATATTCAAAACAACAGAAAATTAACAAAATGACAAGAACAAGTCTAAATCTCTCAACATTAACTTCCAATGTACATGGGAGTTAATTTTATAATGAAGACATGAACTGACTGAATGCATTAAAACAAAAACAAAAAAAATAATTATATCTTGCTTACAGGAAAGCTACCTCAATTATAAAGATACATACAGACTTGACAAGAGCAAAAAAGACTATACAAATTATATGAACACATGAAGCCTGGATAACATACTTCTGATCAAATTGTGGGTTATTGAAGGAATCAGAGGGAAAATTTTAAAATTATTGAATCAAATGAAAATGGAAGCAAAATAGAACGAAATTTGTGGAATACAGTAAAAGCAGTACTAAGATGAATATTTATAGCATTGAGTGCCTATATCAAAAAGTAGGGGCAGATCTTACACTTGAGGACAAAATGTCAGCATAGAAGTACTTTTTTTGTATGACTCTGCAGTGGAAAGAAACTCTATTCCAAAGAGAGGAAGAGCTCTAGGAATCAAGAAAAAGATGACCGGAAAGCTGAACAAAGCAAAAAGACACTTTTGAGGAAAGAACAAACAATTTGTAAAGGCAACCCTGGGTCCCCAGTTGGGGAGGGGAATCTGATGCCACAAACAAAAGAACTGGGACAGAGCTCAGCACTTCAAACACATCACATGTGTAGTTTTTCATTGACCTACACCCACGCATAGTTGAAAGAAAGTGCACCTTTACAGCCATGATATAATCCTGCTCCAATTTTGGTAGGTATCTCAATTTAAGTAATAGGGGAGAGAAAAGCCCTTCGTGATGCGCAGCTCCAAGCAGATGCAGACATGGGAGTGGAGGGACAGTGCTTCTACTGGACCTTTACTACCTTAAACACAAGTGGAAGAAAATAAAACAATTGTTGTGGTTAACACACTCAGAAGGAGCCTCAGCACAAGTCACTCCCACACCATTTCATACTCCACAGTGCTGTTAATTGTGGAGAGGTGCCTATAGCCAATGCCCTCATAATGACCATGTCTATAACAAACCTGCTCTGAATTACCAGCAGGAGCTTGCTCTCGTTATTCCTACCGAGAGAGTGGGTTCCTCAGGTTCCAACACAGTGTCAACACCTACTAAACACAGCCAAAGAAGCCAGCAGAAAACTGCAATACAAAGTTTATTTGGCGCCAGCTATGGTGGTACATGTCTGTAATCCTAGTGATTTGGGAGGCTAAGGCAAGAGGATTGTGAGTTTGAAGCCACATTCAGCAATTTGGCAAGACCCAGTCTAAAATAAATAATAAAAGGGCTGGGGATATAGCTCAGTGTCTTTTGATTCAATTCTCAGTACTAAAAAAAAATGTACATTTTGAATTAAGCTCAACAATATACAATAAACTGATGTCCCAGGGTACACCATCGAGTGAAGAGAAGGCTACCCACTAAGAAAACTCTCACATAAAAATGAAAGGTATATCTATCCCAACAGATGCACAAATTTCACATAGAAGCACAAGAAGTATGAAAATACAAGGTTTCCAATTCATCCATTTTATCTTGGCTTATACCCACTAAATACCATATATAGTTTCTGCTTACATCCCTTTGGCCAGAATTTAATAACATTATGTGTATTTCTATAATGTATACTAAGAAATAGTAATTTTATTCTGGACAGCTATATGATCAAACGATTTGAGGTTGATTTTTTTATGTGAGAGAAGGAGCGAGTTTATTTTGGTAAGAAAGTGCCACATTCTCTTCCACAGAGAATAATTATGTATGTTTTATTCAATAAGATTTGAAGAAATCATAATAAGAATACATGAACATTGGACAAGTATGCTCAAGAAAAATAAAGACTCCTGATTGCCTTCTGCATTGATAGAGGGCTTACTTGGGTATGGGAGAATAAAGATAGTAGAAAAAGAGCCAATTTGAAAGAAATTTAACAAAAATATATTCTATTGAAAGTTATATGATTTTTCATAAGTTCTGAGAATATTTTTTTTCTTTTGAGTTGCATAGTAAGAATGATTTTCTCCTTATATCCTCAAGGCCATATTGGTAATGTCTGTTTGCTTTATGCCAGAGGCATGAAATAAAGATGGATTTGTTCCTTCAACATTTTCAATGAATCTACTCTAAGTACAAGGGACCGGGAGATACGATGTCGGAAAAAGCAAAATTAAATAAAAATAGATATAAGTAAACAAAGTAAGACTTTTGTTATGGGAACCAAGCAGAATGGATGCTAGTCAGAAAGCAACAAACTAGTTGTTCCTGAAGACCCTTAGTATTGCATGCATGCTAAGTGAAAGGAAATCTGGGAAGGGTGAAAGGAGGGTTTGGCAGGTCAGAACTAACAGTAGAGCACTGAAGAGGCTGAGATCATGGAAATATGTAATAGCTTAGAAACTAGTCATGTAGTACAGGTACATCCTTGCTGAGTCCAAACCCTGAGCAATGTAGGGGATGTCATTGGCAAGGCTTTTGAGGTGCAGATGAACTTAAGTTTAAGAAACACAAAGAAAGCCTGTGTGAATAGAACAGAATGATTATGCAGAATAATAACTCATACAAAGTACAAAATTCACAAGTATGAGATTGTGCAGGTTCCTATTCTGTAGATTAGACACAGATCTTTAATGCTAAAGGGAATGGTGATATTTTAAAAGTTTGTCAACAGAGGGTTGATATAAAGAATTGAAGAATGGCAAGAAAGACAAAAGGAAGAATCAAAATAATTCCTAAATTCCTAATTAGGTTAGACAGTGGTTTTAGAAAAAAAGTAATGGGAGAAGAAGCCAGTTTGACTCTGAGGAGATACAGGTTTTTCCCTTGATTTTGATATATTATTTCCTTTCTTTCATGTTTATTCTACTATCTGTTAGTAATACTCATGACAATTGTTCTAAAAATGCTTTAAGATATTGGCTCAGATATTATTATTGGTACCACTAAGCTTCTGAGTGCTTAACATATTTTTTTCTCAAACAATCAGAAAAACTTCTTCAGATGAAAGTGTATTTATAAAGATGATTATAAATAGCCATACATATTACACTATAAATCTGATAATACAATGTTTAATATATAAAAAGCCCTATATAATTTTATTTGTGTATGTTTTTGTGTATATGTGTTTATTGGGGGGCAGAATTTGAATGCAGGAAACTTATGTGGTTACTCCAAGAAAAAAATGGGTTAAACTCTCTGTACCCAACACTAGTTCTGAGATGCAAACTGTTATTGTCATGTTTGCTTCAATACAATTTTTTTTAATTCTTTATTTTTAGTTCTAATCAGTCATACATGACAGTACAAAGCTCTTACATTCATTGTACACAAATGGAGCAGAATTTTTCACTTCTCTTGTTGTACATGAAGTAGAGTCACACAATTCGTTCAAACTATTTTAGGGATGAAAGGAGAGACACCCAAACCAGTTCATTGACTTAGCAGTGAGTTTGAATTGAGCCTCATAGTGGCTAGAGGAAGGATTTGGGGAAAATCCTGCTATACACGATCTGAAGGGTGGAGGAATTTGAACCTCCTATTACCCCAGGGAAAGGCATAGTGGAGATTTTTGTTTGTTTGTTTGTTTGATTTTTACCTCTGTCAATTGTGGGGGAAAAAGAAGATAAAAATGAAAGTTTTCCATGGCCAAATATAAAACATGGGAGTTAAATCCTTCATTAGAAACCTCATTGCTGGATTTAATATAGTATTCTGAATAATTTTAGTTTAAAAAAAATTAAAAGAGAGAATGTGTGTGAGAGAGAGAGAGAGAGAGAATTTTTTAAATATTTATTTGTTTTTTTATTTTTTGGCGGACACAACATCTTTGTTTGTATGTGGTGCTGAGGATCAAACTCGGGCCACACGCATGCCAGGCAAGTGCGCTACCGCTTGAGCCACATCCCCAGGCCCTAAAAAATTTTTAATTGATACATGACAGTGGAATGTATTACAATTCTTATTACACATATACAGCACAATTTTTCATATCTCTGGTTGTATACAAAGTATATTCACACCAATTCATATCTTCATACATGTACTTTGGATAATAATGATCATCACATTCCACCATCATTTCTAATCCCATGCCCCCTCCCTTCCCCTCCCACCCCTCTGCCCTATCTAGAGTTTGTCTATTCCTCTCATGCTCCCTATTCTTATCCCATTGTGAATAAACCTCCTTATATCAAAGAAAACATTTGGCATTTGGTTTTGGGGGATTGGCTAACTTCACTTAGCATTATCTTCCTTAACTCTGTCCATTTACCTGGAAACATCATGATTTTATTCTCTTTTATTGCTGAGTAATATTCCATTGTGTATATATGCTAATTTTTAAATCAGTTTATCTACTGAGATCATCTAGATTGGTTCCACAGTTTAGCCATTGTGAATTGTGCTGCTATAAACACTGATGTGGCTGTGTACCTGTAGTATGATGTTTTTAAGTCCTTTGGGTATAGACTAAGGAGAGGGACAGATGGGTCAAATGGTGGTGCCATTCCCAATTTTCCATACTGCTTTCCATATTGGCTGCACCAATTTGCAGTCCTACCAGCAGTGCACAAGTGCACCTTTTCCCCCACATCCTAGCCAACACTTATTGTTGTTTGTCTTCATAATAGCTGCCATTCTCACTGGAGTGAGATAAAATCTTAGAGTGGTTTTGATTTACATTTCTCTAATTGCTAGCAATGAACACCCATAAATCAAAAGCATTTCTGTATATCAGTGACAAATCCTCAGAAAGTGAAACAAGAAAACTACCCCATTTACAATAGCTTTAAAAAAATAAAATACTTGGGAATCAACTTAATAAAAGAGGTGAAAGATCTATATAGTGAAAATTACAGAACCCTAAAGAAAAAAGTCAAAGAAGACCTTAGAAGATGAAAAGACCTACCTTGCTCTTGGATAGGCAGAATTAATATTATCAAAATGACCATGCAACCAAAAGCACTATATAGATTTAATGCAATTCCAATCAAAATTCCAATGGCATTCCTCATAGAAATAGAAAAAGCAGTCATAAAATTCATCTGGAAAATAAGTGACCCAGAATAGCTAAAGCAATCCTTAGCAGGAAGAGTGAAGCAGGTAGCATCACTCTACCAGACCTCAAACTATACTACAAAGCAATAGTAATAAAAACAGCATGGTATTGGCACCAAAACAGACTGGTAGACGAATAATACAGAATAGAGGACACAGAGACTAACCCACAAAATTACAATTATCTTATATTAGACAAAGGTGCCAAAAATATGCATTTGAGAAAAGATAGCCTCTTCAACAAATGGTACTGGGAAAACTGAAAATTCACATGCAACAACATGAAATTAAACCCCTATCTCTCACCATGCACAAAACTCAATTGAAAATGGATCAAGGACTTAGGAATAAAACCAGAGACCCTGCATCTAATAGAAGGAAAAGTTGGCCCTAATCTCCATCATGTGGGATTAGGCCCCAATGTCTTTAATAAGACTCCTTTGGCACAATAATTAAAAACAAGAATCAATAAATGGGATGGACTCAAACTAAAATGTTTCTTCTCAGCAAAAGAAACAATCTGTGAGGTAAACAGAAAGCCTCCATCTTGAGAGAAAATCTTTACCCTTCACACATCAGATAGAGCACTAATCTCTAGGGTATATAAAGAACTCAAAAAGTTAAACACCAAAAAAAAAAATAATGATGATAATAACTCAATCAATAAATGGACCAAGGACCTGAATAGACACTTCTCAGAAGATGATATATAACCAACAAATATATAATTTAAGTTTTTAAGAACTTTTGAATTGTAACCTGTAAAATAAAATTACCTTACAGATAACCAATCTAGGGAGGTTCCAACGTGGATGGCATTAAAAAACACATATATCCATATATATATATATATATATTTGAGAAATTAGAGTTAAACTTGCACATCATTTTTTTTTTCAGATTAAAAAAAAATGACACTTGGGACTGGGGTTGTGGCTCAGTGGTAGATCACTTGCCTTGTAATTGTGAGGCACAGGGTTTGATTCTCAGCACTACATAAAAATAAATAAATAAAATAAAGGAATTGTGTCCATCTACAACTAAAAAAAAATTAAATATCACTACCTTTTTTCTGAAAATATTAAAAAAAATCAGTAAGAATATATACCATTCACAAACTTACTTGAAAAAGTATTTGTTAACAACTTTTTTCTGTCATTGTTCTTATATGCAATATCTATATTTGATTATATTAATTTACTAATCTATATCCATGTGTATCCAGATATTTATAATTTTTACAGCTTGACAATAATCACATTTTAACCGAACATTATCTCAAGAGCTATTTGCTATGCAAATATATTCTTCAAAAGCACTACATTGCATGTATATTCAAAATATGTTTAACCATTATTACTTTTTAATATGTTGTTTTAAAATAGAAATCACAGTATGCTACTTGACATTTTGAATCTCACTCTATGTTTTCAGCTTGGATTCCTGTAAGTGTAAGTACTGAGTTAGACAATATGAGTGATATTAATATTTACTCACATTTAAATATGCTTTCAAAAGAACTTGCTAAAATTTCCAAATCTAACAGAGTTTAAGAATAAATCTCAACAAAAGCTCACAAGTTATATGTGTGTTTCTGTGTATACTCAAAGCATACACATAAATTTATATTTTTTATGATAAAGTTATTGAAAATATCACAGTTGTTTAATTCATGCTCCCTTTATGCTGGCAATAATTCTCCAATAATCTCAGTCTTTCCTATATATGGAGACATTACAGCCCTGTGCTCTAGAACTATATTTTCAATCGTGTTTTTATAAGGGACCCCGAAAAGACAGAGACAGAGACTCCCTCCAGAGCAAATGTAGTTGCATTTCCAGATTGTAAAGATAAAGTCGGTGATTCCCTCTGGAGAGATTTTTAAAGATGCCTTTCTCATGAGAGATTTCAGATTAAAAAATACAGAGACACCTCCCTCTTCTCTAAGAGGCATTTGTTTACATTCCAAGGTAGTAAAGATAATGTCTAACAGGGAAAGATGGGCAGGTTTGCTAGCAGCCCTTTTCAAAGATCAGAGTGCTTTAAGTACAGGATCACTGTCCTGTGATAAATTCCCACTGTGTGCCTACATCCCACCAAGCCCCTTACACGTTTCCCTGTGGAACTACTAGGGGCAAGGGAGAACCAACCAAAATATTGCTCTAGCTAATAATTCTGTTGTGAATAATAAACTTGATTACTTACACAGAGGTCTAGTGACTTCCCACCAGTGTAAGCTGAAATCATAACAGGTTACCTGTTAGCTTTCCAGGACAGTGAAATCTCAGATGCTGCAGTTTTTAATTTGGTATTGCTAAATGCCAGATTATTAGTAAGATTGAAAACTCTGCCATATATTGATATTATATATAAGTTATCTTTCTGTAAGTTTTTCTTACATTTCTAAGTGTGATTTTCATTTTTATTTAATGTGTATCTTTATATGTGAGGAATCTGTACCAGTTTTTGGAGTTGATCCTTTGGTCATTGGCTTTCAGTTTTTTTGATTTCTGCTTACAGTTTGTTTTTCAGTAGGTATCAAATATACCACAGTTTTCTTTTTTATTCTTCACATTAACTTAGTGTTTGCAAAGTGTCTTCCTATTCCAAAAACCTATTTATTCCTCTATTCTTAATTTTCATCACATCATAATATAAGAAATAATCTTACAGCTTGTTAGTGATTTATCTTTTAAAATTTAATCTTTAACCAATTTGGTATGTGAGTAACATCATGTGAATATGTGAATAACATCATGATTTAATTAAAAGTCACTGAATATATTACCACTTTCACCAACATTGTTCATTGAAAAATTCCTAACATAATTAACTTTTGATACTTCCTTACAGATCTGTTTCTTATATTACCCAGTGTAAATGTTAACACACTTTTCTATTCAAAAGCACCTAATAACCCAATTATTTTAACAAATACATGAGAGGTAAGACTATAATTTAAATATATAGTATAATGAAATTTTGATGATAACTTGAAAGTATTTAGAAGCTATATTTATAAATTATTCATTTAAAAATGCATTGTGCATATAACAGACCTATTTCTTCATGGATTCAACTTCAATAGTCTTGACATTTTGAATTCCAGCCATAGATATATTTTAAGTCTCTCCATAACAATCTGATTCAGCAAGGTGTAAAAGCCCTTCTTATACATATTTGAAAGTTGATGATACTTGATTTATCGATCTATTTAACATTAAAGAAAAAAAACATTGGTATGTCAAAGTATAATTGCCTTATAAAAGTAAAGTGAGTATCTTTAAAGAAAATCTCAAAGTCTGATCTTTTGTGATGCTAATAAAAGAGGTGGCCTTTCTCCTTAATGCATAGAGGCTCATCTTGAGCTATGCTTGAGTGTAGTAATTAGAGCAAGCTGAATTACTCTGCAGGAAAAGTGAAGAAAATTTATATCTTTTATAAACCCAAGAATAAGATCTATAGTGTCTAGAATGACTTTACCATTGATAGAATAGTTACCAGAGGGCTTTAAGAAAAGGAATATCTAATCTAATAACATTTGAAAGTTTTCCACTGAAAATTACAGAAATAAAAATGCATAAAAACAGTGTGGAAATTTATAACTAAAAGAATTTTCAAGAAGAAAAACATATAACAAACACTCATACTGATTAGAAAACTACTATCATTGATGACCCTTTGAATAATTGAATTATTCAACATAAAACTCCTCTGTTTTCACTCATGTGGCTATGCATAGTGTACCTCATAGCTTTATACTAGAATTTCTAAACCTTACACTAGTCATATTGTATTTGTTATTGGGCCTGCCTTGTGCATGAGCAGGTATCAGCATTACTGACATGTATTCCTAGAAGTCATTAGCACTTTCACAGTTGTGACAACTAAAGCTTTCTCCAGATATTGTCAAATATCCCTTAGGGATAAAATTGCCTCCATGAGAACCATTGTCCTATAGGATTTAAGTGACTATAACAAAAATTTTTAGTAAATTTTACTATTGGTTAGCATTGAAATTGTTTCCTTATTTCTATTATATAGCTTATGGTAGCCATATGCAAATACATGCATGAAAGTGGAATGACTAAATTACAGGATGTACTTTTGTAGATGATAAGTGGTTTTCCAAAATTATTATGCCAAATTATTCTCTCATCAAAAGTTTATGAGTGTTATAGATGCTATACAACACTTGATATCCTCAGCCTTACATTTATCACTTTAGTAGATGTAAATTGTTTTCTCCTTGTGGGTTTCCTTCACATTTTCTACTAAGTAATTAAATGGAGCATTTTTCATATGTTGAGTGGCTATTTGGATATTTTGCTTGATGAAGTATGTACTGAAGAATTTTGCAGATTTTTTTTTTTACCAATGTGACCATGTTCTCCTTACAAATTTGTGGAAGTTCTTTGTATATTCTAGATATAAATTCATTGATGGGTATATGTATGACAAATATCTTCTCATATGGATTTTGCCTTTTCACTTTCTTAAGAATCAGATATATTTAACTTCAATGTACTTAAATTTATATTTCCTCTTTATAATGTTTTTGCTCTCCAACTGAATTACAGCTGAAACCTTCTGAAGCAAAACAAAACACATGTCTTTTTCCATATGCTGAAAGCAACCTATTTCCTGGCTCTCTATCTAAAACTGTTAGTGACCAGAAATGAGGTTGCAAGGTCATTGCCTTCCTATTTTTCAGAGCATTTGGAAAAAGTGATGTTTAGCTTGACCCAATACTCTAATCCCCATTTGTGGTCTTTACCATCACCAAGTTCTAGAGCCAGAACCTTCAGCCATAGGTTTTCATACTTTGCTCCCAGTTCTTCACCTTCCTCCTGACCTTTGGATACTGTTTCATGATGTGTGGGATTGGGTTTGAAGACAAGCAGCACTATCTCTTGAGTCAGAGTCTCAAGAAGTCTTATTTCCTTGCTTCAACAATTAGGGCATTATCTTCCTCTCATGCTCCTTTTATTCCTGCTCCATCAGGTGTAATTGACATGTGTAGCCTCCAGTCCTCATAGGTTCACTGTTGGGCCAGGTCCTAAGCTCCTGTACATCCTATTGAACCTCCATCTCCAGTTTTAGATCTTTGATTGTGCAGCACCTTCCTGAGACTGTTCATCTTTTCAACTTCCTGCTTGACCACCCCTTATTTTTTCATTACAGTATTAATTAATGAGTTTTAAAAACACAAGCATCCATATTAGTATGGTGGGTGAGGATAGTAGAGGGAAGAAGATTAGGGAGGAGGAATCCTGCCCTCCTGGCCATAAAGTTTCAAGTACATTATGGATTTTACAGTTCTACCAGGAACCACAGTCATTGAAAATCCTGTATCACTAAGGGCAATTTTGGTTTAATGGGGGCCAGTTTGGATTGTATTCTGTTTCTTAAGGTTCCCCATAGTTCCATCAGTGATGCACTTAACATAGACTTTATTCCCCAAGTTAGTCATTATAAACACACTTGATTATGCTGTCTAAAGCTACTTCTTTACTGCATGAGCTCCAGTATCTCCTGTGTTATACAAGTCCTACTTGCCTTTATTGTTTTTACTTTTAATATATAGAAGTATAGTCCACAAAATATTGATATTTTATATAGGATAAGATAGGGTAAGCTTTACTTTTTCCTATATGAATATTAAATTGGTATAGCACTACTTATTAAAAGCCCATTGTACTCCTGGGGCTATTCATTAGTCATGTGATTCACTATGGCATGACACTGCATTATTTCTGTTGTAAATCAGGTGACTTATGTGGCAGCATGCTTGTACTTACATTGCAGCATTTCAAATAAAAACCTAACTCATTATCTATTTCCTTACCGTCTTTGTATAAGCTTTTTATATTAATTATTTTATTACTCTGGGCTATTATAGATGAGAGAACTCAAATTTCTTAGACGTGAATGTCTGTCTCTACTTTGTTCTCATCATTGAATATAGGCATTCATTGATCCTCAAGATCATTCTGCAGGTTCTTGAATCTATAAACATCAGTGCCAATCACCCCCACATATTTGAAACTCTGTAAGGATTTTACTAAAGAGAGAACTTCAACCACTCTGGGAACCTTGGAATATGAGTAAACTGTTCACTTGCATAATGTCTTAAAATCAAAAGGTCTTATACTTCAAATCATCAAAGGAACAACATTTGTTTTGATTGATGTAAATAGCATCTAAAATAGAAAAATTCTAAAACTGCTCCCTTTATGGACACCTTAGAAAAACTATATATATATACAGATATATATATATATATATATAATGTACAAAAAATAAAAATATTTGTAAGCTCCAAACTAAGATTCTGTCTTCTTCCCTTGATACAACTTCATATTGCCTTCCGTTATAGTTTAGATGTAGTGTCCTCCAAAATCTTGAGTGTGAGACAATGCAAGAAGATTTAGAGGAGACATGATTGGGTTATAGCCTTAACCAACACAGTCAATTAATCCCTAGTGGGATTAATTGAGTGGTAATTGGAGGCAGGTAGATTGTGCCTGGAGAAGTGGTTCACTGGGAGTGTGGCTATAGGGTATATAATTTTGTATCTGGAGAGTGGCGTCCTCTTCCCATCTTCTTTCTCTCTCTCCCTCTCTTTCTTTATCTCTTTCTCTCTCTGATCACCATGTGAGCTGCTTCCCTCTGCCACACTCTCGCCATGTTGTTCCTGCACTGATGAATGGAGCTAGCTTTCTATGGATTGAGACCTCCGAAACAGTGAGCCCTTAAAAAATTTTTCATCTTCTAATATTGTTCTGGTTGGGTCCTTTTAGTCACAGAAGTGAAAACCTGACTAAAACACCCTCCATCCTATTCTCCAATGACTTCTTCCATTTTCGTACTCTGTTCCTGCTTCTCATGCACTTACTAAAAATTCCCTCTCCTTCTTCCACCCCTAATCTCTACATCAATTATATCCCTTTACAGTGTTTTATAACTAAGTGGAGAGTATGGCCAGTCTTGTTCTTATAGCTTAAATCTTTGTCAAAATTAGATTGTGTAACTTAATTATGAATTCTATAATTATCACAAGACAAAAATTTAGCAAAATAATTAGAATTGTCCATAGGGCATACACTCTAGGGTACTTAAATATCTACTAACTAGTACCTATTCTAGAACTAACATTTGTAATGTTATATTTGGTCAGAAAAAACAAAATATATTGATTACCAAAATTATACTCAATATGTGGCTCAAATTTTTTGAGAATGCCAAATTATATTAGAGATAGATAAGTATAGATACAGCTATGTATATATAGGGAGACAGTCAAAGTTTACACATATATGAACCAATTTATATATGAGAGCCAGATTTTATAAATATTAAAAATTTTATATTCACACACACACATACACACACCCCTATATATTGAGAGAGAGAGACAGAAACATTTCAAAATAGTATACAACCAACCTCTTTGCAGTAATTCCTGAGTTCTTTCTTTAAAAATTAATTGGCAGAAAAATCCAGTCTTACAAATAAGCACAAGACTGGATTTGTGGTAAATAAATCTTATTTTAGTATTTTAAGACTTATTTTCATATTTTAGATTTTAATCAGAAGAAAATACATTAGAACTCCCATATTCATGTTTTGTGGTGATGGTATCAAAACTGAATTGTCCTATTTTGTTAGAAAACAACAAACTAGTGAAAAAAAATTGGATGACAGACTCCTTTTACCTTCCTGAATTACTAATACTTTTTGAAAGCCTAGATACAGAGAGAAGAGGGGGGGGGGAGGAAGAGAGGGAAATCACAGACCAAATCAATAGTTTTTCAGATTAGAAATTAGATAAATCTCTAAACAAAACACCTGTAGTCTAGTCTAGACAAAGATGTCTGTTAATATTTAAGACAAAACATGGTGGAAGAAAATTTGCCTTATCTGAGCTGGAAAGAGACTCTAGTCACATCTCCAAGGAAATAACTACTCTTGGGCCTATAATTTCTAGCAAAAAAAAAGGGAGAGAAACTTCATGCAAATATAAAACTGCAATATTCTATTTCTTGTTTATTCCTAGAGCTATGTAAACCATACCACCTTTCCAACATTTCTTTTCAGAGTAACAAGATTTCATTAGTAGGAATTTCAACTGTCACACAGACTCTTCTGTTTCACTCACTTGCCACCTCCCTGGAATTGATTGATATACATTTTCTACTTAGTGATTCCACTCTAATGGATCTGTGAGGGCAAGACCTATTTAAAAATGAGATGCCATTATCAAATATTAATTGGACAGTCTCTTTCTAGAAATCCCAGAAGCAGATAAATCCCTGAATAATAATTTTATGTCAGCATAGATTGATTACTCACTCTGATGATTCCACTACTGAAATCTCAGCCTTTGCATCTGTTCCCAATTGCCTCCTCCTGGCTAAAGGTAGTTTGTATCTAGAAGTTATAGAATAAACTGACCTAAAAGTTCTCCATCAGTCAATCTAGGTCTTTTCTGAAACTAGCCTAATACCTATTAACAAAGGAAGTTATTAAGATCCAATATATGACCTACCTCCAAGAAGGACTCAAAATTCTTTTTATTAGCCTTAAAGAAATCTTTAGCTTCCTTTAAACATCTGTAAATGAACTTAATTTAATTAATCTTTATATGGCTATAAACTATTACCTTATGTGCTGTGGTTGATAGAGACTTACCTTATCATAAATCACCTGCTGCTATAGTAGAAAACAACTTTTAGGCTTTGCTTTCCTCATTGTAAAAACTTACCCTATTTATTTAATAATGGGAGTGACAATTTCATTAGTAAGGTTCTTGCTAAGTCTTTGTTTATTGCTTAGAAGCTGCATTTTCACTCTCCTCATAAGAATTAAGACTGGATGAATACCTCACTGAAATTAAAACTTGCAAAACTATTTGAAGAACTTCAGTACTGTGGCTAAAGTTTCTACCTTTAGCTCTCATGACCAACTCTTCCACTCCAATAAAAGCTCTTAAAGTATTTTCACATGAACTTTTTATTGGCTACTCAAGCATTTGGTAATATAATCATACCTTGACTCTGGTATTTTATAGCAGCTTAATAGTTGCAAATCTTGTAAAGTTTAATAACATTTTATTATCAATAGGTTCAAGTATATTTCCCAAAAACAAACCATAGGAACCCCTACACGATTTGGAAGGAAGCTGATCAGGTACTCTTAACTATAAATACATTAGTAAAACATCAGAAAATTACCCTTAAATTCTCATTTCCCAGTTAAAGTCATTTTCATGCATCCCAAAAATATTCTGAAAAAACTTGGATTCAAAGTAGACTAGTAGACAGCCTCCAACCATAGCCCTCAGACCCAGACAAGTGCACAGACAGGAGACTGAAGATGTTGCAACCATTTTTGCCTTCTCCTTTGAATCTTACTGACTTTCTGTTATCTTTCTCTGTTGGCTTAGGAGTTTTAAATGCTAAAATGAAATTCCACACACTCCTTTCCCAGTGCAGTTAGTCTTAGTACATAAGATTAAATGTTGGTGTTTAGATGACATTTGGCATCAATAAGCTGAAGAGTTCTAGCTGAAGAGTTCAACTGATCAGAAAGCTGAATTTATACCAATTTCCCTAGGAAATTCTATCTTTGTACAAGACAATAACATCACTTTCCTTTCGCTATTTACTACTAAAGAGAGTGATCAATATCAAGAACAATAAAAAAAGAAACAATTATTCCCCCATCAAGATGTTACATATTTAATTCTAAGATGCCTGCAAACAGACTTTGCAGAGCCCAGAAATGAACATCTTCCTCCTAAAACTCCAGTACCAAATTGACATATTCATGACCTTCTAGAAAATATAAACTGCATTCCTATTTGCCCTATTTTTAGACACACTCCCATCTCCACCAAATGTTATGACTCTTTCAAGTTCAGCAGACACTCTTTATACATGTTTACTTCAGTCCCCTCTAAGTTTCTGTTTTGTAATTCATTTTTTTTTGACAAAGTGTTGTAATTTTCAGTTTAGCTTTTTGAAACTGTAACAATTACTTGTTTTGTATAATTAATTTTTTTGACAAAGTGTTGTAATTTTCACAGTTTAGCTTTTTGAAACTGTAACAATTATTTGAAAAATATTTGATCCTGAAAATTATTTAGTAATATAAACAAAATAGCTAATGAATACTTTTTATATCCAACTATGGACTCTGTGTCACATTGATTGAATGTTTTGGGGATCTCTGGGACTCAAAGTTATCAGACAATCCCTGCTAATTGGCCAGGCATTGAAAACCATTTCAATTTCTCCCAATTTTTTGGTTTTCCAACTATCTCTCAATTCTTTTTAATCATGCAAAAACCTCATTTTTTAATTTTTTGCAAATACAGGCAACTGTAATATTTAGAATCTCAAAACAAGAAATGATATTAAATTCCTAAGAGGATAGTCATTAGAGTTTTAAGAAGAAGCTTAAGTCTGAAAAAAAAGATAACATATTATGATTTTCATTGAATTTTGGATTGCTGTTTTCTTTTCTCATGTGTAGTTCTGAAAGTTAAGTGAAAGCTAAGAAACAGAATTCATCATTCCATGATGGAAACAACCACCAAAAACCAAGGACACCTAAGTAAAATTTAAAGAACTAGTAGAAATTGAACAAGCTGTGGTACAAGAGAAAGCTTGAGAGGTACTCAGCTCACAGGGCAATACAATACTGGCAGAGTCTGTCTACCATAAACAAGGAGAAGGATGCTAAGAAAACTAATTTTTAAAAAATAGAGGAAATTAATTTTTAAAAAAAAGGGAATAATAATTGTCATACAAATTTATTAATGTCAAAGTTCTCTTCAGAGATTCAAGTAGGAATGTTGCCTATTCTCTTGGCTTAATCAAAGATTTAACTAAAAGACATTGTTCAAGTCATTCTAATATTTATAATGTTAATACTGGTTTTCTACAGGAATGTTTACCCACTTTACAGAGTCTTAAATGCTTCTTCATAACAAAATTTCAATTCAACTATAAAGGCAAAAGTCACAAGAAGCCATTATGGCAACTATCACCAATGAAGTGTCCAAAATCATGGTAATTGGTATCAAGACTTCTTAATTGTCATTGAATTTAATTCAGTTACTTATAGTCATGATAAAAATCTACCATTTTATTTCTTGTTTTATATTTTTAAACCTGTTCAAATTCTTTTTTCTCCTATATTTTTTTCTTGTGGAATAATAAAATCCTTATTTTCTTATATTTTTCTCTATTAGCTTTTTTTTGTCATATATTCTTTATTCATTTAAAAAATATCAGATGTTACATTATTGAATTATTATTATTAAATATATATATACACTTGTATATATACATATAAATATGTATAAGCATATATGTATATATATACACACACATATATACATGTGATGTTTATTTTATCACTTTCTAGACAATATTATAACCTTAAGACTTTCAATTCAATTTGTCCTTTCTTGATTTTTACTACTTACATATGTCTTAATTATACACATTTTTGAAAACTCATACTTACTAAAAGTTTCTTGAACAATACATATTCACTTTTTTATCTTTTATTTTAATTTTCTGAAATTTACTGCATTTTCTACATTTCTCTGTGGGGTCATTTTATTTTTACCAGGTGATTTCCCTCTAGGGTTTGTTCTTGCATAGGACTGTTACTGAAAAATTCAACTTTGAGTTTAGTCCAAATTTCCTTTGCCAGTTTTTTTTTCTATATATAAAATTAGTTTGGTAGCTATTTCCTTTCAACACTATACTAGAAGGTAGATGTAAGCGTTAACATTTAAGATATACATATTGATATTAAGTATAAGGGCATAATGGTATAATTAAAGCTCTCATTTAGCCTTGTATGACATAAGGGACAACTTTTATTTGCCCCATTGTTCTTGTTGGTCTTGTAATCATAATGCCCACATGACGGAATATGTATTGTTCAAACTATGGGTGCTAATTTGCAATTATAAATTTAAGTATAATGGTATAATTAATAATATATAATTAAATATAATTACAAAAGAAAATATACTGAGAAAATTTACTCGCAATTTACATGTAAAATTGTCTGCCAAATCAATAATAAAACTTAAATACCAAATTAAAAAGTAAGCTGAATGCTAATGACAAAATGAATTTAATAAAAAGCATATTATTTTTTATTTCAATTGGTATTGAAATTACTAGAATTTTCCCAAAATCCACAGAAAGTTTATAATATTAGTAAACATTTTAAGAAATTTTTAAAAATTAAACTTTTTAAAAATTAATTTACCTCACATAATAAATAGTATTTTATAAATCTTCTACATTAAGTTTTTTAAAAAAACTATTAAATACTTAATACATTCAATTATTTCTGCTTGTAGCCAAAGCTCAGCCATTTAATCAGTGAAACTATCATAAGAACTCAATGAATCAACTTGAAACGATAAATCAAATAATATAATAATAATAAACAGTGAGGAAATTCCTTTTATATTTTCAATAGTAGTATCACTACAAGAATTAGAAGAGAAAAAAGAGGAGAAGGAGAAGAAGAGGGAGAAGGAGGGTAAGGAAGAGAAAGAAAGCATAAAAAAAGGAAAAGAGAAATACACAAATACATACATCTATAGTATAGATAGATCATCATAGTCAAATTTGTAAAAACCAATATTGAAGGCATCCCATGTTTAAAACACTGGGTTAATTATAGATTAATAAACATAAACATTCAACAGATTTCTCATCATAAACAAGTCAAAAAAAAGATAAAAAGGACATTACATGGCACTAAAAAATTTTTAAATATGTCAAAATAAAACCTATATAAAGAAAAACATTTATTTCTAAATTGAAGAAAAAAAAACAAATATTTTTCATGAAAAACCTGGGAAAATAATTTGCTTGCAGACCTGTGATTCAGGAAATGTTAAAGGATGTTCCTTAGGCTGGAAAGCTATAATACAGCCAGAGTCTTGCATCTGTACAAGAAAGAAAAAAGGAAAGGAAGAAAGGAAGGAAAAAAGGAAGGTAGGGAGAAAAAGAGAAAGAGAAGGAGAAAGGGGGGAAGGAGGAAAGGAGAAATAGGAAAGAGACGGGAAGGGAAAGGAAGGGAAGGAAGAAAAAAGTGTAACAATAGTTTTATTATCTTTATCACTTTCACTGATAATCAAAGCATATAATAATAATATTTTTCAAATTTATAATAAATATAAAAATATATGGAAAAAAACAAAGAATTGAACAGAGCTTTTGGAAGCATGTAATTGTTTCTTCTATCATGTACAACATTATGTTATTTTATATATGATGTATATTGTAAATAGTAAAATACATATATATATATATATGTGTATAATTAATAAATCAACAAGAGCTATAAAACGGAATAAAAGTATATAGTTAATGCAATTGGAGGAAAACAAATAATAAAAATAAAAATGAAAATAGATTAAAAACAAATACCAAGGGCTAGGACTGTAGCTCAGTGGCAGAGCCCTTGCCTAGCATGTGCAAGGCATTTGGTTCGAACCTTAGCAACATAGAAAAATAAAATAAAGTCATTCTGTCCATCTATAACTAATTAAAAAGTAATTTAAAAAACAAGGTAAAATTTTAACTTAAACATAGTCATACTTTCATAGTCATGAAATAATTGTAGATATTCTAATCATCCTAATTAAAAGACACAGTTTATTACATTCTATAAACAAGATCCAATTTCACATTCTGTATAAGAAACCCATCTGAAGTATAGTAATATATAGATAGATCAAAAGGATGGAAAAATCAAATAAAATAAAAATACTTGTTTAAAGAGAGGAGTGGTGACTTAGTAATATCAACCTGAGTAGACTGCAGGACAAGGTATATTGGCAATTATAGTAAATGTCATGTCATTGGAACTTAATGCATTTCAGAATTTGTAGAGACCAGATCCTGAATTCTAATTCCTTTGCTTCATTCTCAACTCCTGGATGACATCTCAGTCCACTGCTTTCCTGAAAATGGTATTTTCCTGAAAAAGGTATTTCATCATTAAAAAAAGGGGCCAATTCACTAAGAAAACAACACAAGATGGAGAAATTAAAAATGTAATTATAACAAATGGATTTGAAATCAATTAAATAACCTGAAAATTTGTAAAGAATATGGAATTCCCAAAATAAACTCCATCAAATAACTTGATTCAATTGTATTAACATTTTACCCAACAAAAATGGAATACACATTTGTCCAGTGCATGTATCATATTAGAATAAACCAAATCCATAATGTATGATAAAACATCAAAATGATTTTAGTGAATAACAATACAATTTTAATTTCATCATATAACTTCTTACCACATTGAGAGAGATCTTTATTTTTATATGTACCTTATAATTATAAATAATAATGGGATTCAGTATATCATATTGCTGCAACTTAATTTGATCAATCTTATTCCTCAGTATCTTTTCTTTCTCCATTTGCATGGAATATCTTTTTTCCACCCTATTGCTTTCAGTCTGTAGATTACTTTGCCTATAAGATGGGTGTCTTACAAACATGGTCTTGCTTTTTAATCTACTCTGCTCGTCTATGATTTTTAATTGGAGTGTTGAGACCTTTTACATTCAGAGTTATCATAAAGAGATTTTTATTATTACCTCGAATTTTGGGTTATTTTATTTATTTGAACTATTCTTAATTTTAATTTGCATAACTGCTCCTCCAGTAAGCTTCATCCATTCAGGAGTCTTTTTGAGTTTTTTTCTGCGTGTTATGTGTCCTATAGTATTTTCTGTAATGCTGTCTCGGTAGTCATGAATTATTTTAGTTTATCCTTGTCTTGGAAAAATTTAATTTCTCATTTAATACTGAATGATACCACTGTTGTGTACAGCAATTTTGATTGGGAATCTTTTTTTTTTTTTTCCTTTCAGAGCTTGAACTTTCTTATTCCAAGCCCTCTTGGATTTTAGAGTCTGAGTTGAGAAGTCAGAACTCTTATTGGTTAACTTATGTTTAATATGCCTTTGTCTAGTGTGAGATAACTATATTTATGTAGGTTTGCCTCTTTGTCGTCTATTTTGCACCATTGATCTTCAGGTCTGATTTGGTGCCAATACCATGCTGTTTTTGTTAGTACATCTCTGTAATATATTTTTAAGTTCTGGAATTTTTATGCCTCCTGCATTACTTTTCTTGCTAAGTATTGCTTTGGCTATTCTTGCCAACAAAATGATTCTGTATTTAGAAGACCCCAAAAACTTTACCAGAAAACTTCTAGAACTCATAAATGAATTCAGCAAAGTAGCAGGGTATAAAATCAACCCCCCAAACCAATTGTGTTCCTCTACACCAATGACATATCAACTGAGAGGAAAATCAAGAATACTATCCCCTTCACAATACCCTCAAAAAAATAAAATACTTGGGGATCAGTCTAACAAAAGAGGTGAAAGACTTCTATAATGAAAACTACAGAAGACTAAAGAAAGATATTGAAGAAACCTTAGAAAGTAGAAAGATCTCCCTGTTCTTGGATAGGCAGAATTAATATTGTCAAAATGGCCAAACTAAGCTGGGCTCATGCCTATAATCCCAGCTGCTCAGGCAGGAGGTTGAGGCAAGAGGAGCACCGAGTTCAAAGCCAGCTTCAGCAACTTAGTGAGGCCCTAAGCAACTCAGTGAGACCTTATCTCTAAAAAAAATACAAAATAGGTTTGGGGATATGGCTCAGTGGTTAAGCGCCCCTGAGTTCAATCCCCAGTATGAAAAAAAAAAAAAAAAATGGCCAAACTACCAAAAGAGCTATACAGATTTAATGAAATTTCTATTAAAATACCAATGACATTCTTTATAGAAATAGAAAAAGCAGTCATAAAGTTTATTTGGAAAAATAAGAGGCTGATGTTTTTCCTCTTGCAACTTTTTTTTCTATCTTTATGTTCTGTGTTAGGCATTTTGCTTTTAATGCAATTTGAAGAGGTTCTCTTTTTATCTTGCCTATTTAGGAATCTAGGTGTTTTTTATATGTAGACATCCATCTCATTTCTAAAATTTGGAAATTTTCCACTATTATTTTGCTAAAAATTTTCTTAATTCTTTTAATCTGTACCTCCATGATCTCTTCAAATCAATGGAGTCTTAAGTTTGGCTTCTTAATGTTGTTACTTTTTAAATAAATAAATTTAAATATATATATATATATATATATATATATATATATATATATATTATATCATGGTTGTTTATTTTTTCTTTAGTGTTTATGGACTGTTTAAGCTTATATATTCTGTTCTTGAGGCCTGAAGTTCTGTTTTCTAAGTAGTCTAATCAGTTGGTTATTAATTAAACTAAATTTTATTTTATTCGACTTATTATGTCTTTCATTTCCAGGAATTCTGATTTTTTTTTTAAATTTTCATAATCTCTATTCTTTATTGAGATGCTTTTTCAACTACTGCATTTGATCTCTTGATTCATTCCTTGTTGTTTTCTTTTTAACTCATTTTAAACATCAATTTTTTAATCTTTCTCTAGAATTTTGTCCTTTTCAAAAAGTGAAATTTACTCTATTAGGGGATTATAAAGTGAGATGGGGGATTTGTTTTTCTGTTTTGTCATATTTTCAAAGGAAACTTACAAGTCTGTTCACATGTATTTCTCTTCCTCTTTTATGAGGGATTTTTATTATTGTTATTTTTGTTTGGTTTTATATCCACAATTGAATACAGGGGAGCCACATCCCCAGCCCTCTCCTCCTGACTTTTTTTTGAGACAGCATCTCCCTAAGTTGCTAAGAATGCCTCTCGGTTGCCACTGAAGAAATGCTGATTTAATTCACTCTTGGAGAGCTGCCAAAACACTGTGAGTTACTCTGAGACATCATCTTAGAACTTTTCTCTGTTTTACAGTAGGAGCAGATGTCCATGCTGGGACCTGAGGGTCGCTGTCCTAGCCATTCCTTCTTGGGGCCTAGTAATTGGTTTGGAGTTTTTGTTTGTTTGTTTGTTTGTTTTCTTTTCTCACTATTCTATGTGTTAAATTATTGTCAAAGCTTGCACAGGGTTGGTTTATGTGTGGACCAAGGTGCAATGTCTCTTGCATGGGTTGTGGATTTAGCTCAGAATCTCTACTTTGTGAATTCATAGTGTCCCTGTCAATGAACAGCACATCTCTCAGAAAAGGGGAAAAAAACAAATAACAGCAACAGCAGCAGTGAAATATGTATAGTATTAAAAGAAAATTTCCGGTACCTATTATGACATCTACAATACTAATTACCATAAAAAGAGTAATGAGCAATTACCAACAGCAACATTAATGATGAGCCCACGAGTTAGATCTAATATTAAAGTCAACTGGTGTCGACTGCACCACCCCAATACTAATGACCTCAGTAACCTGAATTGTAAGGGCAAGAATTATATAAACTAAGTAATTCTAAAATGTGTTAAAATTATGATTTATTAAGAGAAAAGAAAATATGGTAGGAAGGGAAAGAAAACTTAAACTATCCCAAACATGAACAGAAGGAAATCAGAAGAGATGTAGCAAGTGAGGACTGTAAAGAAGGAGGACAAGACTTAACTAAAAGAAACCAAATAATGAGAGAGAGAATGAGAGAACAAGAGGGAGAAGAAGGAGAGATATAGTAATAAGAGAAATAAAAACAAACAAAAATTCAAACCAAACCAAGAAAAAAGATCTTTACCCTCAAAAGACAAAACAAGATGAAATAACAAATGGATGAAAGAAAAGAAATTTCAAAGGATATATACATGTATCTAGAAACCAATCAACACAGCAAGAAAACACACACACACACACATACACACACACACACACACACACAAAAGAAAATATAAAAAATGAAAAGAAATTCTTAATGAAATATAAAAGGGTTGTCTCCACTGAAGTTGCCAAAACTGTCCACAGTTTGAATGTTCAATGACTATGCCAGACTGCCCTTCTTTCCACTTCTTCCTGAGACACGTGCTCTTTAGAGTAAGGACAGGGTGTTCTTAAATCTTTTCTTTTGGTGTGTTAATCACCAAGCTGCCAGCTGGAGTGGCCTGGAACAACAACAACAACAACAACATCAAAAACTAATTTGTGTTAGATAACTCTGAGTTTCCCTTCTCATCAGTATATTGTAGGAAGGAACAGGAAACAAAGTTAATGGAGTTTTATCCAAATGGAGTAGATCAATGAACTCCCAGGATAGGACTAATGCAGAGCTCTAATTAAAAAGTTCTTGAGGTTTGGATTTAGCTCTGATTGAACCTTTGGAACTTTGCTTCTATCTGCTTTAAAGAAGTAAGTTCAACACACTCTAGGGCCATGTTTATGCTGATCTCTGCTGAGCATCTGGATATCAGGATCCTCCTGAGATCCTCACCTGTAGGTTGGGGTAACCTACGCTCCTCAGCTCTTATATATTCCACTGTCCATGAATGTTATCTTCCCAAGATAAGAACACAAGGACACTTGAGCCACCGAACCAGCTTGAGGACTCTACTGAGGTAATCCTGTGATCTACCCATCCCAAAGAAAAAGAAAATCACACTCTCTTCCAAATCACCATCTTGAATCCCACTGGGCACAATCCTCTCTCTGCCAGTTTCAATCACAGTCCACCAGGTACACTCTAGGCAAAAGGCAAGTGCTTTTTGGGACAAGTATGGCAATGCTTGTTATGATCTCCTGAACTCCCACAGCAGCAAACCACAGCATGGCATTTTTCAAAATCACTCCCCATATCAGCTCTTATTTCGCCAACTAAAAAATATGGAACACTTTTCAAACATGAGCTCATTTTGTAGTCTCTGGTTAGTTCAGACTGCTTCTCTGTTTCACAGGTTCTCCCATGCTGAATTTGTTCACTGTATTACTCACTCTTTTTGCCTATGCCATCCTCCCCTCTGTGGTGAACTGGCAACACTGGTACCATTGGCCTGCCTCCAAAGCACCCAAATGTCTTTATCTTTATGTTTTTCTGACTGTTTGATATTGAGTTTCAGTGAATTCCTTCTGTCACCAACCTCTTTGAGAAGCAGTACTCCAGCTGGTTGAATACCATGGAGCAGCTGGAAAGTGCACCCTTTGTCTGATCAGCCATCTTTGATCTCTAGAAAGATCTTTAGACTAGCTCTAATTAGCTCTTACCATGGTCAAGGGTCTGATATGATTGCAGCATGGGTGGAAATTATCATGGGTTGGAAACTAGGAAATGTTAGAAAAAAAATATGATTGGAACATTCTTTCTCTTTATGAGAAATATAGCCCTGAAATTTCTTGTGGATATTTAAAACACATACTGAAAGAACACTCTATCATTTTTCTGTAATAGTTGCAGACAATACCAGCTCTGGATAAAAATTGTCTTGATTTCTTTGAGTTGTTTGAGCTTTTAATTCATAGTGACTTAAAAAGATAACTTTGAGTTTAATTCACAGAACCTTAGGATAGCTTTGAGTTATTTGAGAATTTTAATGCATAAGGACTTAAAAAGAATGTAAAACTCTGACAATTTTCTTTCTTCAATTCCTGAAATCTCTATCTCAATGCAATTCAGAAAAAATAAAGATAGCCCCAAAAGTTAAAAAGCTGTCAAGTCCATGTGTGAATTTGAAAATCATTAAATTAGTATAATTTTGACAACTTCAAGCTAGTGAAGATTGCGTATCTGGTGATGATTATTATCAGTTGTAAATTGATTTATGAAAATATGATTGTAAAAGTATTTATATTATGAAAACAGAATGATTTGTTTTGGAAGTGACCTTAAAAAAAAAAAAACTGAGATCAGGTGATTGAAAGATTTTGATGAATTTAGAGAGATAAGATTATAGGACCCTTATGCTTAGGTCCTTGGTCCTCTGCTTTTAAGTATATTTACTTGCCATCTGTAATTTTATGAGTGGGATATTTTAGAGCATATTTAAAATATTATCATATTTATATTAAAGGAGTATAACATTTTCAGTGCCTCACAACAAGCCTACAGTATGAAACATTTCTATGATAATAAAACCATGTCACAAACTAAGAATTAGGTCACTCCCTATAAGAACACTGAAAGATAATGTTTCTAAAATATTATTATGACAAACATACCTGTCTATTGAAAAAAAGAACTAGCTGCAGTGGCACACAGCTGTACTCCCAGCAGCTCTGGAGGCTGAGGCAGGAGAATTGTGAGTTCAAAGCCAGCCTCAGCAAAAGCAAGGCTCTAAGCAACTCAGTGAGACCCTATCTCTAAATAAAATACAAAATAGGGCTGGGGATGTGGCTCAGTGGTCAAGTGCCCCTGAGTTCAATCCCTGGTACCCTTCCCACCCAACTCCCTCAAAAAAAAAAAAAAAAAAAAAAAAAAAAGAAGAAGAAGAAGAAGAACTAAGCAACTATACCATGTGTGCTCATCTTGAAAATGCTTAAATATATATTATGCATATACATATATATATATATATATGCTTAAATGCTTAAAAATGCTTAAATATATATATATATATATATATATATATACACCTGTTTTGTCTTTCCTCCCAATTTTTTTTAAAGTGAGTATAAGAAAAATTAATGGAGATAGAAGTACAATGCAGAGGCAAAAGCAGAAAGCTGCTTGCCAGTTTTATTTATAACCATAGGTTACTTTAGGTCATTGGCATCATTAGTACTTATTGTTCATTGTATTACTAGGCAGGTTACAGACTTAGGACATTATGCAGTTTACTCCTCAGTTACATACTAAGTTGCAATGTTCAATGTTAGGAGATTTGTGTAGCTCTCAAGAAAGTCCATTGAATAAAGTTATTGTTATGTGGACAGGTTTAGGTTCAGTGAAACATTGTGGTTTTCTGACAAGAAAGTTCCTTTATTCCCAGGAGATGAGTGTCTGAGTTCAAGTTGGAGGCTGATAGACTCTTACCACAGAGCCTCCTCATGCAGGCCATTACCACAGCAGCTAGGCATTGTACATGTATTAGTTGTCTTACTAATTCCTAGGAGAAACTGCAGGGCATTCTAATGGTGGGAAACAGAGTGCCTGTAACCCCCTGCTCCCAGAGAAATGCTTACTTCTAAATTTCCATGGTCAGAATCACTACAAATGAAACCAAAGAAAAAAGCTGACTCCTTCAGAAAGGCATAATAAACTATTTTAAAATATTTTCCGTAATGGCCACTGAATGTCTGTGTGTATAAACACACAGACATTCAATAAAAGTTGGAAAGAAACATAAAATATTGTAACATGAGTTTTCAAATTTTGTTTTCACTCAATTCAAAACAACTCCAAATGATCATGCCATTAACCAGAACACCTAATGCTTCCTATCAGATTGCTGCTCAATTATGTTAAAAGTACACTGAGTTTCATTTTAAAATAAGTGCCTGTTATAAGAGATAAAGGAACAACATGAGGAAATGGACACAGAGAAAACAACAAGAGATTTGTATTTTTCCTACTATGCAGAAGGAAAATGTTCAGATTTTAGCAACTCTCTAAAAGCATATTTTCTTCCCAGAATTATTTATCTGCAAAATCATCCCAATTCCACTCAACATTACATTGCATGCTCTTTGATTTATCCTTCTACAAAAGACAGCATCATAAACTTTAATATATATTTTACTTTTCTATGTGGAGATTAGTTTATTGGGTACTGATGAGAAAAGGAAAACCACAGATTATATAGTTTTAAAAGTAAGTGAAAATTTATGTAAGTTTCATTGTCTTATTAATAATTACTTCATTTATCAGCATTAATCAATTATTATTACACATTTTCTAAGTAACAGATCTTGTAGATTTTTTTTTTTTTTGGATATTGAAGATTGAACCTAGGGATGCTTAACCACTCAAGTCACCTCCTAGATTTTGTTGTTGTTGTTCTTTGTAGTTATAGATGGCAGTAGAGAATATTTTGATCCTTGGCCTTTTTAATTTTTATTTATTTATTTATTTCTATTTTGAGTTAGGGTCTCACTACATACATTGTTTAATGTTTCACTAAATCAAGCCAGTGGGATTGTAGATGTGGGCTGGCTTTATATTACAGATTTCAAAGGGAAGCAGAATTGCTTCAAGCTGGGTTTTTCCTTATGATTTGTTTGTTTTATAATTATTTGGGTACATGATTATGCTTTTTTTGTCTGGAGGTATTACTAAGTTAGGCCTTTAGTTATGCTGCCATTAAATTTTACAAATATTACTGTACAATGGTCAGTGCTCACTATAGTTATTTTTCCATCATAGTTAATAATTTCTGATGAGTGAACTTACTAAGATGTTTTTAACAAGATTTTCATGTGCAAACACACCACTAGACGTTCTTTGGTGCTGGCAAATAAGGATTTCAATTCTGACAATTTTTTAACCTCTTTAAGATGGGTTCATCCTAAAGAAACATATTTATAGTTTTGGTGGCTACTTATTTATGCAAATTTATTTTACAAATACATTGTTCTTAATTTTTGTTCCATTTCTATTCAACAGATAATAACAATAACACTTTGTATGAGTATTATTCTAGATTGTTGTGAGGCACCGGAATTCTTATACCCCTTTAATTTAAATATGATCATATTTTAAATAAGCTCTAAAAAATCCCACTTATATAATTACATATATACACATGCCCTTGTTAAATATCATTATAAAAATTAATGAATATTAATTTTATATGGGGAATATTACATTTGAAGGCAGGGATTATATTGTCTTTATTTCTTCTATCGCATCTCATATATACTAGATACTCATGAAAAGTATGTAAAAATAAACTACATTTTACCTTTTAATTTTGTTTTACAATTAGCTTTCCCCATGCCCTGATAATGTATTAGTTTACTATTTAATAATTAATAATTTATATTTAATTATATTCAATGTATACTATATTTTATATAACATTTAATAACTAATTAAATAACAATTTATATGGAAAGTATAATAATTACGATAAACAACTAATTGACAATTGTTATTGATTTCATCTTAATCATTATTCAACTCACATCATATATAAATCTGTACAGCTATGTAACCATTTACACTAGTTTACATTTTTTATACAAGTTTAGCATCCTCAGAAAGTCTCCTGATCAGTTTAATAATTTTATTTTTTTTCACACTAACTTTTTACTAGTCCATTATCCTTTGGCTCCATGCCTGTACATTTATGAACTTTTTTCCTCCAGCTTAAGTTTCAAAATTTCCAGCACCCTAATAGTCCCTTGTATCCACTAATTGTAGTCCATTGATGCTGTTTTTAACTTTCCCTTTGCCCTTTAGGCGTTTTCTTATTGCTTCACAATCTAAATAGTAGTTTGTCTTCCATCACATTTATTTTGTCTCTAAATACTCTACCCCAGACAAAAGCCTCACAATTTGTTGCTATTTTGTTTTTCATCCTGGAGCTTGAGTCTGACATTAAACTAAAAGACAAAATGTTAGTACTTACAAAACATCATGCAGACAGAATTACAGGGTAGGAGAAATATTGTCCTTTAAGTATTCATCACTTGCTTTGTTTGTTTTTATAAAATATCTTGAGCCAATTAATAAGCATATGTGTCTCAAGTCTTGCTATATATTATTAGGAAAATCTAAATGAAAGCAATTTCCTTGTAGCTCAGAAAAGTCCTCCACTAAATTAGAAGAAAAAGAAAATATTTTTATTATTGAATTAACACTAAGGCATTACCTCACATTACACAACTAAGCAGGTATAACCCTTTGCACACAAGTTCTTAGGATCAATAGGTAGTCTTCAAATAAGAGGACTTGAACACTCCATCGTCAAACACAGTTCATTATCAATCATCTGGTAATTGAGATGATTATTCGTGTTGACAAAGCAAAAACTAACAAAATTGCCTATCTCATATAGACAATTTTGTTAATGTTAAGTTCCATTAATGTTAAACTCCTAAACTCCCACATAACTGAGAAATAGGGGTACTACCTTTCTTCATGATCCATTTCAGAGATGATTCCCAGGCCCTTAAAATAGATATTCCTGATTTGTAAAGGAAGTAATAGGTTGATATAGGTTTTAAAAGATTATGTGTTTCTCAAAGGGGCAAAGAAAGAATTTATAAGTTTTAATGAAATGCCCTGAAAAGAAAAAAAAAAAAAGAGAAGTCTTTTTCCCTTTAATATGAGACTTTTTTTTTGTCTGATTTTTACACCCTGTGCTACATAGGATGCTCATCAACTAAAATGTAAAATGAAGTGAATGACAAATGCATGAGAGACACTCCAGTCTGAAACAGGAAGCAGAACAGTCTTTTGCCACCTTCTACACTTCCATCAATTTGGTTTAGAACCCAACTGAAGAACAAGAAGTTCCTACTGCATCTGTTGTACACTCTTTACAGATTTTCAGGGAAATAAATGTCAGTGGACTTAATGGCAGTGACTTTAACAAGACTTTTACACACATACACAAAACTAGTCTTTGGTGCTGGCATGCTGGGATTTCAATTCTGACAGTTTTCTAACCTCTTTTAGATAGGTTCATTCTAAGGAAAGACTTATTTTGGTGTCAATTTACATAAATGAATTTTACAAATACATTGTTCTTAATTTTTGTTTAATTTCTATAACAAACAACTGGTGCTCTTTCTTGTGCAAAGTACTATTCTAGATTGTGTGGACATGATCCACTTCCTGCTGTTGTGCAGCATTGTACATTATTCCAAAGTTTGAAACAGATGCCATTTTAATAAGTCACACATGCATAAGAAGTCTAATTCTATGTTAGGAAACAAATCAAATGATCTTTTAAAAAGTTCTTGAATAATTGTAACATCATTAAATTAAGGCATTCATTGTACAAGAGTTAATTTCTCCTTTTTAAGAATAGTTTGACATTTGTCTTACTTGTTTTTTTTTTCTTTTTCTTTACTAAAATTATACTTTACAGTGACAATAGTCAATACCATTGCTACTTCTAGATAAATTTAGGGCATTCAATGTAAAATCATTCACTACAAAAGAACTTTTGTTTCTGACAATGCATGAATTGTGAGCCCTTAATTTCCCCTCTAAGATTCTGCATGACAGAGACAATTCACATGTCATTGGTGTATTTGTTGAGAGACTATTTTACTATAGTTTGGGGTTATTTTTTTTTCCTTGAGAAATTTATTGTTTTACATAATTGTATTCTTCACTGGAAAACATTATATTTAAACATCTAAGTATAAAGTTCAACCTCACTATACAGCCTTTATATATTTCTCATCTCAGCTTTTTTCTTCTCTTCCCTTTTACTTTCCACTCTTAATAATTCAAATGGTTGAATATAGGCAAGTATTGAACTTTTTTTGTACACACAAAAAAATACAATCAATTTGTTGATTGATTGTATTTCTTCTTCTGTGAAGTGTCTGTTTAGTTCCTTTTCCCATTTATTGATTGGGTTATTTGTATTTTTGGTGTTAAGGTTTTTGAGTTCTTTGTATAACCTGGTGCTTAATGCTCTATCTGAGGTGGAGGAGGCAAAGATTTTCTCCCATTCTGTACACTCTCTCTTCAGACTCTTCATTGTTTCCTCCAAGGTGAAGAAGCTTTTTCTTTTGGGGCCATCTCATCCCTTGATTCTTGATTTTACTTCTTATGCTGTAGGAGTCTTGTTGAGGAAGTCAGTTCCTATGTTGACATGATGAAAAGTTGGGCCTACAATTTCTTCTAGTAGGTGCAGGATATCTGATCTAATTCCTGGGTCTTTGATCCACCAAGACCTGAATGTAGCAATGAAAACACATGTTTTTGATGGGCTAAGAAGAGTAGTAAGAATATACCAAAGCCTATTGATATTTTTTTCCCTATGGCCACAGTTTGGGTTTTCATCACTCTTCAATTCTAAGATTTAAATGAATTCTATATTTTTTGGTGTGGTTGTCATTTTTTTATATTTAATGTTAATTATATATACTTTTAAATTTGATAGTGTATAGTTTAGTTTTGGCATGTCACCTGAGCACTCATGTGTTAAAAGCTTTGTCACCAGCCTGTGACAGGACTGTGAGGTGGCCAAACATTTAGGAAGTGGGGTTATTGTATCATTGATCAGATAAACATTCCTTTGGAGGGGATACAGTGACCCTAATCCCTTTTTCACTTTGCTTTCTGGCTTCATGAAGTGAAGGAAGAGCTTTTGCTCTGCTATGCTCTCCCTGCCATTCTGTTCTGCCTCACTACAGGCCCAAAGTATTCAGACCAAAATACTGTGAACTGAAACTGTTAGCCAATATAAAACTTATCTCTTTTAAGTTTATTTTTCTCAGGTATTAGAAATACCAGTAATAGAAAGCTGCCCAACATATGGGGAAATTTTTACTTGACATTAACTGACTTTACCAAAAGAAGTTGAGAAAAATTGTGATTATAATCATTCCTCTAAGATTTGAAGAATAGCATAAAAATCTTCAAAAACACAAAACACCTGCTTCTTAAAGACAGTAAGCCCTAGAATTCTCTAGTAATTTATAAATGGATCCAGTTAGCTTATGAAAACAATAAGCTAGAATCTCATTTAAAAAAATACATAGCAAGTTTCAAATCAGGTTAGACCTCTCTGCTGATTTGTTCAAATTCTTGGCTAGAGTTAGTTGTTGTATTGTTCTAAAATAAATTAGTTGCATACTCCAAAACAAAACAAAACAAAATCACACCTCGCCATATGTAATTTCAACATTTCTGAGGCAATATTTTCAAGGAGATTATAGATTTTTCAAGTCAAGTGTTGCAATCACTTATCAGAGGGAATTGACTATTATTAACATGAATTTCTGTGAATGCTTTATCTCCACATTCCAAGACAACCAGCTGGGCTGGAAAGGGTAGAGTGAACAATGGGATTAAAAATCTATGAAGGCATGGGCTAACCCCGTGCCATTGTGCCACAGTGATGTAGTTCTTCCATATGATTTTGCATTTCCTATTTGTCCAGTTTGTTTTTAAAGTTCTTCTCCCCTCAACCTTGGCCTTGCCATCTTCATTATTTAGAATATAGAGATTTGAAGAGCTGCCAATGTTTTACCTTCGTCTCGTAACACAACAATTACTTCCACTCTGCTCTGGCTGCTTTTTTAGAAGTTTCTCTTTCTACTTCCATTCTTTAAGCAATTAAATATTTTAGCATGCCTGTTTAACTTTAAAAATAATAAGATTCATCAAAAAAATCTATGATGAAAAGTTTCTATATAATCCTGGATACTTAACCAAATACTTCTTGGTAAAAACTCATAAATTTCATCAGTCATCAATATGTCTTTTTTTCTGGGATGTATTATCACAGTTTTGTTTATTCACCTACCCCTTCCTAATTTATTCCACAATTACAAGGCTAAACATTCCTTTAAGAATTCCACTAAGAATTATAATTGTTCAGACAAATATAGAGACAAATATAAATAGAAAACTGCCTATATAACAAAGGCAGATTATTTTCCCTTTATGATGTTATCAATCTCAGGGAAGATTTAAGAATTTAGAATTTCTACCCATGCAACATTGGGATCAGTAGTTTTCAAATGTCAACTTAAATCAGAATCACTTGGAGGACTTATTAAAACCTCTGGGCCCAACTTCCAGAGGTTCTGATTCTGTATGGCTCGGGGAGAGATAAAAGTAACTTATATTTCTGAGAAGTGTCTGTATAATTTTTGTTTGGAAACCAGTCTTTGGAAAGCATACTCAAAGAAACTAGATAACTTATCTTGAAGTGTCATTTGCATAATAATCTCACTATTATTAATTGGGTCATAAAATTTATAAAGACTTTCTATTCATATTTTGCATAGAGTAAGATAAAGGCTAATACCTATGCTAAGAATTTCTTTTATTTAAATTGACTTTGCAGAAATAGAGAAATAATATGGAAATGAAGCCCACTTATCAGGATAACTATTATATTTTGGATTTAATTTTATTTTTTAGGATGCTGTATGATATTAAGTTTTGTTAAAAAAAAAATAAGAGGTGTATCTCATAGACCTTATGGGAATGACAGGAAAGGAAAAGAAGACTATAAAGAGTTTAGTAGACAGACAAGTTCTCAATGTTATAGAGCTTACATCCTGCAAGGCAAAGAGTCAACACATTCCTTAACTTTGTATTATGATTTCTTTTTCTTTCTTTCTTTCTTTCTTTCTTTCTTTCTTTTTTTTTTTTTTTTTTGTCTTGAAAGAATGAATTCTTAATATCCTGGGAGCTTTTTGATATAAAGGCAAAACCCACTGAGAATTTTTTTTAATTCTTTTTATTGTTGTTTCAAAAAATCATTTTCAACAGGAAATGACAATTTCTTATTTTGTGTACAATGGACAGAAAGTTGCACCACCGGAAGCAATAATTTTAAAAAAAGACTTTGTAATGAAAAAAGTTTATTCTCCTTAAAGTTATGCTACTTATGAAGTAGATTCACAAGTTAGCAGTTATTTTAAAGGAAGTCAATAACCTTTAAAAAGTATTTTAGTGATTTCATTTTCCCCCATCCTCACTGTAGTTTCTGTGTTTTGAACCTTTATTCTAATTTTGACAAATTTTGAATATGCAGAAATATCTCTACTTAAAATATCTAAGATTATTTAATATATTTTGCTTAATACATGCTATGAAAAAAATCACAAAATCACATCCCCTATGAATTAGTAACATAACAATATAAATAAATTGTTCTGTTTGTAAATAAAAGTTAGGTACACTATATTAAGTTCCTAACACATTTTAGTCTATTGGTCAAGAAAATAAAAGATATAAAAAACTTCTTTATTTGTTTGCAAAAAAAGAGATATTACTAAGTATGCTATTGTTTCTGTGATTTTAGATTAGCAAATTCAATGTTTTAAAAAATATCCTCTAAAATTTGTTCGTTCTTTATAAATATTTGCCTTTGGGTGGGGGAATCAGAAGTGAAACAAATCAATATACATGAAATTATTTTTATTAGACTTCTAATCTTGAAAATAAAAATCTTTCTCTTTTACAAAAAGAGTACATTTGAAAGAAAACTTAAATAAACTATCATTTAAAGGCTCTCTGATTGACACATCTACAGATATTTTAATTATCTCTTCAACCTTTATCCATATATAAATATTTATCAAATACTTGTTTTGGATTGTATTTTTTCAAATATTAGAACAAAATATTGGAACAAAAATAATTATAGTTTATGTTTTCCTCTAATTTGCAAAAGTCTAAGACAAAGTTTCAAGCAGATAAATCGTTTAAATTTAAGTATAAAATTTATGAGAGAGGAAAAGATATATGCTGGACAATTCTTACTTTCCCCTTGGCTTTGCAATAAAAACTCAACTTTCTTCAGGTAATATTGGAAATCTTTAACCTCAAGGATTTCTACAAGAAGTGGCTGGGCAAGCTTTCTGCATCATTATAGTCAGAGTTCCTTGATTATTGTTAGGCCTTTATCAGGCCATGCAATTCAGGTAGTACTAATGAGTTCTAAGCAAAAGTAATCCAGATGGGATGTCTAGGAAAACTTTTGGATTTCTGATGGAAAGAGAAACAACCAATGGGAATTGCCCCTGTGTCTTTGAATCATTAAAACTATTTTCTCTTTGAAATGTTGCTAGAATATTTTCAGGTAAAAAGGTCATGCTCTAATAATGAAGAGAAAAATTGGATAAAAGACTTAAGAGACTTAGAAATGTGCTGCTCGTGATATTGCCTATCCATTGCATCAGAGTTACCAGCTGGATATCTCTGGATTTTGGGTCATTGCATATCAAAATGTCTGCCTGGTTAAACTAATATTAATCAAGTTTTTGTTACTGAATTCATATTCACTGAATTCATACAGAGCAATTAATCTCCATCATATCATGCTACAATTTCTGTATAAAGATTATCAATTACAGATCTATTTGGCAATATGCTCTGTTATAAAGATAAAATATTTCATTAGGATTAAATGAAATCTGATTTATTGAACTTCCATTCAAAATAGCACACCGTAAATCCATGCTATTGCAAGATAGCAACAATGGCTTCAAGTATTTTAAATATGTATACATATTAATCTCAAGAATAAGATTAGAGTCATCATAGACCAGCAGTGGATTGGAGATTGTAGAGTTTTACGAGTCCAGATGCAAGTAACAGTGATCTTGATTCCATCAAACCTTTGTTTATTTGATGACCTAAGCACTTGGGCTCCAGTGGAATATAGGGGAAGAAAGAGATAGATAGATAGATAGATAGATAGATAGATAGATAGATAGATAGATAGATGAACAGAACACTATTATATACTCTCTCTGTACTCAAGTATAGGGTTTCTCTAGATTATAAATCAAGATGGAATTTCTGAGTCATACAGTATGCTTCTTTTCAACATGGTTAAACATTTGTTGATTGCTTTCCAAAGCTGTTGCCATGATTTATACTGTGCTTGATAGCACTTAAGACTTTCCATTTCTTCATAGTCATAAATAGTTCAAATTGTTAAATTCTTAATTATTTTGCTCATCTGATAGGATTAAAATTCTATCTTATTTTAATTTGCATATTTCTGATTACTAGTAGGTGGGAAGAGCTCCTAAGGTGTTAATTAAACACATATTTTATCTTATTTGAAATATATATACATATACTTGTCCTATCACTTACTCTTTTTTCTTTTTTTACCCGGGATTGAACTCAGGGGCACTCAGCCACTGAGCCACATCCCTAGCCCTATTTTATATTTTATTTAAAGACAGGGTCCCATTGTGTTATTTAGCACCTCAAATTTTCTGAGGCTGGCTTTGAACTCAAAATCCTCAGACTCAGAAGCCCCTGGGATTATAGGTGTGCATCAGCATGCCAGCTTACTCTTTTCCTATTATTATTGATTTGTAAATATTCTGTAAATGTTTTTTGATGTTAATATTTTCTCTGTGAGAGATATGGAAAATAACTTACTCATGTGTCTCCGTTCATTCATATTTGCATATTTGGTAAGTTATGGTAAAAAGTATAATTTTGGTAAAAAGCATTTTAATGTTTTCTAATGATTTCTGTTTTGTATTTTTACTTACAGATTAGACTTTAGGATAAGTTTCTGATTGTGTCTGTTTATTTTAGATGTTTATTACAACTGGAACTTAAAGCTAATAATAAGGTAGGAATTAGTTTTTGTTTCTCCTTTGCTTTAAATAATTATTCTTTCCTCACTCATTTTCTGTTTCTTTTTTCTTTTCTCTCTCTCTCTCTCTCTCTCTCTCTCTCTCTGACCAATACCTTACATAGCTCTCTGGAAAACACCAGTGATGTTTAAGAAGGTAGAAAATAATCATATTCTGTGATTCCTTATGAATGTCCCATCCCTCTCAACTTGTTTTCTTTTTTCAAAAGTATCTTGGGAAATCTTGAACTTTTAAATTTTTGTAATTATTTTAGAATCAATGAACCAAGATTTCTCTACCTAAAATAATTTATTGGGATTTTAAATGTAATCGTATTACCTTTATATTTTAATTTGGAGAAATTTAACATTTTTAATATTGATTTTTGATGTTCTCAAACACACATTTTCTTTTACTCACACCTTCAATGTCTTTAAATGATACTTTACAGATTTCTCTTGAGTCCTCTTGCTTCATTTAACATTTAAAAACCATTGTTTATTATACTGCTTATCCCATTAATTTTATATATGTGAAAACATGTATATATATAAAATATGTAGAAATGTTAATGAAATATTTAGTGGTTTTTTAATGAAGTTTATAGTACTCATAAAGTTAATGATTGAACACACAGTTTGAATTTACATCAGATTTTAAATTTATGATTTCCACTGGGGAAAAGGGGTGAAAAAAAACATGAAGATGGAGAACATAGATAGTTAAGGTTTCATCTACATCTTAGCATTCCTTAAAATAAATGATTTGACATAAATATAATCTTAAAACTTTTGAGTAACAGGCATATGTGTAATTATTATATCTTTATAATTATATTCATTTGATTTTAAGATAAAAAAAGAAGTATAGGACAGAGCTTTAAAATATTAACATGATAAAATAAGTAGAAAAATGAAGAGTTAAAAACAAAATATTCGAAAAGTATACTAGCTATTTCCTTTTTTTTTTTTTAACTCCTTGAGAGATTCTCTTCAGTTATCAGAAGAGGTGTGATTGAGAGTCACTAGCACATCTTCAGTAATTCACTTAGGATCCAAATAGGTGCTGTGTATACTGCTAGGTATCAGCAGATCTCCACTCAATCTGACACTGTAATAACAGTAAATAACATCATGCTTCACATCTTTGTCAATCTTACAATATTTGTATACCTGTGTTTCCTCTCAAGTATTTTCACAGTGATCAGGAAGCCACTGTTCATTAAAAAAGAGATCCCCTTTAACCTGAAACTCTTCACGAGAATTTTCCCTCTCTGTTCTTTCCTGAGGCTAAAACTTGCCTGCCCTACTCCTCTAATCTCTCTAGAGAGAAAGAGGGTATTTATTTCCTATTATCGGTCCCTCTGGACAAGGAATAATTTTAACATAGTCCCAATATTTTATTGTTACTTCCAGAAAATTTTTCCTTCAAGATGTGCTTGAATTCACGCCAGATTGCCTGGAACCAAAGTCTGGTTACACCTTTTCCTAACTACCTGCTCTCAAGCAATTAGTGATTACTTCCGTATCTCATGCCCTCATCTGAAAAATGGAACCAAACACTTAACTTGTAAAATTAGTGAGTTAAATATGTTAATATACAGAGTATACAGCACATAGAAAGTGATTTTTGAAACATGAGCTGATCATAATATTTTTTATATATATTCATAATATCTAATAGAAGAACTCAAAGTATATCTTTTAAATTTTACTATGGTTTCATATATGATCTCTAGAATACCACAAAAACCTCAAATATTTTGATTTTTTAAAGATGAAAATGTGTCTTTTTATTTTTCTATGTGCACAATTCAAGACATTTACTTTAGGTATTCTCTTGTGATGATTTCAGCTTATCTACTGATCGATATGATCACAAGCTTATCCACTCTGTACTAGATGGATGTCCTGATACTGATTCAAATCTACATTGTATGAAGTACATACAAGCATCAAGATAATGATTTTTTATTAGCAGGAAAACTAAGGGGAGAAATCATGAAATAGTTTAAATTAGGTAGCTATTAGTTTTTATTGTATATAATTTTATGTAAATGTATAAAATATTTACTAGTTTTTAATGTATAAAGTCAAGTAATACATATGAATATACAGAACATATTATGACAAAAAATACATTTTGTTCTTATATTCTCCTTTGCACTACAGATGAATATTCCATGGTTCAAGTGAATTAGTGTTTACATAATCATAGCTCAAGTGAACTAGTGTTTACATAATCTAGTCAATAGGATAGAATTTCATCATCCTGTAGAAACTGTGAGATATTGAACAGTTTTCATATCATCACCAAAGCCCTTTAAATCAGAATACAGATCAAAACCAAGGCAATTATAATTCTAGGTCTAGAAATTATATCTATAAATCAATTATTCAATATAAGTTGAAAAAAATTCCTGTACATTAAAAAAACAACTAACTTGTTCTAAAGCTGTCTAGACTGTTACCCTCAAATGATATAATGAAGATAAGATGAAAAGCACTACAGAATTAAGACATTTGTATACAATTTTCCCCAGACTGGATTTTCTTCATATTTAAACCAAAGTAAAACTCTCTGACATACATTGAGTACAGAGCAGATGTTGACTAGATTTGTGAAAGAATAAAACCAATGCCAATCTTAATTTTGTTTTTTTGAAAACACAGAATTACTTTGCAGTTTGGAAACCTTTTTTTAGGGGTAGGGGTGAAGCTTAAAAGCAGAGCACTTGCCTAGCATTGAGAAGGACCTGGGTTTAACCTCCAGCACCACACCGCCCCCCCCAAAAAAAAAGTAACAAATTTATTTTTTTAAGTGTATCTAATATTTATTTTTTACTCTTAAAGTGATGCTATTTACATTTCACTTTAGAATGCAAATTATATCAGTAGGATACAAGGGATCAAGCTCTGGCAGTTTTAAAGTTAGAACCGTCACATGTTCACAAGTTCCTATGTAATTCAAAAGAAAAATCACTGGAAAATAAATGCTTATCATTTAATTGTGACATGGATAAACTTGTACTTGGTTCTAGAGTTCAGTTGTGGGGGCTTCCAGGTGGTGCATTTGTTCATGAGATTTACAGTACAGAGCTGGAGGATGCTTCTGGAATTCAAGCAGAGGGGTTCCATTGCATATCCAGAAAAGTCTGGTTATTCCCAGGAAGCTTTCTTGCTGCAGACTGGTATTAATGATCCCACTGTTCCTCTCTTTCATTTACACCTTCTTCTTCAGGGAAGGCTGATTCATTCTGGCCTTTCAGATGTTTAACCCTTGGACATATATTTTATTATTATTGTTATTAGATTTATTATTGTTATTCTAAGCTCAATTATAATATTTTTAAAGTTCTGATGGCATAAAAAACAATAGATGTACTCCTTATAAACAAAAGCTCTTAGGTATTCTTAATAATTTCTAAGAGTATAAAGGAAATCCAAAAACTAAAATGTTTGAGTACTGCTGGTTTACATGAATGCCATGATCAGTCCCTTTCTCAGCCCTTACATCTGGGTTTTTCTCTCTATGATTGGATATTTTACTAGTTTTCTGCAGCAGTTTCAGGGGAGAAAGTTTCCTTTTGGACATACTGCACATGATTTTAAACTATTTTCACTCTTTCCTCTAGAGGTGCTTTTTAATTTCTGAGTTATGGTTCAATAACTTGTCTTATTTTTTTTTCTAACCAAGCATGGGAACCAAAACAATATGGTTATAAGCAGTGTATCCCATCATCTTATCAGAAAAGAAGAAGAAAAGAGAGACTCAGTCAAACATTATTTTTTTTTTTTCTGACTCAAAATGTTGTGTGACCTACTGGTCTGAAAGCCGATCTTTGGGTCTGCTCTGCTTGCTCTTCAGTGATCCTGTGGTGTGATGCTGATGCTATCATTCCTGAGCTTTTATAACATTTGTGGAGGATTAATGTCAATTTCAGAATATCCTTTCCAGGAAACTTCTATACTCTCTGTATAGTCTTAAAAAATAGAATATTTCTTCATATCCTACTTTCCAAAACCTATTTTCCTTTTATTCCTTAAGGATTGTTGAAAAACACAAACAAAAAAATAAGCCAACAAAAAATAACTTTTTACTTACCTTTTAAACCTTTGAGTGAACTTCTTTGTAATATATAAAGGAGCTTACAATTTTGTATTCTTCTTTCATTCTATTTGAACATTTGCAATTTCTCAGTATGACTTAATAGGACATTTTTCCAAGTTTCACCTAAAGAGATATGGAAAACCAGGAGGGTAAGCAGCTTGTAAGCTATCCCCACCCTGCCAGAGACCTGCCTCTCCATATCCATCCATGCCCTGGTTTAAGCCCTTCAGCTTGAGTGTAAACTGGAATTACTGATTCACTGAATAAAACAGAGCAGAGGCAATGAAATGTTACTTCTAGGATTAGGCTATAAAAGGACTGTGCTTTATGTCTTGGGCATACTCTTGCACTTTCTCTTGGATTGCTTCCTCAGGAAAATGAGTTGCTACTTCATATAGGTATTCTTATAGATAGGCTTACTTAGGAAGAAATCAAGTCCTATCAAACACACACACACACACACACACACACACACACACACACAAACCACACATAAGAGTACTTAGAGGCAAATCTTCCTCCCTGCAATGATTTTTTGGATGAAAATAAGTCACAGCAGATGGCTTGAGAGCAAGCTTGCAATACACTTGAATTAATGATTCTTGGCTAAACCATATCCATATATCTAACTTTCAGAAATGATAAGATAATAAGCACCTGTTTGTTTAAATTGAAGAGTTTCCAGGAAATTTGTTGCATACTATTACTATAGGAACTAAAGCGGATTTTCTCAGTGTAGGACCTGAATTTTATAAATATATTTTATATTTCTTTCACCTTGGGTTTTGTTTTTTTAAGTTCTATCAATAACTAAAGAGCCAGCTAGAGAAAAATCATTAAAAAAATCAAGCAGAAGATTCCAAATTCTCTTGCCAGTAATCAGAATGTTAACGGTGTTGAAATCCTGTCTTAATCCCTATATAAAAGGATTTAAGTCAATAGGGTAGTGGAGGGTGATAAGACTGGAACCCCATACAAGTGCTAGAGGAGGTTGTTTTGTTACAGTTTTGAAACCAATAGCCAATATATGAATGATTCTTCAGTGGCTTCTGATCCTCATGGATATGTCTTTGGAACATAAATTTAACACTATTTATGAAGATTGTTTTGAAAGAGACAGTAACCTATTTTCCTTAGCATTTTTTTTTTCCTTTTCTTCCTTTTTCTCTTTTTTGGTAGTGCTACCACTGAGCAACATAATTGGCCCCAGAGTTCTTTTATTCATGAGAAAAATTATTCCAAGATACTACTTTCAGGATTGACTCATCATTTATAGTAACAAAAACTATACTGACACAATGTCAAAAACTTTTTGAGGCACTTATGACTACTTTTTAAAGGAGCCTTTGAGACCCAAAGTTTTAAAATCTTTTGTGGCAATATCTCAGATAATAAGTAACAAGTTAAATAGCAAACTTACATGGCAGATTTCAAATCTAATTTAAACAATGAGAATTGTAAACCGTATTTTAGAATTAATGACCCAATAATAGAACATATTTTCTAAGTTATTTCAGAGAACATGAGTTTTATTGAATGGCAAATGTGTTATTTTGAAATAAAAAATAATGATAAGTACTAGTTAGTTACTGGTGTCAACTGAAAAATATGGGCATATGTACATTTAAATAGACTTCACTACTTTCAAAAATTTAAAAAAATAATACAAAATCTGCATTAGGAATAATCTTTCCTACATGATATTTTAATGCATAGCATACATCAAGAAAATTCTACAAATACTAAGTGTAAAGTATTTAAAAACTTTTCACAAAATAAAATATTCGTTACATCATCTCAATCAAGAAACAGTCTTATTAGCTATCCAAAAGTGCTTACCATGCCACTCCAATTCATAACCAAACTCACTTAACATCCATACTGATTCTTCATGTTTTTTACTCATTTTAAAATTGCGATCATATATGTGGTTTTAGTCCAGCATTATATTTGTGAATTCATGCATTTTATAGTGTATATGTAGCTCATTTTTAGTTGGTATATAATATTCCAGCTCTGAATATACTTCAATTTATAAGTGCTAATATTCAATGGAAATTTGAATGTGTCTAAGTGGAGAAGACTGATAAGTGACCACTGCTGTAAAACTCTTGCATGTGTCCCTTTTCTTTGCAATTTATTTATTCATCCATTTATTCATTTTTCTTTGTGCATGTCTGTGGAAGGATTTGAATTATAGGAAAATTGTCTGACCACTGCCATTGTCTCTGTATTCCATCAAAATTTGTATGTTGAAATGTAATCCTTCATGAGATGGTAGGAGGTAGGCCTGATGGAAAGTTATTAGGTAATGAGGCAGAGCCCTCACAAACGGGATTAGTGTCCACTTCATTGGCAAGAGTTGTTACTTCCACTATGTGTTGTTAGGGTCTGTAAACAAGTCAGGATGGCGCCTGGCAAATGTTAGAGTCTGTAAACAAGTCAGGATGGCGCCTGGCATTTTGCCAGAGGAAGTGGTTTGTGAAGTGGCGCCAGGGAGCCATTAAGTGTGGAGATTCCTTATTGGTTGACTGCTGTATCTAGTTTATGTTAATTAGATAAGCTGTGTGGAATGTATAAATACCTCTGTTGTCCTACAATAAACGGCTCCCACTCCTGCTGAATCAATCTACACAAGTTGCTCGTCACCCCCCGGTTAATTTGCTGCAGCCAGACGGCGGAAATGTGTGAATACATGTAGAAGGCACCACCTGTGAACTAGAAGAATGTGGATTCTCACTAGGCACTGAATCTTTGTCCCTTTATCTTGACTTCCTAGCCTCCAGAATTGTGAGAAACAAATTTCTGTTACTTGAAAGCTACCTCATACATAGTATTTTCTTATAGCCGTCCTAATTGATTAAGAAATTTATACTTAGTACTGGAAGAAACTACCAAAATTTTTTGGGTATAACTACACCAATTTAAATTCCAGTGGCAGTATATGAAAAGTTTCCCTTAGATTCATTATCTTGCCCAACTTCTCTTTATCTGTCTTTTCTCTTTTTATCTTTCTTGGGAATAGTCTGATACTTTGTTTTGGTTTAATTTTATGTTCTTAGATAATGAATAAAATTTCAAATTTCCTTAGTTCATTATTAACCACTGGATGTCCTATTATAATCTTTTGATGAAAAAAAAATATATATATATATATTCTTTTTATAAATTTCACCTAATTTGTTAATTTTCCCTCAATAGTACTCTGTGTCTCATTTAAATGAATCTTGTTTAAAGAATTATGATAAATATATCATAAATTGTCCTCTACAAATATTGCCTGTATATTAAATCAATTCCACAATCCATGTGGAATTGAATTCTCTATGATGTCAGGTAGTTCTTAAAACTATTTTATTTCCATGTGAATAAACAATTTACATAGTGCCTATTGATACAAATGAAAATTTCATCCCATTGCATTGTCATTAGCCAGGAAAATATATGAGGGCTTATTTCTGGAGTCTATATTCTGTATTATTGGTTTATTTGCATGTCTTTGCCCCAATATTATAAGTACTATTTTATTTTCTGTATATACTTTCATAAGTACATCTTAGTATCTATTAGATTACTCAATAATTCTTAGTTTTCTTCTTTAAAATTTATTGTCATATCAAGTGAAGTTCATTTGCATATTTATATTAATTTTAGAAAAATCTTGACAATATTCAGAAAAAGTTTTATCTGCTGAGAATCTGATTGAGATTGAACTTAATATATAAATAAATGAGGTAATTTATGTTAACAAAATTATATTTTATAATTAATGCACATTATCATCTATGTTGAGTTTATTTAATCCTTTGATGTTTCTCATTGTTTTACAGTATCTAACAAAAGTTTCAGACAAGTTTTATAAAGCTTATGACCTGATATTTAATGTTTTAATGCTACTGTAAATAGTGTTCTTTAAAATTTTATTGTTTATTACTGGCATATAAAAGTATAATTACTTTTACGTATTGCCTTTGCACTGAACATTTTCTAAAATTTTCTTGTCAATTCTGATAGTATGTCTGTGTATATATTTGAGTTTTCTACATAAATAAGCTTATTTGTATTATGCAGATAATCACAGTTTATTTTGTTTTTATTGCACTTTTCATGTGCTTTACTTTTTTCTTATTAAGCTTGCTAAATTCATCTCCACAGCAAAAATTAAATATAGGTGAGGGGGCAGCCTTATTAGGAAGGCCAACTAATGAATTTACAATGAAGTGGTAGATTTGTTACGATTTTTTGTAGGCATTTTTCATTATCTTATAATATCTAACTCTTTCTAGATTGCTAAGTGTGTCATAAACTGAATGGTGAATTTTATAAAATATGCTATGCAGAATTTTGTCATATGTTCTCCTTTTTAATTTATTAACAAGTTGTATTTATTTGTTTCAAACTTCCCTCACATTCCTGACGTAAATCTCATTTAGTGGTACATTTTTATGCATTGGAGAATTCTACTTATCACCTTTTTCCAGAACTGACTTTATGTATATGAGTACACTAGTACTTAATGTTTTGTCCAATGATTCTTGAGTAGATATTTTTTCTGCACATGAAGTTGCTCATAAAATGCCTAATTATACTTTCAAGATTGTGTTTTTCAAAAATAAGTTTTAGTAATATTCTCAGTAAAACAAGTATGACTTTGTTAATATTCTTTACAAATTATTTTTTATTCTTTCTGTTTTCTTTATCATAATCATTTCATTTTTTTCTACTTATCTTGGGTTTAATTTACCCTTTTATGATTTTACTAAAATTTTTCAAGAAACTTCTTTCTTAAGAGGCATTTAAATTTAATCTTAAACTATTGCTCTAAAAATAGGTTATAATAAAATCTGACATATTTTGATACATTGAAGTTCATTGTAATTCAATTCAAAATATTCTATCACTGATAATAGTTTGCTATATTTTTGAAGTAAATATCATAATATAATCTTATAAATATTCTTAAATGAGTCAGTTATGATATGATTCAATTTGAAAAAATAAACATAAAAGTAATACTAAGCCATATATCTACCATTTTAGGTGTAAGTGCTCTTTCCCTTAGATCTAAGTTCTATCTTTTGTTATTTGCCTTTGTTTCTGAGCTTTAATATATATGAAAAATTAATTTTGGTATTAAACTTTTATTTTTTACAGTTTTTTTTTCTGGGTGTGAAAATCTCTTGCTTCACTTTTTATTGCTTCCATAGTCTTGTGGCTTTAATTAATTTGTATCTGATTTTTTTTCTGATTGTTATTCAATATATAAGGTACTTTTCTTGTTTTCAAAGAGTTTTCTATAGATTTGAATTAACATTTTGATTATAATGGGTCTGCATGTAGCTTTTCTTTGTACTCTTTATGATCATCAATGTCTGAAAAATAAGGTCTTCGGCATACTCTGGAAAATTATAATCACCATTTATTCAAGCAATTTTTTTCTATTTCATTTTTTTGTGTTGTGTTTCCATAGAAAGTCATACTTTAGTTACACATAATGCTCACATTTATATTGCTTCAAATCTCTGAATTTTTTTCTTTATATTCAACACATTTTTAATCTGTATTCAGCATCAGTGGTCATCTCTTCTGTAATTTAATATAACATTTTTTCCTTTCAGAAGTTATTATTTTCAGTTCTACAGTTTTCACATGATTCTTTTTGAAGTTGACTTTACAAGATAATGTGCCCAATATATTCAATTACATGCTTATTTTGTTTCATTAAGTTTTTGAACATATTGTAAAAACCTCCTGATAGTCCCAACGTTTTGGCTCTGATTGACTGTTTATCTACTGACGTTAGCTAATATTTTCCTTATTCTGCACATGTCTAGTGATTATTGGATGCTGGACACTTTGTAATATATGGCATAAGATCCTTGTTCTGTCTTTTCCCCTTAAAATACTGTTTTTTCTTATGGATGGAAGGGAAGTTATTATCTAATGACTCTGAACTTGTATAAGCTTAATGTTTATATCATAAGAAGTGGTTTGTTTAGTGTTTTTTCTCAATGCAAATTTCTTATATCTAGAATGTAGTCTTTCCATTGTCATTCTTGAAGTTTATTGGAAAATTTGTCATGTTTACAGTTCCCCAGTAGCTTAAGATTTAATCCTGAAACTCTTTCAACCATGTGGTGAGTAGAAGTAGAATCTAGTCTTAGAGTTTTTCTTTGTTTTGTTTTAACCTGCCAGCTGTTGTTCTCCATTAGGCTTTGCAAAGTCTCTCCAGCAGAAGATCAGTGAAAATGCCAAATGTTGATTTAAGGGAAGATTTTCCTTAAAATTCTGAACTTGCTTCTCTGTGGTTCATTTATTTTCAGGATAGGACTGTTCATTTCCAAAACTCTTAATATCTATCTGGTTTGAAAAACTTGAACTCAGTCCTCTGATGACATAGTAAGATGAATCATTTCTACACGTATGTTAGCCACCACTAGCTATATGGACAAAGGAGTAATTTCACAGGAAATGTCATATTAACAAGGGCCCAGTTAGCACATCTGTCTTCTTTCAGAGGTCAAATCCGTCTATTTTTAGCTCTTCTGTTTTTTTTCTGGAGTAGCTTTAAATTTTCTTTTTAAATATATTTTGTCCATAATTTATCATTATGGTCTCTGGAAGATTTACTTGTGTATAAACTATTCCACCATTACCAGAACTGAAGATTTTCTCTACCTTCATTTTTTTCTTAATTAGTAGAATTTAGTTATTAGAAAAGTTTTAATATACAAAAAGAAATTGAACAAATTGTGTAGAGTTTACTTAATCTCCTTCTAATCTCTGCTTACAGTTTCCCTTATTACTAACACATTGTCTTAGTTTAATACATTTCTTAAAATTAAAAAAAAAAAACAGTATCAACATGTTATTCAGCACTTTGAATAGTTTGGATCAGGGTTCACTCTTTGTGTTTATAATTCTAAGTGTGCTGACCAAAACTCACACCCTTTGGCATCACTGATCTAATGTTCCATAGTTTTGAGCTTTTCAGAATTCCATAAAGTTGGAATAATCCTTTCTGATTGGCTTTCAGATTTGTGTCTTTAAGTTAGCAATGTTTATTTAAAGAGCTCTCATGACTTTCTGTGTCTTGATAGTTTATTTCTTCTTATCTTTTTATAATATTCTATTTGCATTTGAAGAACATCTTTGTGGCTTCCAGTTTGGACCAATTATGAATTTACTTCCTATAAACAAGTGTATATTGCTTTTTTTGTGTGGACATGAGTTTTAAACTCATTTGGGTAAAAACCATGCAGCTCAATTGCTGGATTGCCAGGTAATACTACATTTGTTTTTTTTTAGAAACTGCCAAATCTCATCCATAGTAGTTGTATGACTTTATATTCCAGCCAGCAATGAATGAAAGTCCTTTTTGTTCCACATGCTCTCCAATATTTGTAGTTGTCAGGTTTGGGGATTTTAGTCTTTCCAACAGAAGTGTATCAGTGTTTCTATGTGTGTGTGTTGTTTTTTTTTTTTTTTTTTAATTTGTAATTATCCATTGGGAAAAGACATGGAGCAATTTTTCATAAACTTATTTGCAATTGGTGCATCTCCTCTGGGGAGATTTTTCTTTAGTGTTTTTGTTCATTTTTTTTTAATTGAGTTACATGGTTTTTTAATTTTTTAAATTAAGTAAACATAAGCTAAAGAGAAAGAAGAAAACATAATAAACAATGTGTCTGACTTCTGGGATAATACTAAGCTATAAAACAAAGTGTGTATCTGTATCCCAAGATGAGAACAGAAAGATATCAGAGAGTAAAAATATTTAAATATATAATGTTTAATAATCTTTCAAGTTTAATGAAAAAATGTTAATTTGCTCGTACTAATGAAACAATTTAGAATTATTTCTTTTTGTTTCAGAATAATATAAATAATTAAACCTCCCATTCACAATCTTTCAACATTGTTAGTACATAAATCCTTTATACACTCACAATATTAAACAGTAATTATAGTTGGAATTGTCTACTATCCTGACAAATCCATAAACATTGTGCAAGGAAGAATATTGTTTCATTTGCTCCTGTCTAGAGCAAAAATATGATAACAAATGCTAACCAAATCAACAATTATTGACTAGACCAATACCAGTAACAAATAGAATTATCACTGAAATAATATAAAAACAAATCAGCAATAGTTTATTTATTTTAGCAGTATTTTAACATTAAACAATTATCTCATGTCGAGGTTAACCTAACTATCTTCTTTCCTATTTTATCTTACTGGTTCAACTTTCACACCACAATATAACATAAATGTTATTACAGATCTCCAGAGAAATACAAAAGGTATAATTTGTAATGATACCTGTAAAAATGTACTCACATTTTTTTCCAAAAATAAAAAGTATAAACCTGAAAAGCTTTGTTCTGTAGTATATTAATCACAACAGTATCATTTTTCTTGTGAAGATGAGAAATTTTAAGTACAAAGGGAAAAAAAATCTCTCATTCAATCATTAATCCACATATGAGAAAAGTATATAGATATAAATTAAGGAGCATTGAATTTTTTATAAATGAAAACTAAATGACAATATTTTAAATAAAATTGACAATATGAAAATGCTTATTATAGCAACTTTGAATATAATCTTTGTTAAAGCAAGAAAATCACTTTGGTGATTACTTCTTTCCTCATTGTTTTGCTAAGTAATAATAGCAGAAAGACTTATAAGTTTCTAGTTATCAAAAAATTTCTACAAATCAAATTTTACTAAAATTTATTTTAAAAGAAGCAAACTAATGTAGTCATTTTTCTGGAAAAAGTAATACATTCCTATCACCAACCACTTGAAAAGTAGCAAAAGACAAGATGTATAGAAAAGTTTTTTTTTTCTGTACAATTAACACCCATACAACATAATTTCTTCCAGAAAAGCTATACAATATAAAATTGTCCCCTTATATGGTTTCATATATATATTTTAATATAAAATTCCCCTATATGGTTTTATATATATATGCTTTATATATATGGCTATATATATATGTGTGTGTGTGTGTGTGGTTTTATTTATATATATATGGTGTTATATATATGGTTTTATATATATATATTTCCCTCAGGGTCTCTTCCTAGAGGAAAATTGTCTAAAATAGAGGTCTTTCACAAGATTTATTTACAGTGTTTATTTATTTGTGAGAGTTTTGATGCTAATGTAAGTAATATAGTTTTATATACTATGATCTAATTTTGTGTTAGTTTGGCTGCCATAAAAAATAAAATCACAGACGGAATGGCTTAAACCATAAAACTATTTCTCAAGAGTTTTTTTTTTTAATACCTTTATTTATTTATTTTTATGTGGTGCATGAGGATCGAACCCAGTGCCTCATGCCTTGAGGCGAGCATGCTATCACTTAGTAAAAATAAGTAATTAGCTAAACAAGGATACAAAATATAAAGTTAAACAAGAAAAAAAAAAGAAAGAAAAAAAGAGATTCTACATATAATGAAATTATCAGAGGAAGACATTGAAAAGCAAGACTGATAATTATTATGTAGAACAAGTATAGAAAATGAAATAAAATTATAGAACTGAAAAACTAATGAAGGATATTAAAAACTAACTAGTTTTGATAGTTTAGATGCTCACTCATTCTGCTAAATCCTTTAAGAAAATACAAAATTCATTTAATATTAATGAATTCAAAGCAAAAAAAAATAAACAATAAATAAAAGTTTTCTTATTCTGATAAGATGTGTTTGCAACAATCTTAATGTGAAATATTTAGTACTTTATTTTAGATGGGGAACAAGACAAGAATATTTGCTATCATCCTTCCTCTTTTCATTATGTTAAGGTCCTAGATGTGCTGTTAAACAAAGAAATCAAATTAAATAATAGTTTAAGGCATTGGAAGGGACATAACTATTTAAGGTGACAAATTGGTTATGTTGGTGGAAAAGAACACAAATCAACTATCAGAAAAAAATTAATTATTTTTACTAAGTGATAGCATGCTCGCCTACAATGTGTGAGGCACTGGGTTTGATTCTCAGAACCACATAAAAATAAAATAAAGATATTGTGTCCACCTAAAACTAATATATATATATATATATATATATATATTTTTTTTTTTTTTAAGTGATAGTTCAATTCATCAGACAGAGAAAATTTCAAGGAAACACAGAATTCAGATGGTTGTATAAATGTTGCTGGCAGCTTTTAGCCAGGTTAACTTTGATAATCAGTAGCTGATATATTTGAAAAATTGCAGTTTGGTCAGAAAAGTGCAAGTAAAACTGGGGTTAAGTAAGGTGCAGTCATTAAAGAGATTTCACATCCTAAAGAGGTGCTAAGTATTTTAAAGAGAGACCATAGGGAAGATAGTTTGAGGGTATATCAAGAATTCACAAGACCACACCTACCACAGGTTCAAGAGGATAAAAGTAAAAATTTACTTGAGAAGGGACCATGTGAACACCCCAGTTTCACAGAGACAACTTATTTTCATGATTTTTATCTATCCAGACACTCAGAGACCTCTGTTTCCAATGTCCCAGGAAGCTTGCCTATTTATTGAGATGGCAGCAGACTTTGGTATTTACCATATTGTTCTGGTTCTGCAGGGATGCGGAGTGTTGGAGTTAAGGGGTCATGAAGGCTTTCACCAAGATTTTCCGAGAAAGGCCTGGGAAGACAGGCAATGTTTAGTAGGACTGGAATTCCTTCAGGCTTCTCCTGAGAGGGCCATGTGTAATGATGTGAGTAGAAAGCCAAAGCTGTGGTGGAGTCCCTAACACTAATAAATGCCAGTAATGTCAACGTCTGCTGAGGAAAGCTGTAGGAATCAGGCACAAAAAAAGCCAAGAGAGAAGCCATGTTGATTACAACCAGCAAAGCCCTAGGAGTGGAGCTACAGGAGCCCATATCATAATTCCATGTGCTGCAGATGTTGGATATAAAGCAATATGACTTGTTTGCCCAGCTGGATTTTGGTCTTAATTTGCTAGTACCCCCTCCCCTTGTTTTTTTCTAAATAAGCCCCTAATTCTCTCTTATCAGAATGAAAATGTTTACTCTGTTCCATTATAATATATTGGATGTGTATAATTGCTTTGATCTTTCTGTGTGTGTGTGTGAATGAAAAATTTCTTTGTTCGTTTCTTGCATTTGAAGTATTCTTTTTTATTTTTTATAACTTTATTTTGTTTATTTACTTTTTATGTGTCGCTGATGATCAAACCCAGTGCCTCACCCATGCTAGGCAAGTGCTCTACCACTGAACTTTAGCCCTAGCCCTTGAAGTGTTCTTTGATGACATCCTTAAACTGAGATTCTTTGCCAAAGTCCTTAATGACTACACAGCTGCAACCAACCACTTTACTGGGTTTGCCTTCTCAGTCAATTTTACAAAGGCATACCCATTCTCCTAGTTTTTTGTTTTCATCGACCTTAATTGGGTTGATCTGGTGCTCAGCACGAAGGGCCTCCACCAATTTGACATACATAGGCTCATTGCAGTTGGATGCAAGCACACAGAGATGGGCCTAGTGCACAATTTCTCTCAAAGTCCAGATGCTTTTGCAATAAACATCAGCTTCAATTTTCATTAATTTAACATAATGCTTGATTTGCTATCTGCTACAAATGAAGCTTAGGATCCTCAAGACAATGAGACTGGAGGCACAGCCTACAGGTTTGTCTTGCTTTGATCTTATAGACTAAAACATAAAAGAGTTTGCCTTGAGTATGTTGATGTGAGATTTTGGATTCGGATTTTTGATCAATTCTAAAACTGTTAGGGGACTCAGGGAAATGGACTAAATGTGTTTTGCTTTGTGAGATGGGCATGAGCTTTGGGGAGCTAGAGGAGGAATGCTGTGCTTTAGATAAGAAATATTCCCCCAAAAGTTCATGTGTGAGACAGTGCAAGAATGTTCATGGGTGAAATCATTATATTATGAAAACTTTAACCTGATCAGTGGATTATACACTGATATAGGTTGACTGGGTAGTAACTATAGACAGGTAGTATGTGGCTGAAAAAAGTAGGTCATTGTGTGCATGATTTGGGGATTTTATATTTTTATCCCTAGTGAACAGAGCTCTCCCTCTGCTTCCAGATTGCCAAGTCCTGAGCTGCTTTCCTCTGCCACACCCTTTTATGAGCATGTTCTATTCCAACTCCATGCCAGAGCAATAGAGACCATGAAGTAAAGCTCTGAAACTGTGAGCCGAAATGAATTTCCTCCTCTAAGTTGCCCTCGTCAGATATACGGATAACACTAATGAAATAAAAACTGACTAAAACAATATGAATATACACTATTTATGAAGCAAAAAAATGAATAGTTAGTTTATAGAAAAAAAAAACCTAAATAAGTAAAATAATCCTTGTATAATTATTACATATTTGAAACAAATTTAAACAGTACATATTTGGTTATGTACTTGAAAAAAGATCATCTGTAATACATAATTCGATAAGTATTCCAGGTTTTTTGTTGTTGTTAATGGTTCTGACAATTTCTAAAGCCATTTCTAATTCTAAGTATTTAAGACTTTAACTCTATTAAACTTTAGCTTGTCAGGGTATAGTTACAGTATGATAGATTGATTGTTCATGTAGGTATTCTCTTTTGATTAATTTTCATTATGTAACTGTTTGGAAAAGAGAATATTAATGTTAAAATATTAAGTCTCATCATATTTTCTAAAATCTTAATTTGTAGTGAAAAATCAATTAAATTTTCCAAAAATTATAAAGTGAGGTTGTGCCTGAATATTTAAATATAAAAATGGAATTACGTTTTCTTTGATTTGCCATACTAAAATTATGGAAAACAAAATTTATCCTTACTTATACATAAATTTAAATATTAAGCACTCTATATTGATCGAGGAAGAACTGGATTTAAGGTTGTCAATATTTCTAAATTTGACTTTAATAATCCATAATTGCTTCTTTCCAGATAAGAAGAAATTATATTTGTAGAATACATAAGAGATGTGATTCTTCTGAGAAAAATAAAGAAGGAATAAGTTCCCTCCATGAAGGAAGTATGTCAGAGGTTTTGGGAGAGAACTCATTCTCAAGCCAAGGAGTTTATACTGGTGAAATTTGGTAATATTTATAGCCTGGGAAGAGCTGAGTGAGTGAACCAAGTAGATTAAGTGTGAAGAGTCTTATTAGAAATCCCTGGAGCCCTGTTGGAGTGAAAACTTTGTCTGAACTCTTCTCAATCTTTATTACAGTGATAACATTTCACTGTCTTTGCCCAAAAGATAATTATTATCATTTCCAAGTGGACATTAGAAAGATTCATGAAGAAAAAAAATCCAAATAATTTTCCATAAAATTTTCCAAATAATGTATGTAATATGTTCCTCCTGAATGAATGAATTTTAAATACACAAATGAAATCCAGACATTCAGAACTTTCAAGAGTATTTCACAGAGATGGTGGATCACGTACTGTTCCATTTGTTCAGCACATTATTACTTTTAGACACCCAATTAAGCTCACAATCTTACATAGATTCTAATAAACTCATGAAGTACTTTGGATTATTGTACATGAGAGGGCAAGACTTTATTTAACTTTGTTTTCAAAGCCAATAAACTTTGATTGAAAAGTTGACTTAATTTCAATATGCACTGAAAGCTAGAATATAGTTCTTCTATTTTGCCTGTCCAACATCCAATTCCATTTATTTTGAATACATATGTGATTTTTTCTTTAGAGAAATAATTTCTAATCTAGTAGGACTTTACGTCGTTAAGGTGGAAACAAGTTTTTCCACTAAATGAAAGATGTAGCTGTAGGCTGAGTTAGACTTTGGTCATAAGTGGACAAATTAATCAGTTATGATCTGGAACAGTCATACCAGAAACATTTTTGGAAGCTATAGGCAAGAAATTTTTTTTTACCATGGGGTAATTTAGCTGCTAGAATGCAAAATCAGAAAGGTTTGGAAGCCTCGATATGAACATCTTGCCAATAAATAAGGCCAATGCAGAGGAAAAGAGAACAGATATTGATAAAGACAGCAATGTCTATGTTCAATATCAGTTCCTTTATTAGATGACTTTTGCCCAATACATTTTTAAGCCCATTTGAGCTGGAATTCTGTCATTTGCAATAAGACAACACATGACCCACATAGTATCTTCCACTACAAAATCATTTCCAAAGATAAATTCTTGTAACGTAAGCTTTAAGATAAAGTACTTAAATACAGAATCTAGGTTCTCTAAATGCAGAATGTTTGTCCTATAGCTGATTCACCAACACCAAGAATATTACTTGGTACACAGCAGATGCTTAATACACATTTGCTAAATGAATGCATGTATTTTCATCTTAAGTTGGGGATGATATTTTTTCTCTTTCCCTTTATAATTCTAATGACAGGAAAAAATATAATACCATTTATTTATAATTAAATGTGGTACTAAATTAATTTATATATTTAATTGACTATCAGGCTTCCATAAACAGTCTGGGAACATGGAACTGTCCTGGCTTCATGTAAACATAAAAAAGAGGCAAACTTTATTGTTATTGCTGGTATGACTTAACATGAATAAAGTTATCATATGATGAAGCTCTAAAACATGTATTTTATCACAATTAGACTTTCACTTGAACACATATTTCAGAGGATTATATATACATGAATAATTAATTCTGTGGTTATCAAATATTTATTGAGTACTTATTATATGCTAAAACTCATTCTATTCTAATATGTTATAGTAGAAATAGCAAAATGACTCTTTAATTTCATTAACCATTAGGGATGGAAAATATAAATTTTACCTAATAGGGTTTTTGAGGATAAAAGGAGTAAAAAGATAATTATGCATGAGCAATTTTTTTCTAAACTACTATTAATATGTAAATCTAATATCTTTGGTACACCTACTTACATTAGGACTTAAAACTGAGTCATATTTCATGGACATGAACATTTGCACTTGTCAAGAGGGCTGTTCCTACAGAATGTGGTTTGAACTCTCCCAAAGCACCTGGAACATGGTTCCAGAGGATATCACACCCAGGAGTGATACAAAGTTGTTATTTTTGGTCAAATCAGTAATAATGACCTCTTTATTTCAATAGTTCCTCACTTGCTATCACTAAAACTTCTGTCCCTATTAAAGTATCCTAAATCATATATTTCCAAAGGTAGCTTTGTATAATCATAAATTAAATGGTTCCTACTTTGCTATTTCCAGTTTCAGTTTCTTATACAGATGTCTCTTACTGGGATCACTCTATTTCAAACTTGCAACAAAATACTTTACATCCTTTCTTCCATAATTTTAATGTTTCCGCCAGATACTGGCATTCTTGTTATTGATCTCTACTGCTACCACTGACAATGTCATCTTTTCTCAGAGTTTTCTTTGTCTGTTGCTCTGTTGGGCACTTCTGTCCCTGATAAAACAGGTTTTTAAAAAGTCCATTGTGACTCTTGGAGGAAAAAAAATATATAAATATATAAAAATTGAAAAAGTCATTAGCCAAAACCTTTATTAAGACCTGGAAAAATGGGAACAGCTTCTGACTGATTTGTGAAAAGCAAGAACGTTAAAGAGGGTATAAGAAAAGCCGAGGATGTCTGGGCATAGTCCATTTTTTTTTTCCCCAGTGAATTTTCATTGTTCAAATTCTGAGAATGTTATAAAAAAATTGAAGTTGTGTTAGTTATGGGGTAAGATGTAGAAACAACAGAACTGAGTCCATGATTTAGCAGCTATTGATCAACTGTGGAATAGGTACAAGGAGAAACAGTTGTGAACAAGCTCTTGCTAAAGTGTCAGTGAAAATTTTTATTCCTACAGCATTTTGAAAGTTTCTGAATCAAGTGGATTCTCCAACCAACACTATAGTCAATGCAGAAGTGATAAATATGTCCAGGCTTTTGCTGTTTTGTTTTAGCTCAGAGTTTTCACAGTGCTTTCTAGTCTTCATTATTTAAACTCTCCAGAGGAAACAGAAATGAATTTATGAATACCTGAACCAAGAACCTCTCTTATACATACAGTGTTATACTTAGAATCATTCTTTTTGTAGTAGGCTGTATTGTATTTTCCCTAAATTTGTATGTTAAAGTTCTAACTTCCAGTATCTGTGACAGGACTGTATTTAGAAACAAGGTCATAAAGGAGATCATTAATTTAAAATTAGGTCACTCTGGTGGACCCTACTTCAATATGATTTGTATCCCTGGAAGAGGAAATTTGAACACAAACATGGACAGACAGAGCAATATGTTAAAGATTTCCAGTCTCCACAACTGTGAGAAAATGCTATTCTTTTGTGTAAGCCACCGAGTCTGCAGTACATTTTTATGGTAGCTACAGCAAATTAATTCACCTCCCCTCTAAGATCTAAAATTTTGTTAATAGAGGAGGTCTGCTGCCATGTCCTCCTTGAACCTTAAAATAAATTCTCCCTGAAGTCTCTGCAGTTCTTTGTCTCACAACTGCCCCTGACTTATCTAGTAGATATGAATCCCAGTGTTGGATGCTGCTTAAGTTTTAGATGAGTCACACACCCTGTTCTCTCACAATACACTTTAAATATACACTTAATGAAGTGCCACACCACTATTGCCTGCCCCATCATGATAAATTATGCTCTTTAAAGGTAAGAATTGCTTTGCTATAAATCAGCCTATCCTTAAGTTTCACAGGCACAGACTAATGTAGGGTAAAGGGAAGGTTATATTTCAAAGATAGTGCAATGCATTTGTCCAACTTCTTGCACTTTATAATTGCATCTTTAGGTGAACTTCTCCATTGCTCTTCTGTTTGCAAGTTTTGATCAATATCTGAAGTAATAGTCTTGTCATTAGACTTGCTTAAACATAAAAGCATTGAGGTATCAAAGTGAATGCTCATTGAAAAAAGGAATTAACTATATAGCACACTTGAATGTGCTTGTACTTCTAGATGAATTTATAAGCCCATACTGATGGGTGACCCATTGGACAACATCCTGCAGGGTTGGAGAAGAAAATTAAACACAAACAGATTGCATACTGATAAAGGGTGAGTGCTCTTTCCATTGCTCAGTGTAATTTAAAAATGTGTTATATGTTAAAATAACTTACTTTCCTCTCATTATAAATTAATAGACTATGAACTGAACTAAAACAGATTAGTTAAAATATGGGTTGTCCTACCTAATACTATAGAACTCCTCCCCCTTTTGTCACACATAAAAAATTAATGTCGCTACTTCAACCAAACTTTTTCTTAATGCAATCTAGGTCTGTTGATTTTTTTTTCCTGACAGGTGCCTCCACACACTTCCCAAATTCAAATCTATTTCTGTGGATTTAGGTTATTTATTGTAATATAAACTCAGTCCTCAGTGCCCAAATCTGTATTAGTTTTATAGAGCTGCCATAAAGTCTACCACAAACTCCAGTTAAAAACACCAGTCTTTTCATCTTGTCTCATGGTTCTGGAGGCTAGGATTCTGAATTCAAGGTGGTGTGGCATGTGGTTCTTCTGCAGTCTGCTCTGAAGGAGAAACTGCCTCATGATTCTCCTCTACTCTCTCACCTTCTGGTGGTCACAGGTAATGTTTGGTGTTACTTGCATTATGGATAAGTCATTTTGATTTCCACCTCAAACTTCACATGGCTTTCTTTCCTATGTGTTTTCACATGCCCTTCTTTTAACCAGTCTTGAATATAGGAGGCATTCTAATCCAAATGACTCATTTTAAAAAAAATGTACCCATAAAGAAGGCTTTTTAAAAATGAAGTCACATTCTGAGGTTCTTAGTGGACTTGAACTTGGTGGGATACTATACAACCCCACATAGGGGAGACACATGTTTCAAATCAGTAAATAGATTCAGGAGTTAATGTAGTATCTATGATGAATTGGGAATACTTTGTAAAGTATGGATTAGGGCAAAACACATCAATAAAAAAACATTATTCCCCTCCTTTCTCTTCCTGCATAAAAGCATTATTTTATTTAATACCATATGCTTTTTTTTTTAAGTGCAGAGTCCCTCACTACCACAAATTATGCGGTCAAGTTTCCAACATTTGGGGAAATTGCAGGGGTCAGCACATAGATAAGCCTCACCCTGGGAAAACCACCTTCGTGAACATGGTATCTCCCCTGCCAGGTAAATGTGAATACCATATGCTTTGATAAAAATATTTAATCTGGGTTCAAAATATTTTTAAGTTTCCACAGAAAACTGGAGTTGATAGCCAAGAATGTGTACTGAGGAAATGCAAGACAGTAAAAATTTAAAAGCATTTTCCTGCCCTTAATTCCAAAGAGATAAAGGCAAAGAAATTTAAGAGATAAAAATTAACTAAAGGCTTAAATAATCACTCCATTCTATTTTTTTATGGTTCTATTTCAGCTGTAATGTAAATGTTTACATGATAGGGTCTTACTTTCAAATTGTTTATTCTTGATTTTTCCAAATTAATAATCATCCTCCTTGGGTATAGTCATTTTAAGCTTTGACATTATGCAGAACTTGTGCACAGAAAGTGAAGGCAGCCAAGGAATGTGCTGCTCCTGCTTCCTCTGGTGCTGGGCTGCTTTGAAAAGATGCCTCCAGCTGCTTGGCCTGGTCCTCCAGTGCACAGCAGGACTGGGAAGAAAGGCTCCAGTGGATCCTGCCAAACACATTCCCTACAGTTGACTGGGTAAAATGACTTTGAACAAGGACTCCAAAGAATAGTATGACCAAAGCAAGGAATATTGTGCTCCATTAGAACAGTGAAGATGAAAGTAAAATGTATCTGAATAAGCAGGCATTTGTGAGGGAACTGATGAAATATTTATATGCCACCTGTTTTCTATCACTCCCACTGCTAGCTACTCCTTGCTTGGTGAAGGAGAGCTATTCAGAAACACTTTGAAACTTAAATTCTGAGTATTTGAGTTAGGAGTAAGAATATCATTAATTTGATCAGGTGCTTCTTTTACTTGTAGAAGAATTTCTTATTAATGATATAAAATCCATTCATATTCATAATGTTCAAAGCATTAGCTCCTAGGGAATTTGCTCCTCTCTGTAGCCAAGCTATAACTCTGTCTCCTGACACAACACCTTGAGTTGCACAAGAATTAATACTACATCTCAACTTGCTTTTGCAAAACCTCATTTTCTGCCAAGTTTTCCCCAATTTCAGAGGCTGCGAGGGCAGGATTAGAGAAAAATGTTACCCTTGCTCTGCATTTTAATAGCTTTTAGGGGAGTTCACCTTATCATTTGCCTGCTGGGATTTATCATTTTTGTATCCACCCAAATTTTTTGCTGCTGGAATGAAGCTTATCTACCAGAGCTTCCAACAACATTAGTCCATAATTCTCCATCTGGGGACCTTATCTGTCTCTGACCAGGTGTAGCACTGGATTGGAAGCATCTCTGTTTTCTACAGTTCCACTGTCCTTGTTCCCACTATCCACCAAATGGAAATAGAAAACAGACCTCTCATTCATTTTTGTGTTATTGTATGACATTTTTTTTTCTAAAATAGTGCTGCCCAATATTGTAACACCTTATAAATGTTTTTTATTGAAAAAAGCCTCCTTTTTTAATTTAAAAAAAAAGATTAAAAGAGGATAAAAAAGGTTAAAAGGGGATTAATAGTTAATAAATGTACATTTTTTGACAAAGAATTTAAAAATATTTCAATAGAAAGTATATCCATCCCTAAACCATTTAGTTAACTTCAGTATCAAGAGTTTTTATGTAAATCATCTGAATGATATTATATTGTTATACTTTGACATTGAAATCATAGAATAAAAATCATATTTCTGTGCAATCTTTTTTTTTTTTCTGGTACTGGGGATTGAACTCAGGGACACTAAACCACTGGGCAACATTCCCAGTCCTATTTTGTATTTTACTTAAAGACAGTGTTTCACTTAGTTGTTTAGCACTTTGCTTTTGCTGAGGCTGGCTTTGATACATTTCTCCTGTATCAGCCTCCCAAGTCACTGGGATTACAGGTATGCACCACCATGCCTGGACTTCTGTGCAATTGTTCTTTTTAAAACTTAACCTAACTTGGATATTTGTACAACAAAGAACTCTAATTACTTATAAAAACTACCTAAAAATGTCATGTTTATTGTATCATAATGACGAATACATTTTAATTCTTCACTATTTCCAAAAATAATTAAACATATACTGGGTAATATGTCTAGAGGAAAAATTCTTAAGAAGTAGAATTCCTTGACCATAGTTCACATTTTTAAAATTGTGATAAATATTACCTTGTTATGCTCCATAAAGCTGTACCCAAATAAGCCCAACAATAATATGTGGTTTCTACATACCTTCCCAATTATTTTTTAGTTTTATAGGTTAAAAATTTTTTTCTTGTAATTTTGATATGCATTTCTTCACATATGATTCACATTAAGCTTATTTTCATATACTTTGAAGCACTTTTATTTAATTTAATATGATTTTTCCTATGTATATGTTACCCATTATATTTTTTTTAATTTGTTAAGAATGTAAAATATTTAGGAAAATAAAAAATTGTCTATAATGAATATATAGGTGTTTTTTTCACTTTATCATTTTTCCTTTCATTTTACTTATTGCTTTCTGTATTAGGTCTTTAAGTGGTTTTGGGTCATCAGCAGTTCAAAATGGACTACCAGAAAACTTATTGTTCAAATAAAACTGAATCAACAAACTTAGTGTGGCAAAGCATAACACTACCTTGAAAGAATATTAATAGTATCTTAAAAAAAGGATGTTAGGAAGTGGTGATCATAGATTTTGTGTCTTTGCTCAAATGGTTTAAGATCTCAAGATAGAGAACTGATTGGAACTGGGCAAAGTTTATGACATAATGGTGTAGAATTGGTGACACAGAGAAGCAAAATTATTGAAGCAATTCTTCATGAGCAAATGGTTGTCCTGATAAGTGAGTTGTTCATGCAGGTGGGCAAATTATTTGCCCAGATGAATTGATTTGCAAGAATTTCCTACAGCAAACAGTCAAGTTATTTATTGATTATCAGTCTTATCTTCCTGCACGAGAGTTTTCAGGAGCAAACAGTTAAATTATGTTGACACAGGTGGTCCCAGTTCTCAGTCCTAACCATTAATTATATTGATGCAGGTGGTCTTAGTTCTTGTAGTTTTTGTTTAATATTTATACAGGTCTTTCCCATTTCAAAGCTAATTTTAGGAATATAAAAAATGAAATATGTATACTTCTAATATTACATTTATTCCTTTTTATTATTTTATCCTTATTTCTCCTTCCTAGTTTATTAAGTGTGACCAGAATTATGTTGTAAGAAATTAGGTTGCAGTACAATTGTTTTTTTGGTAACTAATATATTACCTCAAGACCATTTATGAATTAAGCTATCTTTTTTTCCTTTGACGTAAACTAACGTCTACTGTGTACTGAATTAGATATATTTGCATTTATACCTGGACTTTTCTTCTTTACTTTTGTCCTATTTATGGGTCATTACTACATTATATTAGTTTTTTATAATATTTATGTTATAAATATTATAATATAATATGCTAAGATTTATAATATTTCATAATATACTGGAATATCTTTAGGTCCTTCAGATATATCCAGTTGTTCTTATTTTATAGAATTTCCTAGCTAATCTTAAACATTCATTTATACACATGAATCTTAGAATCAGCATGTTGATTATTAATGAAAAGCATTTTAGTAGCTTGCAAAGATCATAATTTTCACATTGATTTGGGATTAGTAGTGACTCTTCTAACACTAAGTTTCTGTTCAACTACAAATCATTCCTTTTTAAAAATTCAAGTTTCATTTTAAGTCCCATTATGAAAGTCTCTTTATTTTAAAACTGCTATATTTTCTTATGTAGATTATCTACAGGTATCATATGATTTTATAGTTACTGCAAAATTATATGTTCTATTGTTTTTTGTAACATTTTTTGTCACATATTAAGGCTTTGATTTTGGTATATTGTTTTCCTACCAATCAGCTTATCAAAATCTCCCATTCCTTGTGGTAGCTTTTAGGTGGTTTCTTTGGTTTTTTAGGTATTCTATCATATTATTATACCTAGTGTTAACTTTGTCCCTCCTTTCTAATATTTATATTTCTTCTCTTATATAATTAATAATAATTAAATAGCATTTTCACACATTAAATACAGTATGTTAAATATGTTAAAAATGAGAGCCAATTTTCTTATTTTGCTCTCAACTTGAAGATGAATTATCTTACGATGTTTCATAAATGGCTTATATACTATGCACATATTGATATATTTACAAATTAGACATGCATATGCACATATTAGTATATGTGCATATGTATGCAAAATCTATACATACAGAACAGAATGGCCTTTATTGACATATTAAAGAAGCATGTTAGCTTTCTGTCACTATAACAAAATAAATATTAACTTATAAAGAAAAAAATTTTCTCACACTTTTGGGAATTACAATTCAAGTTCAAGGGCTGCTATGCTTTGGGCCTCTGATGTGGTGCTGGATGTCAATGGTGGGAAACACATGGAGTACTCAGCTACTCACCTCCTTTCCAGAAAGGAGAAGACAAGTAAAGGAAGATGCTGAGATCCCATAATCCCCTTTGAGGGCATGTCCTCAGTGACCTAGAAACCTCCCACCAGACACATCTCTTAAAAATCCCATCCCTCCATAATGCCAGTCTGGGGACCAAATCTTTAACTCATGGGCCTTTATGGGATGTTGAAGATCCAAACTATAGAAAGTATATACCTTATTAGCCTTATCCAGTATCAATATAATCTTTGGTTGAAAGAATTTTCAATATCAATAGTTTGTATCTATTCATTATAATTGTAACAAGCAGCATTTATTGATTTTCTGATATTGAATTATCTTGAATTTGTAATATAAACTTAAATTGATTGTTTTATCCTTTTAATAATTTGTAATTATAGTAACAATGCATAATAACATATTTTTCATAGTGATAAGTTGTATCTATAATTATAACAAGTAGTATTTATTGACTTCCTGATATTGAATTGCCTAAAGACCTCAATAAGAGAAGTGACTTAATCCTAACAGGGATAGCTACATAGAACAGTCCTTACTGTGGTAGAAACAGTTTGCTAATGATACTGTCTTTCATGATATAGTTTCTGCCGGGTTCTTCAGAGAAACTCCCTCTCCTAGTTCTCAAGTAAAACTTTATCTTTTCCTGACTTCTTTGTGTTCTTCTGGAGATGGTAGTTTGAATATACCTGTTTCTAATGTGCAAGTAATAAATGACATCCCATAAACTTTTCTGGGTACTTACTGAGAATCTGTAATAATAGAACCCAAATTTTTGAGAAAAACTATCATCTCAAAATAACCTGAGGTTGATTTATCAAGATATATATTAAGGAGATGTTCATGAGAAGTAGATATATGTTTGGATTCCATAGCTTTACTTTGGGTGGCTTTGAAATGTCACAGGCAAAAAACTTAAATAATTAAAATATACTATTCCTGAAATGTTACTGAACATGTTTTTATGCTTTTATTTTATAAATTTCCTTGCTATACTATTTTATATAGCATTGTATGTAGCTATAAAATTTGTATGCACTTTCAGCATTATGATGTATTTGCCTTGAATTTAGCCTAGCCAGATACAGAGAACATGTTTTCTTTGTTTTTGTTGTAATGCCTCATAATTTTGTCCATCCTTCTTATTTCCATTTTCTCAATTGTTTTAACCATATTTGATATAAAATGTTAGTTTTGATTTTTAGCTTGTCATCTAAATATAATTTTCTAAATTCTTTATATTAACTTATTCTTAAAATTTTCATATATGTGTGTGCATACATCTTCATATGTCAATATTAAAAAAAAGATTTTGACCCTTAACTACAAAACAAGAGGAGATTATTGTCATTAAAGTCATTAAAAATATATCTTTCTTCTTTTTCATTTATCTTATTCATTTTTTTAAATATTTTTGCTGTCAGGAATTAAATCTAGGGATGCATACATGCTAAGCCTGTGCTCGACTACTGAACTACACCTCCAGCCCTCCACTTATACTATTTACTTTTTATAGTGATTATGATTTTGTTTTGTATTGAGATATTTTATAATATGTATAGTCTAAAACTATTACTTCAAGTAGTGTATTAATTTTACCTCTGCTCTCAAATGGAAATAATTACCATTGCAATCCTTAGCCGAGTATATTTACTACTGTATGGGCCAATTTGTTTTCTGGACATATCCTCCAGAGGACTCATGAAGAATGTACTCCTGTGTTATTGTGTGTTTAAAATTGTGTATTAGAAACAAAATTCTGACTGAGTATAAACTACTCAGGGTCTTTTTTGATTGAGAAATTGAAAAGATATCAGTTTATATGAAGCCTTCTATTTTTTAACCAGTACAGGCATATTTATCCTTTTTCTTTTAAAATACAAAGTGTTTTTTTTTAACTTTGAACACCAGAAAATAAAGGAGGCATCACTGTAGTTTTACCCAAACATAATTTTATCATTCACGCTATACATTAGTTTTTTTTTAAACAATCTATACATTAGAGGAGTTTTTATAATCTAAAAATCTTTAAACTATATCTTGAAATTTTGTTTTTAACCAAATTTTAATTTGGTTCTTTTATTTAAGGATACTAATTTTATCTATTTTGGACCAACTTTAGGTTTCTTATATACAAGTCAGTTTTCTCCAATCCCTTTTTAAGTCTCTTCCATGTCTATTTACTTTAGTTCCATTTTAGTCTATTTTCCCATGCTGGCTTTCCACTCCATTTGCAGCAAACTACATTCCTTTAATTCTGTGTGTCTTTGTTTCTCTGAAATTTTTCTTATCTTACCTCCTGAGTTCTGCCAGTTCTTTATTTCTTTATTTTACTAATATCTTCCTCATTCTCCTGTATCTCTTCTTTGCCTTTGCGATAGTTTAGAAATCATGTGTCCCTCAAAAGTTCATATGTGAGACTATGCAAGAATTTTCAGGGGTTAAATGATTTATTAGAGTTATAACCTGATTAGCAGATCAATTCAATGATAAGGATTAACTCTGTAGTAACTATAAACAGATGGGAGTGGCTGGAGAATAAGGTCACAGGGGACCTAACTTTGGGTATACATTTTGTCCTATTGAGTGGAACTCTCTCACTCTGCTGTCATGTCCTGAGCTACTTCCTTCCACTGTGCCCATCTGCAGTGAGGTTTTTGCCTCAACTTAGGCTTAGAACTATGGAAAAGTGAGTCAACTGATAGTGAACTTAACCTCTAAAACTATGAATCAAAATAAATTATTTTTCCTCTCCAGTGTTCTTGTAAGCTCTTTTGGTCACAGTGGGAGGGAAAAAAGATAAACCTGACTAATATAGTCCTTTTATTTTATATTTCCAATTAGTATGTTTACTATACAATTTTCTTCAAGTTTTTATATCTTCACTGTCATATTTTTTCCAACTTTGTCTTCCTTATTTTCCATTTACACTTTTCTTTCTTCCTTATTCTTTAACTTAGACAATGATTATAGAAATTATGAATGGAATATTTAAGAGTTTTACTTATTTCTGAATAAGGTGAATTCTGCTTATACCACCTCTGGGTAGAAGGTTTCTGTGGTGTAAGACTGAGTACTGTTTGTAGGTTACCAGAATATGTCTCTGGATCATGCAGAAATTTCTTATGACACCAAGTTTTGAGAGTCTTTGAATATATGTTGTCTTCTGACCAAATCAAATTTAAAATTTGTACAAGTTTATTATTGTGCATATAAAATAACAGTTCACAAACTGGCAGACCTCAAACCAGGTGGCAAAAATTTCACTTTATAGCAATTATATAATATGAACTTAAATTGATTGTTTTATCCTTTTAATAATTTGAACAATAATAAGCACAGTTTACAAAGCATAAAAAGGGTAGTATTTGAACTTATTGTCATGACTGGCTATTATACATTAACATTATTTTTAAGGTAAAAGAGCAGTTTAAAATGCTTTCTCTATATCTAGTTCAATTTCACTGAATAATTGATAAAGAAAGACGGTAGAATAAATCTGAAATAATTTTTCCATGTACATGTATGAAAACATCACAGTGAATCCCACCATCATGTACATCTACAAGAATAGAATCCTAACTAGACTAATATACATTCCATGCTTTTATAATTATAAGAATATGGATTATGTTTTATGTACAACTAAAAAGAACCAATAAATTTTTTAAAATAATAAAAATAAAAGAAGATTTGATTGGGAAAAATATAATAAAGTTTATGTCTTTTCTTTAGTTTGTAGTGAAAGGAGTTTCTAGGAAATCAGAATAACCTAAGTTTTGGTTAGGGTATAGAGTTGATATATCTAAACTCTGGCCTCCATATTTTTTTTTATTTTTCTTTAACAATGTGTATGTTTATGTAATTTACAAAAAAAATTTACATATACATGCATAAAGAAGCACAGAGGGAATATTTATCTTTTAATTCTCCTAGCTAAAGGAAATTAGAAATTGTAAAGCTGCACAAATATTAGAGTCCTTCCTTTATTGACATTCCTGGCAGATTGCTTTCTCCACATTCTTCAGGTCTGTATGGTTTCTTCTTTGGTCTTATTTTCTTGCTTCTCTGTGATGCTTTAAAAAAAAGAAAAAGAATAAGAAAAAGAAAAGCCTAGAGATGCTTTCACAGGGTGATATTATTATTGACATTGGATTTAGTAGTTCTTAATTAGTCTTATTTCAGATTTGAAGGTAGTTTAATTTAGTTTCTAAAATTTTATCAAAGATGAAGCTGTGTTTCACATTTCTTTCTTGCATGTTTCGTTGCTTGGAATGACATAAAAAAGAATAGGAAAAGATATTAAAGATGTCTTTATTATACTACTGTAAACCAGCAGTTAACCCACCAATAGTAGTGGCACCAGTACTGCACCTTCACACAATCCTGGTGCATTGATAAAGGGCTATTGAGACAATGAAATATTTGGGTTTTCCTTCCATTAGGAGATTCCTGATAAGCTGGCTACAGTATATCAGTCCTGCTAAGGAGTCCCAAGACAAGGGTCATAGCTTCAGCTCAAGATGAGAAAATGCTTACTCTGACTTAACCGACATATGCAAGGGGGAATGTTAGAAGAAGAAGAACAACAACAACAACAACAAAAAAAAAAAGGTAGGGAAGAATGAAGCATGGGGAAGCAAACTAGTTGTGGAAGAAAGTTTTGTAGACAAAGGATTACTGAAGAAAGTAATACATGAGTTGGTTCTTAAGAGACAGATAAAAATCTGCTAGGCAGACAAAGACTAAAAATAGAGGAACAAGCAAAAGGCAAATAGAATTGAGAAAGCATGATATTGTAGTGGTCTACTGCTGCATAACACATAACTTCAAATTTTGCCTTTCAATAACATCTGTTTATATTATCTTATAGTTGCATGGGGCAGAATCTAGACATATCCTGGCTGAGTTGTTGGTTGATTATTTCACAAAGCTACAATCAAAATGTGATCCAGAATGGGAGTTTGGGCTTGAGGTTGTGGGATGAGGTCAATGCCTTGTAACCCCATAAGACTGAGATCTCCTGTACCCTATAGATTGTCTGTAGTAGTTTCAAATAACTCTGGCATCTTCCATCTCTGAGTCAACATCATCTTTTAAAATGGTTTCTCTTCACATGTAGAATTAAACTAGATTTGTATCTCTCACTAGTTACAAAAATTAAATCAAATGGATTAAAGATTTAAATGTAAGAGTTGAAAATGAATTTTCTAAAGAAATTTGGGGAGAATGCTTCAGGATGTTGGAATTAGCAAAAATTTTCTTTTCTTTTCTATTTTGAACAAAATTCCCTAAACAAAAGCCAAAATAGACAAATGTGATTGCATAAAACTGAAAAGCTCCTCCACAGCCTACAGAATGTACTTCTCCCATTTGAGAAATGCAAGTATCTGACAAGGGGTTGTTATCCAGTATAAACAATAACTCCAAAACCTCAATAGCATAAAAACAAATTACCTGACTAAACAAAAAAGGTAATAGACTTAAAAACAAATTTCTAAAATGAAGTCTTACAAATGGCCAACAGGTACATGAAAAAATGCTCAACATTAATAATCATCAAAGAAATACAAGTCAAAGCCACAATGAGATATCATCTCATTCCAGTAAAAATGGCTAATATCAATAAGTCAAAACATAAAATGTACTGATGAGGATGTTTAGGAAGGGGAATTAAATTAGTTAGAGAGATTCCTCAAGAAAACAAAAACTGAACTGCCATATGATCCAGCAATTCCAATTCTGGGTATTTATCCAAAGGAAATGAAATTGGTATGTCAAAGACACACCTGCATTCCTGTGTTCATTTCAGCATTATTCACAAGAGCCAAGAAATGAAAACAACATAACTGCCCATCAGCTGATATATGGATAAGAAAATGTGGTAAATGTACACAGTGGAAAACTATTCCACCACAAAAAAGAATGAACTTCTCTCATTGTTACACACCATGAATGTAAGTGAAGGTGATTATGTTAAGTGAGATAACTTAGGCACAGAAAGACAAGTGACCACATGATCTCACCTATATGCACAATCTAAAAAGAAAAAAAATGATTGCATGGAATTTCAGAGTAGAATGGTGGTAACTAGAGTCCAAAAAGAATAGAAAGAAAAGGATAGGGAAATGTTGAACAATCTATACTAATTCATAATTAGATAGGAGCAAGAAGCTCTGAAGAAGCTCTGGGGAACTACAAAGTATGATGAGTATTGATGATAATACACTATTTCAAAAAACAAGCAAAAATGATTATAAATATTTTTGCTATAAAATTATGAATGTTTGAGATCAATATGTCTATATTATTTAAATATAGTAGAGGGCTTGGGATGTGGCTCAAGTGGTAGCGCGCTTGCCTGGCATGTGTGCGGCCCGGGTTCGATCCTCAGCACCACATACAAACAAAGATGTTGTGTCCGCCGAAAACTAAAAAATAAATATAAAAAAAAATTCTTTCTCTCTCTCTCTCTCTCTCCTCTCTCTCTCTCTCTCTCTCTCTTTAAAAAAATGTTTAAATATAGTAGAGTGTATAGATATTGAAAATATATGGTATTCTATTAATATGTACAACTTTTGTATCTTTATGTTTCAGTTTTTAAAAATTAAATAATTTGTTAATCAATTAATTAATAAATAACTGAAGAGTCTGCCAGAAATGGTGATGCATGACTGTAATCCTAGATGCTAAGGCAAGAAGATTACTACTCTGAAGCCAGTCTTGGCTACTTAGTAAGAACTTCTTTAAAAAAAAAAAAAAAGAACTGGGCATGTATATCAGTATCAAAGCACCTCTGTGTTCAAATCCCAGTACAAATATATAAATAATAAAATAAAGAGGCTTACTTGATTGAGTAAAGTCAACTCACACTTGGGCTGGGGGGAGATAATATAGAAAGTGCATACCAGGAGGTAAAAATATTTTAAGGTGATTACAGCCTACCTAATCACTTTGGGATTAGACCCCAACTTCCTTAATAAGACTCCTAAAGCACAAGAATTAAAATCAAGAATAAATAAATGGGTTGGATTCAAACTAAAAAGTTTCTTCTCAGCAAAGGAAACAATCTGTGAGGTGAATAGAGAGCCTACATCTTGGGAGCAAATTTTTAACCCACAGACATCAGATAGAGCACTAATTTCTAGGGTATATGAAGAACTCAAAAAGCTAAACACCAAAAAACAAAATATAATAAAATAACCCAATCAATAAATTGGCCAAGGACCTGAACAGACACTTCTCAGAAGATGATATATAATCAGTCAACAAATATATGAAAAAATGTTCATCATCGCTAGCAATTAGAGAAATGGAAATCAAAATTACTCTAAGATTTCATCTCACTCCAGTCAGAATGGCAGCTATTATGAAGACAAACAACAATAAGTGTTGGCAAAGATGTGGGGAAAAAGGTGCACTCATACCCTCTTGGTGGGACTGCAAATTGGTGCAGCCAATATGGAAACCAGTATGGAGATTTCTTGGAAAATTGGGAATGGCACCACCATTTGACCAAGCTATCCCTCTACTCAGTCTATACTCAAAGGATATAGCATACTACAGAGACACATCCACATCAATGTTTATAGTAGCACAGTTCGCAATAGCTAAACTGTGGAACCAACCTTGATACCCTTCAGTAAATGAATGGACAAAAAACTTGTGGTGTATATACACATGGAATATTACTCAGCAATAAAAGAGAATAAAATCATGGCATTTGTAGGTAAATGGATAGAGTTAGAGAAGATAATGCTAATTGAAGTTACCCAATCCTTCCCACCCCCCCAAAAATGCCAAAGGTTTTCTCAGATATAAGGAGCCAATTCATAGTGGGTTAGGGACCAGGAGCATGGGAGGAATAGACAAATTCTAGATAAGGCAGAAGGGTGGGAGGAGAAGGAAAGGGGCATGGGGTTAGTAATGATGGTGGAATGTGATAAACATCATTATCCAAAGTACATGTATGAAGACACAGATTGGTGTGATTGTACTTTGTTTACAACCAGAGATATGAAAAATTTGTGCTCTATATGTGTAATATAAATTGTAATGCATTCACTGTCATGTATAAATAAAAAAGTAATAAAAATATTTTAAGGCATTTTATTGTGGTAGGAATTTTACTTACTATAGTATATTGGAAAAGGCTGGAGATCTTGGCTATCTCCATAGTATAGTAAAGAAGAAGATAAGTTGGATATACAGGTAGGAGCCCAAAGCAACAGATTGGAACTCGCTTTTATAAGAAATAGGAGAGATTTTAAACAATAAAGATCTTTGCTGCTGGAGTAGTATAAAAAATAAAACCTAGGAGTAAGAAAATATTTTGATAGAGAATATTTTGATAGAGAATATTAAAGTATTCCTGGAGAGATCTAATAAACTAAAGATTTCACACTATATGAACATAGACAACCTTATCTTTAAACAATAAGTAACTAGTTTTTATAAATCATATGTATTCATCATATATGTTTACAAATTCACCACTATGTTCCAGATGTCATTCTAGACTTTGGGTTAGAAACAATTACAAAATAGACAAAAGTTTTTTTTTTTTTTCTTAAAAAGCAAGAAAGGACATACAAAACAAGTAAATGCACAAAGAAGCAAGGTAATTTGGATTTATTTCCTGCATAAAGACAGCTGGACAGGGTGATAAAATTGAAAATACATCATTAAAGCTATTTTGGCCTGAAATAAACTTGCAACACAACTTCAAGTGACTCAGGTAAATGATTTGTTGTCACACATAAGAAGGAGACTAGAGTTCATAGAGTGCAAGTGTTACGTAATTGCAATAGAGTCATTCAAATTCTGGTTCTGTTTTGTTTTGTTTTACTTCTCTGCTTCCTCAGGATGTTGACTTTTACCTTTAGACTTTTACACTTACAGGGTGCAAGACAGAGTAATCTCTAGCTTTACATTCTTACATATCAATTTCCAGCAGATAGTTGAGAGGTTAGTTCTTCTTTGACACCCCAATGCTTTTAAGGCAAAGAACATTTCTCAGAATTCCATCAGCAATATTTTTTTTATCTCTTGCCAAATTGCAACCTATTCCCATTCCTACATCAAATCACTCAAAGCTGATGCAAAATACTATAAATGGTTTAGAAAAAAATTGTTTTTCAACCTCAAACCAATAACAGTAGAAACTTTGTGAGTGTGGCTCTGACATTGGTTGAAAACTTCACAGTTAGACTAATGAAGAGTGAAACTCATCAGATTAAGAATAGTAGGACCAGTCTTTCCATTCTCTGGTTATGAACACAGTTGTGAAGGCAGAGTTGTTAGAAATGATTAATGGGCAAAGAGTAGTCTCTTACAGAGAATAATTGGGCAAATATTTTAGACAGGAAGTTAAAGACTTGTTTTTCTGAGGAGGTGATAAATTATATGAAAACTACTGCTCAGAAGATAGCCAGCCAGATCTGGGCAAAATAAAAGAAACTAAGAACTAAGTATATAAGAAGACAAAAAGAAAACATATGTTAGTAAAGTTAGTGTTTAATTCTTGTATTGCCTTAGGGCACTAGCAAATCCCTTAGCCTGGACCAAGGGCCATAGCATGCTATTCACCCATATGAAGCATCATGATATGATTTTTTTTTCTAATCATTCAGTTGTATAGAGGACTTAAGTGAAAAGAGGGGGTTCGGTGGCAAGTTACTCATTCAACTCTGTAAAAGGGTTGGAGAAGAAAAAAATTACATGAATTTTAAAATAAAACTTGCAGATTTTGCTGGTGAATTGTATATAGGAGAATAATAGAAAAACAAAGAGAGGGTGAGAAAAAGAAAGGAAGCCTCTTTTATTTAAGGCAATGAACAATTGAATGTACAGGGGATAGTGTGACTGAATTATAGAATCACAAAAGAATAAAGTCAGAAATAGGAGTTTTTTTGGAAAAAAATAAAGTTAAAATTGGAGGAAGTTCTCAAGGCATTAGCTGCAAGATATAATGTAAGTAATAGATGTAAATAAAACTATGCAGCATGAAGAGGTAACAGACATGACTCTAGTTACTATGAATTTGAATTATAATTTTCTTAAAATTTGGAGACAAGGACTTATTATGTTTCTTAGGCTGGCCTTGAGCACCTCCACTCAAACAGTCCTCCAGCTTCAGCTTCCCATATAGCTGGGACTGCAGGCATGTTACACTGAGTCTGGCTGAAATGGAAATTTTTTTAAAAATCAATCCAAACAATAAATATTGAGGAATGACACAGACAATAGCAGCAAGTTTTGATGGTAGCCTCAAAACTAAAATGCCTCTGGAAACTATTAATGATGAACATTCATTTTACAGAGTTTATTAATGCCATATTCTATGAAACTGTAATAGAGAATTTCACCAGTTACCAAGCAGAGGAAGCCATTTGTGTTGGAAATCTTTATGGAAAAGACTTTCTGAAGAGGAAATTAGAGAGGTTTTCTGTTCCATTCAACCCATCATCTTTCTTCATAAGAACACTATAATATATTCATGATTTATGCCTACATTAAAATTATTAAGAAAGAATAAATCAGATTGTACTTTGTATTCTTGACAAATTAACTGAACTCTGGCAGAATAATTCAACTACCACCTTTAAAAAAGTGTTGGCGAAGAGAAGGAAATTTTGCTAAAAGCTTATTTCCCTGTCAGTGGCTAGGATGGACAAATGAAAACTACATAGCAGAAAATACACTTTTCAGTTACTGATACTGTGGTAACATCTGAAAAAAATATATATATTTATTAAGAGGTAGTAAAAGAATATCCATGAAATAATCTGTTGTAGCTCTTGTTTGCTAACTAGAATTAAAAATCTAAAATACCATAAAGGTCATGCACACAATAAATGTTTATCAAATTGAAACAACAAATGTGTTTCAGGAACTTGTTCTATGACATGTTTATATAATGTTTTATGACATGTTTATATAATGTTTTATTTTTTTCATTCATGAATATCTGTTGAATGTACTGAGCAAGCATATTAAATAGCAAAGTTGTTTCTCTTGGAGTCTATATTCTAGTAGGGGAGGAAAAAAAAAGAACAAATCTACAAGAAAATAACTAAGCCTACAAAAACAGAGAGAATATTCCTACTGTTCAAGGGAGTCACTCTTTTTCTTTCTTTCTTTCTTTCTTTCTTTCTTTTTTTGTCACTTTGCTACACATGCTGTTTCTTCTTTGGAGACTCATGTAGGGCACTTGGAGTGGATATTACACACACTATAGAGGATTACATTCTAAAACATGGTTCAGAGCTTGTTCAGAATGCATGCCACAAAAGCCAAATAAAGTGAAAGCTATTTTTTAGGCTGTTCAGATCATATGATCCCATTCTATCTAAATCAATGCATCTCAATCTTTTTCTGTCAAGGCACCTTTTCCATTCCCAAGACAGTCCTGTAAAGAAGCTCTCTCAATAGAATTTAAGATTCTCAACTGGGAGAGTGGTAAGCATGATGATTGGTGTGTGGTATTTACAGTATGTAAGGCTTTCAAGGTGTTCTCCTGAATCACAGAACCTTGAACATGTCATCGGAAAGAGACTTTTCAGAAGTTCCACAGACGTTTAGATGGAGAATGAAAGTTCCTCTGCTTTCTAGCATGTTACCTTTACACAGTTAAAAATCAGTGATTTAAAATTAGCAATGTATTCATCTATTTTGTTATCTAAGAGTATCTACATTTAACCAGAATAAGTATTAGAAAATGTGATTTACTTACCATGTGTCTACTATGTGCAAGCTGTTTTAAGTGTTTCAGTACTTAACACATTTAATCACTAAATCCACTCTTGATGAGAAAATTGAAGTACAGAAAAGGCAAGTGATTTATTCTAGGTCACATAGCTAGTAAATGACAGGTTTGAGAGTCAAAATCAAGCATAAATATCAGCAACTGTGATAGTAAACACTACCCTAAAAAGCTTAAATACATATGTTTGGTTAAAATATATGATTATTTAATTGCTTATTCATGAACACTTTTGCATTTAGTCTATGATCAGAATCTAATGCTGGATTCTTCTGATTATGCCAAAAAAAAATTGGACAAAATAGGAATTCAGCAAGTCCCTGAAGCCTTAATATCTCTCATTAATATCTGTGAGCCAGTGCTACACTTCTGAGTTTACTGAAATATTTTAAACTGGTCCTTACACTTCCAGTGGCAATATTTATTCCCTGCCCAAAACAACTTTACTGGTATTTTGATCTGGAAGTCTGTTAGATCTGGAAAATAACAACCATAACAAAAACAAAACACTAGAAACATCAGCCACTTTCTCTTTTCTTTCTTCTTTCATTCTGTTTTTGTTTTAAAGAAGTTAGAGCTGGGCTAGTTAGGTCTCATTAGCCACATTGAAATCATACACAACTTTGTTATATTTGTTGTGCCAGTTTGGACACAAGACCTTGCACTTGCTAAGTAAGCCCTCTACTAATGAGCTACAGCCTAGCCCCCCCTCCTTTGTTTCTTGACAGAAATCATTATGCATCTGGGATACACCTTCTTCAATGACATTGCAGAAATTCCTGGAGATCTGTGCGGGCGGTTGGCCCATCTATGGAAACCATTTACACGTAAGGTGAGAAATAAACTATAAAATATGAGCCTGGCATATACAAAAGCTCACTGAATAGTACTAATAAGTTTTATTAATATAAATATTCATCAGAAATAGGAGTTTTTGGCTAGGTAATTTTACTGAGTATTCACTGTTATGATACTCCTTAATAGAAAATGCTTATATGTTTTATTATTACTATTTATTCTTTTAATTCCTACTTTTGCATTTTTTCTAGACTTCATTTATAGGTGACAAAACTTTCTATAATACATACCAGTGTGTCCATACACACACAAATATACATATACACACATCCATACATTAACACACACACACACATACACACACACAAACACACACACACAAAAAAACACACACAAAAAAACACACACACACACACACACACAAACCCACACAGACTATGTAGGTATACCTATTTTAGCACAGCTTGTCTTTCTCTGATTTATTAATTACCATGCACCTTTCCAAGCTACAAAAATTTTTTTCACTGTCTACAGGAATTTGACTGTACTTTATCATTTTCTTTCAGAATAAAACTATTCTGTTTTCAAAGTTGGTAGTGATCAAATATCATGAAAATGTTGAGCTAATAGTTTCATAGCAAAATATTCCAGCACCTATTTTGAAATGCAGATAATATATCACATTTCCAGATAATAGCTACCATGATCTCACAGCCTTCCAGAGAAAATGATCCCAGGCCTGCTGAAAATCCAAGAGTGATTTTAATGCTGGGAATTTACATCCAGATAAAGAGGAAATAATAACAAGGTAATTTTATTGAGTATTCATTCTTTTGATACTCCTTAATAGAAAATATTTATATTATTATTATTATTATTTATTCTTTTAATTCCTACTTTTGCACTTTGGGTTGGAGTCAGTTGTTAAGATTCCCTGAGAATCTCTAATCTCCTTGTTATCATTTATTTAGAAATAATGATATTTTCAAATTGATTTAACAAAGTTATTTCAATCATTTCGGACATTACCAGTAACAATTTTGGATGTAAAGCCTACAATTGACAGTAGTTGATCTTAATCATTAAAAGCAATCATATAACAGGCATTTATTTTGTATCCATTCAAACATTTATTATTCAAAAACAATTTCACATCAGTATTGCAATATATAAGGTATGCTCCAGAATATAATGTACAACCTGTGGGTAAGGAGATTAGAGTCCAATTGAAAACAATAAAATCAGAATGACAGTATTTATTTGTATATGCAAGTATTAAATTATTTGATTCACATTACAAAATTTGGGATAGATACTGATACCTTAGGTTTGATATATCCAAATCTACATGCACTACATGCTATATAAAAGGAAATTTTTTCTGTGCCCTACATTTCTGTTGTTCTTTTTATCTCTCCAACTGTCTTGCTTTTTACCCTGTTTCTAACACTAAATTGCCCACCAAATTCTCCCTCTTCTATTTTAATTTTCCTTTGTCTGATCTCGATGATATTTTCTGAGATCCACAGGTTCTTTTTCACAACAGGCAGCTGTGTTCTGTAGCAGTCTTTTGAATCAGATGCATAATGAGACTGGTGAAGAAACAAAAGAGGAAGTGAGTTCTAGAGATTATTTTGTTGTTTTATGGTTATTTTCCAGATTTAGCTGACATCCAGATCACAATACCAGTAAAGTTATTGTGATGGAAAACAAAGAAGTATTGCCACTTGGAGTACGAGGACCCAATTTCAAAGATTTCAGTAAACTCCGAAGTGTAGGCCTAGCTCACTGCTATTTATCAGTGACATCATTAAGAACATCTTAGCAAAATATGATAGAATTTTGATTGACACAATAATTGAAGAAAAGAATTCAGTGAGCAGCATTTATTTCAGAGTCCCTATTTTTCCCAACAATCATTAAGCTTTAAGAGTCAATATGCCTTAGCTATTTTTTCCTGCTAACAACACCTGGTCAGAAAATTAAGCATTTATCATCATCATATTGCCCAAATTCAATCAAAATTTTAATACTAGCTACTCTGGGCTTCCTATGAGTTATTCCTAAAATAGCATCATATTGTTTTCATTTGATTAATGATACAAAATATAAATAGCCTGAAGAATAAGAGAAAAAATAAAAATGACTAACATACACAAGAATAAACATGATTCAGTGGATAGCAAGAGGTACACTAGTACCCAAAGGTAATACCAATGGTCACGAAGCAAAAACCATAAGTCACACTTCAATGGAAATGATTGCAATCAGAATAACATGCAATTGGCTCTGATCAGATGATGACTATGACTGTCTAAGTTTCAACAGATTTTAGTCTATGGCCTTAGAAAAGATCCGTTGCCATTAACATTTTCACATGTAAATACAGAACATTCTTGTTCAGTAATATTTTCATTTTACAGATTTTTCTCTCACAAATTATTTTTAAAATAGAGGACTGTTCTATAAGTAAACAGGGTAGTCTTGCTGACACATCTTTCCTTTTAAAATATACTTTGGCTGAATTCTAACAAAACCATTTTGAATGCAAAAGGGATGCTTTTCAAGCCAGATGGTTTATCTAATAGGAATGTTTTCTGATTAGAGAAACAGCAGTAGACTCATGATCACAGCAGGTGCCAAACTGGTTCTGTAGTTTACATGAATTTGCAACTGAACAAGTCATGAACTAAAGGGAATCTATTTTGCAATGTGCCACAGTATATTCTGAGGAGAAGAGTTGATATAAAAAATGGGGCTGTATTATATGGGGTTCATATATCATTTCTTAATGTGAATGTGACCATTATTGCATTTGTGGTAACAAATATATCTGTGTCCTAAGTTTCCTAAGTATGTTATAGAGAAAATTAATAAAGTTTCTCAATCAAAAAGATTTACAGGTAGATATATGGTAGGAAAGTAACAAAGCATATTTAATTTTTATCAAAATAATTAAGAATTATTCTTGCTGAAATATATATCTTTGGTTTTTTTTTTCTTTTTCTTTGCCTTTACTCTGTGCACCTGTATTGTCTTTTGTTTGAAGAAACAATTTTCATATGCACTTGTAATAAGGGAAGCAAAATGTTATTGGTAAGGTAGGCCAAGTCATTTCTATGTGTGCAGAAGAGAGAAACTCATAGTCTCAGCAGAGATGGCAAGGGAATGTAGGTTATTGAGTATAATGAGATTGTTGCCTTCAACGAGCATAAGTTGTTTCTGAGCACAGACATGAGTACTGGGTATGTAAAATGAGGTGAGCCCATCTATGCACACTGTGATTCAGTAGCCTCTGGTGCCCCGTGGTCTGCCAAGACCATCAAGCTCTGATGCATGTTGGGGAGGTATTAAGGTGTGAGCCCGGTGCATTTTCTTCTCTCATTTACACCACCCACCTACTTTCTTATCTCATTTGCATCAACTGCTCTGCTTGTTTGCTGCTTTAGAAGCAAATGAAAGTAAAAGTAACCTAGAAATGAGTCCAAGTCATCATTCTCACTCATCCTCACCCCAGGCAAATTCCACGACCTGTTCTAGAACAGTTGGTTAAACAGTAGAGACTGTTGGTTCTTGGAACAAATTCAAATCAGAGATGCATTATCCAGAAGAATTCTAATTTCCTAATTTTTAAACTAGTTAAAATGTTAATGAACTTAGGTTTCTATAGTGAGAAGTATAATTATTCAAAGGAATCCTCTCTAAATATGTTCAGTAAGCATCAAACTATGACCAACTATAAGTAAGTTAAAACTCAAGATCTTATTTAAGTATATATATTTGACCAGTTTATTTCATACATGAATTTGTCATGTATAATAAACAAAAATTTTATGGTTCATTTTTAAGCCTTTCTATTAAGCAAATTCCTATACCTTATTTCCTCTAACTAATCAAGTTCATTCAAAATTTATAAAGTATTAAAGTTTTTTCATGGTACTGGAACTCAAACTCCAGGTTTTACACATGCTAGGCAAGTGCTATAACTGCTGAGCTGCACCCCCAGCCAATAATGATGTTTTTTTTTTATCACTCATGTTAGTAGTTTCTTACAAAGACTTGAAACTCTACAACACTTAACTATTCAAAGTATTGTGTCCTGTTTTAAGGGGTGATGGTTATTGTTGTTTTTTAGGTCAGTTGTAAACTTTTTTATTGCGGTAAATATATACCTTCCTTATCTTGTTCAATTCTTTGATAATTTCACATTAAGCAAGATAAACTATTAATGTATTTACTTCATTAAAATTGTTAGATGGCTTATAGGAGGAAGAATTCTATTTTGAAAGTGGGATAGCTGATTTTGACTCTGTGCTCAAGTTTTAGGACTGTTCAACACTGCTCCAGCATTCAGTAATATTACAGTATCTTTAATCATTGCCTTACCTGGTGAATTAAGTGACCATTATCATATATTTTCTTTTCTTTTTTTTTTTGAATATTACCACTATTGCTATGGGTTAGTGATTTACAGGCATAATAGATATGGGCAAATGTATATAGGTAATCTACAAATTCTCAGAATAGTTTATTCTCTTGATTGAACTGATATTTGAATATATGTATATTTATTTATTTTTACATATTGGTTATATATTTTACATATTGGTTATACATATATATATATATATATATATATATTACACATTGGTTATATATTCTTATACAAGTTGGTTGGACATATTTTGATGCTTATTTACTTATTTATATTTATTTATTTACAACCATATATATTAGAATACATGTAATATATATTCTCATGTCATATAATTTGGGTCATCATTATAAAGACTTCCAATGGACTCGAGTCCACATATTACATATCAGTTTGGAAATGAATTGATTCATGAGTGAATGTTTTTCTGAGAAAATATGGTCCTGAGAAAATAAGAAAAAGAACACATATTATATTAGAGCTTCAATATTTAAATTATGTGACATTTATTTATGATGTGGTCCCTTAAAAAGAAAAACACAAATTATTTTAATATTTTTTGCCAATGGAGATTCAATGGTAATGTGAACAGAGATAAATGGAAGAACTGTATTATCACATGGAGAGAAGTAAGGTCTATGTGTCAAACACAAAAGAACCCGTGTCACATAAGGTAGTGCCATCTATCTCCATGCCTCAAGTTCTGATGTAGTTTGTATACCATAACATCATCACTAAGTCTCTTAATATTAATTTCCTTGTTTAATGATACTTTAAATGTGTTTTGGAATAAACTTAAACTATAAGTAGAAACAAATATGTTTATTCAGATTTAAGAAACCATGTAATAATAGTAATTTAAGTCATTTCTACTGGTCTAGGACAATACTTTTCATTTTTCAAAGGAATTATGTGTATTAAGTATCAAAAATGGTGCTGCAGTCTGTATAATCTCTATGCTTTCTGGGAGTTATTACAGTAGTGGGGTATGACATAATTCTCAATTTGTTTTAGTTCAGGATTTAGTAAATGTTTTCTATGAAGAGCTGAATAGTCAATGCATTAGGTTTTGAGACCACAGAATCACATTCTGTTGTTCTAGTAAAACTGCTACCATAGATAACACATAAATGAATTGGACATATCTATCTTCCAATAGGACTTTATTTATACAAACAGGTGGCAAGTCAAATTGCATCCATAAATGTAGTTTTTCTGACCCCTGAGTTAGCTAAGTGGACTCTCAGGAGATGTACTAGTGAAATATTTAAGAGTAAATCACCAACTACCCCAAATTCTAAAAAGGATACCCTAGTATTCCTAGCATAGCTCTCCAAAGAAAACTGCAGCATTGCAAAATGTTTCCAATTATTTCTTACTTTAACTTAGAAATGTATTGTTATTTACAGACACTAAATGAAATCTACCTGAAATATCTTAAAAAGATAAGCTTTGTACAGATTTAAAAAAAAAAAAAACTTGACAAGGGCATAATTTTCTGCCTTTCTAAATACTAAAAATATCACCACTCCAAATGCCAATATTTTATTTTTTTCTCTTAAGCACAATTTTTCTGAAAGTTTTAAGTTTATGTTTTTATAAATAGTAAGGTAACATAGTTTAGTAATGGAAACAAATCAACTTGCCAGGGTCTGCAGGAATGTATGTAATGCATTTTAAATACCCTGGATTGCAAAACAAAGGTATTACATCTTTTGATCAACAATTGCATTTAGAAGGAATAAACTTAACACATCAGGCAATTTCCTTTTTTGTCAACTCAAAGCTATTAGTTGAAGAACAAAAATAGTACATGATCTTTAATGATAATGTTTCTTATTAAATGTCATTAGTTCATGTCAATTATAAAAAAAATCTATTAAGTTATTTATCAAAATAGTATCTCTTCTACTCATGATTCACTTAAGTGATTGAAGGAAAACCTGATACTTCAACTTCTGGCATGTAATTTTTGGTGTGTCTAATTTATCTTCCTTGTTGTTGCCATGAGGCTTAGAAGAAACATTTTGGATTATAATAGCTATCTTGAAGTGAAAGCAACAGAACATCCATTGTCAAAATGGGAGGTGGGAGAGAAAATACAAATAAAAAACTGTAACTTGCTCTCAATAACTCCTCACACATTGAATTTTTAGATCCATTCTACATCTTTTTGTACTGCCCAGCTCTTAACATATTAATGTAGTTGATATTTTGAGTTATTTTTAATCTTCATAACAGACATACCAATGGCTTATATACACGTTTATGAAGTAGAACATTCTGAATTTGTCTGAATAGTTAAAATCATCGATGAGTTTTACTTTCAATGTTTTCTTCATACTCATTAGTTTCTCTCTAGGTTTAAAGAACTTCCCCTTAGGATTCTTATAGGACAAGTCTGATAGTAAGGAAATATTTCAGCTATTGTTTGGTAATGTCGCTTTTCTTCATTTCTGAAGGATAGCTTTGTTGGCAAGAGTACTCTTGGTTAGAAATATTTACTTATTTTTTTTTCTATTTAGTACTGTTAAAATCTCTTCCCACTCCATCCTGACCTATAGGGGTTTTGCCGAGAAGTAAACTGTTTATTTTTTGTTTCTTTCCTCTTGTTGCTCTGAGAATTTTTTTTTTGTCTTAACCTTTGAGAAATTGATTAGACCTGGGGTAGACTTGCTTGAGTTGAATCTTTCTAGTAACTTTTGCCATTCCTGTAGGTATCAATGTCCTGTAGGTATCAATGTCCTGTTGTATCTATGTCCTGTTGTATCTATGTCCTGTTGTAACTATGTCCAGTTTGGGGAAGTTTTCTCTGTTAACTTGAAAAAGCTTTATAACTTTTAGTATTCTTAAGTCCTTCTCAAAACTTTTGAACCCTGGTCACCCAAATAGTTACTCTTTTAATGTTACCCCAATGTTTCCATAAGCTGTCTCCGTTCCTCTTCATTCTTTTGACATTTTTTCCTCCTGTGACTACAAATAGCCTGTTTTCAAACTCACTGATTTTTTCTCTTTATTCTGCTATTGAAGCCTTCTAGTATATTTTTCATTTTATTTAGCTTATTATAGCTCTAGCATTTTATTGATTCTTAAAATTACTTCAATTTTTATTTGATAAAGTGTTAAATTATTTCTTGATATTTAGTTGGAGACCATTTAGTTTCCTTAAAATGGCTATTTTTATAACTGCTAAAACACAAGAAGTAAAATCAATAATCAATAAATGGGATGGCATCAAGTTGAAAAGCTTCACAGCAAAGGAAACAATCAAGAGCATGAAGAGAGAACCTATGGAATGGGAGAAAATCTTTACCACATGCACCTCAGATTAGGCATTAATCTCCAGGATACATGAAGAACTCAAAGCGCGCGCGAACACACACACACACACACACACACACACACACACACACACAAATAACCCAATCAATAAATGGGCAAAGGAACTGAACAGAACAAACATATGAAAAAATTTTCAGTATCTCTAGCAATTAGAGAAATGCAAATTAAACCTCGCCTGAGATTCCACCTCACTCCAGTCAGAATGGCAACTATCAAGAATAGAAGCAACCATAAAAGTTGGCAAGAATATGGGGGAAAAGGTACACTCATACATTGAAGGTGGGACTGCAAATTGGTGCAACCACTCTGGAAAACAGTATGTAGGTTCCTCAGAAAACTTGAAATGGAACCACTATTTGACCCAGTTTTCCCATTCCGTGGTTTATATCCAAAGGACTTAAAATCAGCATACTACAGTGACACAGCCACATCAATGTTTATAGCAACTCAATTCACATTAGTTAAACTATGGAATCAACCTTGGTGCTCTTCAACAGAGGAATAGAAAAGAAGACGTGGAATATATACACAATGGAATATTACTCAGCCTTAAAGAAGAATGAAATTATGGCATTTGCTGATAAATGGTTGGAACCGGAGAATATCATGCTAAGCAAAACAAGCCAACCCAAAAGAACCAAAGGGAGAATGTTTTTCTGCAGACACTAATTCACAATAAGGTAAGTGTGGGCTAGGGAAGAATAGAGTTACTTTGGATTAGACAGAGAAGAGTGAAGGGAAGGGAGAAGACTTGAGGGTAAGAAGGATGGTAGAATGCATCAGACAGTATTACCCTATGTTCATATATGATTACATGACTGGTATTACTCTACTTTATGTACAACCAGAAGAATGAGAAGTCCATTTATGTATGATGTGTCCAAATGCATTCTACTGCCATGTAGAACTAATTAGAACAAAAATTTAAAGGGTTATTTTTAATTCCTTATTTTAGAGGATATTTCATCTGCTTTATATTTCTGAGGCTTTATTTTATCCATTAGGTGAGGTCATAGCTCCTTGAAATTTCTTGATACTTTTAAATGATTATGTTTATGTATTGAAGGGTTAGGTATTTATTCCAGTCTGTAATCAGATTTTGTTTGTGCCCATCCTTCCAGAAACTCTATGCAGGTTGCTGGTTTGCTGTGAGCCTGTAATCACTGCTGCTATTTCAGCACTGGATGGTGATCTCCATCCAGGTTTTCCATAAATCTGTGATTTGTGTTGTTACCATTTCAGATGCAGAGGTGCCCCAAGTCCAAGACTGTCCCAGATCTGCAGTTGGTATGTTATTCAGGATGAACAGGGGTATGCTTAAAAATGGTAGTGTATCCCCCCAGCCTGGGCAGGCCCTATACTTGTCCATATTCACTAGCTTATGATCAGACACCACAGGATTCTACCCTACACTGAGATTCCCCATAAAAGAAATGGCCTTGGACTCCTGTGAAATGAATTGATACCAACTTTCCTCTTGTTCCCCCAAGTGGCCAATGACTCTCTCCATGTTTTTGTGCCTGGTGTTAGAAGAGAGATGATGTGGCAGATCCATGGTTATCAATGTTAAAATTCTGAAGCACACCCAGGTTCATAGCCCACCAGGCCCAGCTAGGGCAGGACCCAGGTTTACACTGCCTTCTTTGTACTCATGGCCTCAGACCACTGCAGCCAGCCAAAAATGATCCTGGACAGAGAACAAGTTCATTCCACCGAAGCTCTAGGTTTGTTCTTGGAAACTGTTTGAGTCCAGATACTTCATTCATGGATGTTGGGCTGGGGGACAGGGAGGATGGGATCTACTGGGTTTCAGATTTCACTAGCCTTGCACAGACTTCCAAGGCAAGGTTCCATGCTTACTTTCCTGTTCTACCCCGACTCCAATGAACAGAGTCTTTCTTCACACTATGCTACTCAAGGAAAGAAAAGGGGTGGTTGAGGCAATTCCTTGGCTGTCACACTAATGTTAGATCCAGAGGCTTGGTCTTGGGGCATTTACCTGGGAGCAGAGTCCTGGGGCTCTGCCAGGACCAAAGTTTGTCTATTAAGTTTTAGTGGATGGACTGGTTGATTTTAAAAGTTAAGTCTTGCCAGGAAGAAAACTGTTCAGAATTTGGCAGGATCTGGGAAATAGTTTTGGATTGATAGGGCACTCTGAAGCCAAGGTTTTGAAATGAGAATTGATGAACAAGTTATTAATCTTGATACAAAAGCTATTTTAGTTGGTTCACAGTCTTTTGTTCCAAAAGTATTTCCTATAGCAAGTAATTGCCTTATTTTTGCTTGCTGTCAGTATTATTTAAGAGAGGGACAAGAAAATGTGTTTGGTCCACTTCCACCTAACAAGGTGATCAGAAGTTATTTTGATCTTCAATTTTGTTATTTTGCAAGAGTTTTAAGATGAATGCAAATTTCAATTTAGTCTTTAAAAATGCATTCAGTGTTGCAAAATTTTTTAAAGCATGATATAGGTACACAGAGAGATTTATAAATAATCTGTGAATTTTAGTTTTGATTTCTACCTTAACATATATAAAATACTTATCTTTTCAATAGATTTATCCATTTCAGTAACTTTTGCTTGAGTTATTCTATCTTCCACTAATATGACATAAATGAATTTTCTGCTTACATTTTATTGGTTTTTAAAAATAATATAAATAATTATAAATTTTTTAAAACCCCTATATAATCTGTTTACTAGAAATTGTTTAATTTACATTTTGTGAAATTCTTTGGTTTCTGATGGTTTTCTTTATATGATATGTGACTATAATTCAATACATATATGCCTCCAATGGCTGCCCCTTCATAGTAGATTGTACTTCTTTGCCTTTTTGTTCTAACTATCGATTCTTCCTAATTTCATGCTTTATTCATTTCTTCTTCCTAGATCACCAAAGGGATAAGTACTTCAGGGTCTCTGAAGAATTCTCAGGAAAAGAGCTCTTTTGACCTTTAGTGTGTAGCCTTTACTTCTCCAGCAGCAAATACATGGAATTCTCTACAGGAGAAACTGTAGTTTTCTAGAACAGCCAGATCTCATCTTGTTAGCAGCAACAGCAGCAGCACTAATAATCATGTAAACGTTGTGCAGAGATATACCACAGTAACTGCATTTTCAATTATTATGCAAAGCTTTTATATTTCTTACAGTGAAGAGTCTGAAATACCCTTTCTGATTCTGAATTCTGCTTCTTATTTGCCTAGTCATATAGCACTTTTAAGTCATTTTTCTATTGTACTAACATATATATTCATTGCTTTTATTTTGAAAGTAAGTGCCTGAATTTCCTATGAAGCCTCACAAGAATTATCATGAGTTCTAGTCTTTAAGATTTAAGATAATTGAGAGGCTAAATCATCTAGGGTCTATATCAGAGTTTAACTTCAAGGGGACCGGTCACAGACCTCCAAAAATATGTAAGAAAGAAGCATGTTTTAAACTTCTCTGAAACTCGTGGTAGCAATTCACTATAGTATGTAAAGTCCGGCATTAAACGCAGGTGGCACACAGTTGAGTATTGTATTGCCACTTATATGAGCAATTTACTTAATTTCTTTATAATCAAATTTATTTAACTACAAAATGGGAATGATACTAGGTCTTGCCTTATACCACTCTTGCCAGGATTAAATGAGATAAGATCTGAAATATGTTTTGCAAGAGCTTGGCACAGAGTGAGGATTCAACGCAAAACATCTATTCTTAGTAATAGAAGCTCAGACCTGAGTGATAAATAAATGCCTGGCTTGCATATTTTGTTCCAGGCATCATTACCTTTTTTTTTCTGGGCAGAGATCTCTGTTATACCTACAGGCAAGGGCCAAGGACCCATCAGTATCTGCAAAAACACGTGGGGTAACAGAAGACAGCGTACAGGAAGCAGGTGCTGAGTGATCCACTTAATTCTGATGGATGGCATGTGTCTGGCTTTGGGCTATTTTTAACAGGCCCATCAAATCTGTAACAGATCATAGTCTGTGGCCTCTTAAAGGCACTGCCAGCACCTGCCAGGCTTCAGGACCAATGGGAACTCTGTGCAATTGTATTTGTTATCCTCTTTAGCCAAGGTTTTGCTTTAATTATAATTGAAATCCCTTGTCACATATTTTAAAATATGCTTCATCCTCACTATAAATCTATCAATTATAATGCAAACAGTGAAAAATAAATTTTTCACACTAAACATTTTATTATTTTTTTAATTCTTAAATTTCAGGAAATTAGCGTCTGCCTCACACCAGCAAGTTGAGCCAGCAGATAAGAGACCACATACTTACAGTGTAAAAGTACCTCATTCCCTATTATCCTTCTGAAAATAAAAAGAATATTACTGATGCTTCACTTTGTCTCCAAAATCTGACACAAAATATCTCTTATGACTCATCTGAAATCAAGACATTTCTTCCTTTTTTTTTTTTTCTTTCATCTCTCTCCCTCTCCCTACAATACTGGGGATCAAACCCAGGGCCTTGCTCATCAAGGGCTCTAGCACTGAGTTACATACCCAGCCCTGGATCTATTTAGGAAAAGGAATTTTAGAAAACATAATTTGAGATTCACTCTATTCACACAATACAAACCACAGTCTCTAATTTGATGACTTTTAAATACTCAAATTCATCATCTCCAAACATTCTCTCTCTATTGGAGTCCAGCTTCAACAGAGGGTCTCAGGAGACAGATGGTGAGGAGTCGGCAAAAGGGGGGTGGAGAAACAACACAGACACCAAAGTGAAGGTGCTGAATCCCAATCTTTACTTGTGAAGTTGATCATACATACTTTCATTTTGGCAGGCTCACAGTACTTTGTGGTTACAAAACAGGAATCATTATTCAAAGAAACAAAATATTACGTAGCTACAATTAGAATAGAAGAATGTATCTTGGCTTATGCATAAGCAAGCATTTTTCCTTTCAGTTCACATTTTGCTTTGAGCTGTTTCTGTTTAGTTAACTTTTAATAATAGTTAGAAATGTCCCAACTATTGGCCTATACCTTGACAATTCTTTCTTGACTTACTGACTGGAACCGGTGCCATGGTTACAGCAAGTGGTTAACTTGTTATTAATTTTAATCCAACAAGAGTAAGAGCAAAAACCATTGTACACAGGAACAAGAACAAGTTGCCCAGTACTAAGAACTAATCTGTCTTCTTAACATTAATTTTTCTTCTCTAGATTTTAATTTAATTTCTCAAAAACTTCCTTGATAGGAATACAGGGAATTTTTCATTAGACATTAACAATTTACGCTCCACAGCTGAATCATTGCATTTAGAGCAAACAGATCTATTCTTTGGAAGTAGTTGAATTAATTGGGAAAGTCATGTTTTTTCCTTCATACTTAATGGTCATATGAGAAATCGAAACTATACTTATTAAAGGAATACAAAAACAAACCAGCCCATTCCCAGAAACATACTGCGCTCCTCCAGAGGACGGACGCCTTGTGCCATCCACCTCAGTAGGGCCTTGCCATTGCCTGAGTCAGGGGAGGGGTGCAGCATCTCTCAATTTCGATTATCTTCTTTTTTTCTGTTCTTTTTTTGTTACTGAGGATTGAACCCAAAAGTGATTAACCACTGAATCACATCCCCAAACCTTTATTTATTTATTTATTTTCAGATAAGGTCTTGCTAAGTTGCTTAGGGCCTTATTAAATTGCTGACACTGGCTTTGAACTCATGATCCTCCTGTCTCAGTCTTCCAAGTCATTGGGATAACAGACATTTACCACAGAACCCTCCTTGATTCCTATAATCTTCTGCCCTCACATTTTCTTGTCATCCAATGTTCTCTCTCAAAGAAAATGGCACCATCATTTATCTAATTGTTCAGGATTAATAACTTACAATCACATTTCACCACTCCCTTTCTCCTAAACTTCATATGTAATCTCTGATTGAATATTAGTCAAGGCATAGGTAACCAAAGCTACACCTTGTTCTTATTTTCACTCTTCTTGCTACCTCTACTCCAAATACCACCCCAACTGAAGTCACTCTCATATCTGACATAGAAACTTTTGTAGATTTCAAGTTAGCCTAAATGCTTACTCAGTGCTTACAATCTACTTTCCAATAAGTACAGGATTTCTTGACTTCTAAATAGTAAAGCAAATAAAATAATGTTACCCCGGCTAGAAATATGTCAATGATTTCTATTCATACTGAGCATAAATTTCTAAGTTCTTATCATGGCTTTTAAGTCTTAGCTCTTAGCTCTAGCTTCCTCTGTGTCTTCATTACCTATGATTTTACTGTATTCCAGGTACAATTGCTCCCTTACTATTCCTTAAGCATTCTGAGCACAGTCCTGTCTCAGGGCATTTAAACTTGCTATTCTGCTGCCTTGTAATTCTCTTCACCAATATGCAGGGGTTATGGCTCAGTGGTAAAATGCTTGCTATCATGTGTGACGCACTGAGTTTGTTCCCCAGAACCACATAAAAAAAATAAAATACAATAAAGGTATTTTGTCCATCTACAACTAATATATATATATATATATATATATATATATATATATATATATATATAAATAAATAAATTCTATTCACCCATTTATTTGCTTGGCAGCCTCACTTATTGAATTTCCTCAGATTTCTGTTCATATATTGTCTGACCATGAAATCAATTCTTATATATCCACTCAAATGATAAGATTTGTCCCCTAAATTAGTACCCGTAGGTCTCTATCCCATTGACCTGCATTATTTTCCTTCCTAGCATTTAATACTGTCCAATATCTTATTTTATCTTATTTTGTTTGATTTTTTATTTCTTCCTTTTTATACTGGAATATAGGAATTATGAGAGGTTTGCTTCTTACTATTCACTTTTGAGTTCCCAACACTGATAACATAATCTGCTTCATTGTAGACACTCATCAAATGAGTCTTCTGTTTATTACTTGGCTTAGTTTGTTTTCTCTTTGCAGTAATTGGAGTGTGCTCTTCTGAGGGGAAATCTTATATAGAGAGCTGGTGCAGGGTCATTAGATATATTTTGCAGCTTGTGCACTTCAGAATGCCAGAGGCACCCCTTGGATTTGCATCATGTACAAACTCCACAGCTGTTCACATTGGCCCTGTCAACAAGAAAAAAAAAGAAAGGATTGGACAGGGACCCAATCTTGAGGCTAATAAAGAAGACCAGGGGAAGCAATAAATTAACAGCAAGTAGAGCCAATAGTGTCCTTACAGCTAATGTTGATGATGTCATCTTGCAGGTGATCATGACCTTATTCGAAGTCACTTTTTTCCCCTATAGGCAACATATCATAAATGTATAACTTTTAGACAATAAAATTGTCTTATTAATATATAATAAACAGAATGCATCAAAAGAACAATACAACATGAGGTGAATGAGGTTAAATGATAGAGTAATTGAACTTATGAAATACATTTAGAGAGTTGTGAAATGGCAACAGCTGAAAAAAAAAGCTACATGTGTTCATAATATTTCTTAGGAATATTCCGATATGTTAGGAATATTGTAAATGGGGAAGCTTCAGAAGAGATAGATGATCTGTATGTATTTCCTTCATCTGCTCCCAGCAATGGCAATGGGGTGATAGAGATTTCATATTGAAATGCACTTGGAAGTAATCAGGATAGAGGAGTCTTCAATTTTAGGGTCTTTCCCTCTTTTTTTTTTCCTACTTATCTTCAGGTTATTTTATGCCCTGGACCATTTAACTCCCACTTTCTTAGATCTCTATCAATCATCTCAGCTCTCTCTAAGTTCTCTATTCTGTCACTTTACCTCTGCTTTCCTCCCATTAAACCCACTGCAAGGCCCACAAATTATGGCCTCTGGGCAATCATTTATCTTCCATACTTGAGTTTCATCAGCTATAAAATAAAAATACTACCAATCTTTTATGTATTTTACAAATATAGTATGGCATAAAGTAAATAATAAAAGTGGAGAATGATGGAAGGTGTTTTCAGACTATCAGAAAGCAAGAAAAGCCAGGGGGAAGCCAGATTACCAAAGAACCTGCCACTGACAAGCAGGAGACTAAGGAAAAAAGGGGTTGATAGTGGGAAGTACGTGGTAGAGAAGTACCTGCATGAAATACCTTATGGAAATAAATGGGACATTTTTTTTGAAACTACAAGATAAGCACAAATAGTTTTAATTGTTTTGCTCTTCAGAGAGAATCGGGCTCTGCAATAAGCTAAATATATGTTATTTACATGCACTTGGAATTGGTTTATAAAATCGTGCATTGGTTTATTTACACTGATTTAAGAATTAGAATTAAGTAATGATTGTTGTTGTGTTTGTGCTTCAGCAAAATAAACCAGTGGATTAATCCATTTGTGGATTAAATATTGGATGGCATCTTTGAGAGCTGATGGACACTGTACAAGGTAGGGCCTAGGAAAGGGTATATATTGTCCTCAGCCCCTTTCTCTTAATCTCTGCATCCCAGGATGTCACCAGGTGAGCAGCTTTGCTCTGTCATGACATTCCGCTGCAAAGTTCTGTTTCATCTCAGGCCCAAAGAAATGGAACCAACTAGCCATGGACTGAAATCTCTGACCCAAGAGCCAAAATAAGCCTTTCCTTTTCTAACTTGTTTTCCTCAGGTATTTTGTCCTGACAATTAAAAACAACAACAAAAAAAAAAAACACCTGACTAACACTAAATTTTATACCTCTCACCACTAGCACATAAGTGCTATGAGAATAGAAAAGAAACATTGGTCATTGTGTTTTCTTCTCTAGTCCTATTACCTAAAATAGTACCTGTCATAGAGTAGGACTCTATGAGTATTTGTTGAATGAATGAACCAATGGCAATATATTTTTATTGTTTTACATTATAAATCAACATATAAATTCCATTCTTAATCCACAATATAATACTTTATTTTCATTGAATCAATTAAATTGACTTAGAAAAGCTTTCATAATCTGTGACATTAAAAAAATGATTTTTATGCCATTTAGATTATCTTTAGAAATTCCCTTTAATCAACAAATAGTACAAAATAAAATTAGACAATTTAGAAAAGAATTTGACATATTAGTTATTTTTTCTGCTTGCATGTATTTTCCACTATGTACAAAAAAACAAAACTTTTTTTTAAATTTTCAGCATATAATGTCATGTTGTAAGCTTAGTATTGAAACTACTTAAACTATTTATTAATAATAGCCAATAAAAGACTTCAATTTCTAAGAATTTGGAATGTGGATATTTAGCATATTAGAGATAGATATTTTTATCTAGTTTGTAAAACAATAAAATTATTTTATTTCCTTAGAATTTGCTTCATTGAACCTTGAAGACTAGGTAGCAAAGAGAGTATATAAATATAGTGGGAAATTCCCTTCTCAGTAAGAATAATCTACCTGTTCTTAGTTCCAAAATAAGCCAGAGGAATTGTCCTGGTGATTTTCTTCCTGAGGAGGAACAACAGCCTGAAGTCTCATTAGCATCTAATTCTGACAGAATCGGGTATTTGTTTAAATCACAAACTGGTATTTGCAGTGTTTCATGATTTTCCTTGGGATTTCCTCATATAAACCCTACTGTGATGTAAGTACTTCTGGTTTGAGAAATATAAAGAAAGCACAGCATTGGGCAGGGACACAGTCTTCTACTCTAGGTTATCCATGTTTATCCTGATCAATCTCTACAGTTGGCTCTTGCACAAATGTTTCCTGGAATGAGTAGTTGATAGACTCAGAGCTCTCTTGAGTCAATCATGTCACCAAATCCCCACCTCTGAATATTTCTGCACAGGGGACCAATCCCTCAACATATGAGCCTTTTAAGTGACATTTCATATCCAAACCATAATCAATAGAAAGACAGAGAGAGAGAGATGACAGACAGATATAAATGTCTTGATAAAAATACAAAGGGAGATTGACTGGAGTTCTTGGTGGTTTTTGTTGCATTGAAAGTCAGAGAAACTATTTCTGAGAACAAAATCCATAGACTTCAATCTGAATTGCAAGGTCGAGACAAAGAATATTCTTTTTAGCCAGGGACAGTGACAAAGCCTAAAGACAGAAACTAGCTAGAATTTAGAAAACAGGAGAACAATCAGCATGATTGGAACAAAATAATCACAATAAAGATTGATCTGATCTGAGTTTGTAGGTTTGTAAAAAATCGAACATACAAGGCCACATAGAATAGACTTGCAATTTGATTTTATCCCAAATTCAGGGTTTTATCAATTGTAATTACTGTATGACAAAACCCTTAAAAGCATAAGTACTTAAACAAAATTAACTTATTTTGTACAAAAATCTGTAATAATCCATACAGCACCCACTGCAGTGGTACAACTAGGGGTGAAAGATTCAAGAGGGCTTACTCATGTGACTGCAAGTTGGTATTGGCTATCAGATGGAAGCATAATCTGACTGCAGGCCATGGGCCTATGTTCTTCTTCATATTAGACTCATGATAGCTGGTCACTTTAGTTTATATAAGCACAGTAGCTAGGTTTTAAGATCAAGCATCCTAAATGAGCTGGAAAGATGTATTTCACTTCATGACATTCTCAAAACGTATGTAGCATTAATAGTCACAATTCTGTTCACATATAAGGAAAGGAACACCTTTCAATGGAAGGGATATCATAATGTAAGAAAAAAGTGAGATTGGGGTCTTCTTAGAAAAAAACACAATCTGCCACATCCTATGTTCAGGCTGTAATAATTTATATCCTCCCACATGCTGAATACATTCATTCACTTTCCTAACACTGAAACTTTCATTCTGTAATTACAATAGCTCAAAGTAAAGAATCTTATCATCTAAGTGAGATGTAGGTACAGATGAAACTCCTTGTGGGCACTTCCTCAAATATAGCTTATCGAGTATTCTTTGTTTGAAGCAGGATGACATGATATGTCTGACCAAAATAGAAAATTTTTCTATTTCTCCAAATACTCAAAAGAGACAATTTTTGTACTTCTCCAAATACCCAAATGTAGACATTGGATAACTTATAGCTATTCTCATTCAAAATGATGGGGAATGGGAAGCCACATAGTAATCTCTGGTGCATATCAATTCTGAAATGTCAGGTGCATGTAAATGCTGCTAGTTCTTTCAGTGTAGGTCAATCCTTCTACTTGGATGCTGTTCATGGCCCTTTGTTAAACCACATGAGCTCTTGATTCTGCCTTCTTAGTTCACATTCCTTTCTCCTAAGCTTTCATAGGCTGGTTTCCTGCTTGCAAATGTTCAAGGACTCAGAATCTTTCCTCATTTTGTTCTGCTCTTTCCCGACCCATTCTTTTTATTTTTAAGAGTCAATGCCATTTTTAATTGTTGTTCTTTGTAGGTTTTCTATGTATCCATGTATAATTCAGTCTACCACACAATATCATAACCACTAATCTTGTCAAGCTAAACTCTTTTCTCCCTCATCCTCACCATGAGACTGCTATGTGACAACATCTTTAATATTCTTATAAGCCTTAAGGTACATCCTTTGAAGGGCAATTATCTAAAAGAAAATTCTATGAGGAACTATCTTAGGCCTCCCTGAGATGTTAAGAATGTGTTTTACAAATAGTTGGTTTTCTTCCTTAAACCAGACCATAATTTAATCATCATTTATAATCTAAACAGACTAGAAAAGAGAAACCTATTTATTTTCAAACTAAGAAAGTTACTTTATGTGTGAAAGTACATTTTTAATCATCCTCTCCTCTCACATTTTATCACAGACAGGGGAAAGATCCAGGTGACATTTTCAATATTCTTCGTGAAATCTCCCTTAGCTCCAACATTAAATTATTGGTATATTTCCTATCTACTTTGATACTAGAGGTCATAGTATTATCAAAATTTCAATCACTACACACACATCTAAAATCACATTTATTTTTCTTTGAACTGTTGGAAGCAGCTTCCTCAAGATTCTTTAGGCTTCTGGTAACACATTGCCAAAGCCTTTCTGGTTTCTTTAAATAATCTGTCTCAAGGCCAGTGCTACAGGTTTTTCAGGTATGGATTTTCAGGTACCAAAATCCTTATTAGATATTTACAGCTCCAAAGAATAATCTAGCCTAACACTTAACAACTTAAAGCGACAAAAATTTCCATTGCTTATAGTTCTGTGACCTAGGCAGATTTGGGGAGGATAACTCATCCTGCTTAAAGCTCTCATGATGGCTCACTTTCATGGCTGGCAAGTTAATCCTGGCTACTGGCTGGGAACTTAAGTTTTCCTGGAAGGTTTAGATGGTTTCCATATGGACCCCTCCACAGGTTACACAGGCTGATTCAGGCATAGGGATGGGAGTCAAAACCAAGAATTCAAGAGAACCAGGCATCGCTTTATCTTATTTTATCACCTATAATGTCACATCTACTGTAATCAAGGGCCACACATATTTAAAAGGTGAGGATATAAACTCACAACTTTCAATGGTAGATAGGAACATCAATTTACATTAAGAGGAAAACGTGGGATGTGAGACTCTTGTAAGCCATCTTTGGAAAAATAAATTTGGCACAAATTTTAAAAAAACAAAACAACAATGAATAGCTTTGAGCTAGATTAGTAATGTCATCTGATTTTTGTCAAAAACGAATCCTCTTGTTACTAAGCAGATTAAAGACATGAGTCAAAACTGGAATTAGTGGACTATTCAAGAAGTTCTTGCCATCGTTTAGCCAATAGTTGATGGCAGCCTCCATAGGAATTATTAGAAATGGAGAAAAGATTGGAGATATGTTGTAGAAGTATAATCAGTGGAAATAGATTGGATGCAATCATTGAGAGGAATTAATTTACTTTAAAATTGTACACTGAGGGCTGGGATTGCGGCTTAGCAGTAGAGCTCTCGTCTAGCATGGGCGGGACCTGGGTTCGATTCTCAGCACCACATAAAAAATAAATAAATAAAAAGGCATTGTGCTGTGTCCATCTACAAAAAAAAAGATTCTCTCTCTCTCCTTTAAAAATTATTGTACACTGAGAAACTGTGAATTGTAATCTTATTTATTCAGATGAGGAAGACTAGGGAAGGAACAATTTTTATGTTCTGTTTCACTGTGAGAAGAGATCAAGAGCTCAGCTTTGTATGTGCTAAGTTTTCATTTCTTCTTAAACATTCCAGTGGAGATAGTATAAACCATTACATAAATATGTCTAGAATTCAGAGAATCCAAAAGAGTTATCAGGGAAAGAAATGTAATGTAGTGGGACAGATGGGATCATCCACATATACACTTCATGGGTAATGATGGAATTAATGAGTTCAGTTAATGTTCATAAAAAAAATGTGAAGACCATAATCAACTTAACTATAATAGTAGGATGCTGGCCACAGAAACAGGAGCCAGTGGAAGAAATTGAGAAGGAGCAACCTGTGGAAGCTGGGGGAAATCAAGATACCTATTATTGGAGAAGCTAAGGTAAGTGATAAAGACACTATCACTGTATAATAATAAAAAAAAAACACTCCAAAATTCAGGTCACCTAAAAAATTTATATTTTGTTTTCAATCAACCTGAGGAGGGCACTAATCTAATTATCAGCAGATTCAGGTTGAAGGCATAAACTGCAACCAAGTGAAAGTTTACTTCTTTACTTAAATATCTGGTTCTTTTACAGTAAAATTCACACCTCTGAGCTGGACCAGGGAAGTTTCTAAAATGTCTTTCTCTATCACTGAGTCATGCCTCCACCTAATCACTCCAGAATGGTGCTTCTAAAGAAGCTGGACTTCTTATGTATCATCTCAGGGATTACAAAATATGTGTGTCAAACACAGAGCAAGATGGAAGTCCTGTCAACTTTGATTACCCAGCTTCACAGGCCATGCAACATTAAATCCATTACATTCTTGGACAGTACAATTTAAAAATCACTAAGAAATCAAGGGTAGTGGTGAACAAACCCCTCTCTCTGAATGGAAGAAACATAGACCCCCATCTCCCAATGTTACTTTGTTAAAATGTCATGAAGGATATATTGGTGCAGTTATCTTTGGAAAATATCTTTTGCCACAACAAGTAAAGTATATCACAAAAAAATTGGCAGTATTGGATCCTCTTATGATAACTAGTAGGTTGAGTCCATAAAAGTGAGCATTGGACTTGCCAGCTATTTGAAGTCACTGATAAATTCTGGCAATTTTAGAGGATGTTAAGGGATAAAAGTCAAATTTGAGAAATGCTATCCTCGGGATCTGGAGTTTTCCTCAATGATGCATTGAGGAAAATGTGTTAACTGTTTGATTCTCATCTTGTACAACTGGAAGGTTATGAAAACATTAAGTGTGGATTCCAACAGGAGTTCATAAGTAACTGGGGGCCTTTGAAAGGAATTGTGGGATGTGGGCTCTTTCTCCCTCTATTTACTTCCTGACACCTGAGATGAGCTTTCTCCTCCATGTGTTTCCACAATGATGTGCTAGCCTTACCACAGGACCAAAATCAAAGGAGTCAATTGACCATGAACTGAAACCTCCAAACTGAGAGCTAAAATAAACCTGTGCTTCTTCTAAGTTGATTATTTCAGATATTTTGTCACAGTAATAAAAAGCTGACTAATACCCAAAGAATTTTTAAAAAATGGGTAATGAGAACATGAGAGTCATGAATATAGTTAACTTTGCAAGGGACCAAGGAAATAAAGTGGAAAATAGAAAAGTACACAAATTCAAGAGAAGTTGTTTTAAAAGATAGAAAATATTAACATGGTCATGGAAATAATTTAGGAGAGCTACTAGTGATACTAAGATAAAGCAAAAGAGAATTAATGGACACAAAGTCTTTGAGAAGAAAAGTGAGACAGAGATTCGGAGTACAGTTGAAGTAATTGGATTTATATTCAGATAGTGGACTCTATTGATAGGCCCCTGAGCAAAGCTGCAGGGTCTGAATAAAGAGGTGCTATTCACTATTCAACACAAATAAAACTGTGCTTTTCTGAATATAAGTCCAAGAAATTGGCACCATTTTTTATTTATGTATTTTTAAGCTTAAAATTAAGGTAATAGCCATCACAGGCAAGATCATACAGTTATCCCTTCATCTTAATCATATCTTCCTCCTTAATGATTTGAAATTAAACTCATCTCTTCACTAATTTAACTCATCTGCACTCTGCTAACTCTTTAAACCTGCATTTTTGAAAAATTTTAGCTGGAAGAATACTAATTGAGAGTCAGTCAAATTTTATTTCAGTCTTTAGTCAAGTTACTGATTTAGTTAGCATTGACAACTCAATTTTACTCATCTTTAGTTTTTTCATCTTTTTGGATGGAATTTTTAGATTTCATGATAATGATGATGATAATATCTTACATTTATATAACAACAGAACATTTTTAAAAATATTTTAAGATATATCCCTTTTTTGATCCAAATTATTAGACTCAGAGAGCATTCTCTTTGAAATTTGAGAAAATTTAAGATAATACTAAATTCATATTTCTCAGTACTTTATATTTTAACCTCATATGTAATATGTGAATTAATCTTGTGTTTTTATTTGAATATTTAACTTTCAACATTGGAATGTGAGCTTCATAAAACTAAAAAAATCTTCCCTCTAATTTTTCTTTATTTTTTTTTTTTTTTTACTTTAACACCCTAAAAGTCCTTAGCAGAAACATGCTTCTTAATTATGGTACTGAGGGCAATATGTCAATATACAGAGTTCTTTCTTTTTGTTAAATTTTTAGTTGTAGATAGACACAATGTCTTTATTTTATTTATTTATTTTTACATGGTGCTGAGGATTGAACTCAGTGCCTTACATGTGCTAGGGAAGCACTCTGACACTAAGCCACAACCCCAGCCCCAGGTTCTTTGTATACTGATAATATAATTTTGCAATGTCCAACACTCTTACTAGAATTTAAATTTTATTGTCATTATACCCTAACAACAATAGGTAATTGATAATATAGGTAATATATAATATTTCTGCAGTAATTGAAACTAAGGTACAAAGGTTAACTAAGATCCAACAACTAATTTTTTATGCAAAATCCAAGATGTAAAACACTAACCTAAGCTACCTCTCTGATAGTGGTAGGTATTAATGATTATGGCTAAGAAAATGACGTTGAAGATTGTGTGGCTGAGATTTAAATAAATAAGCTTTAATTCTAAGAATAAAATGCTTAAAATGAGATAAATGCGAGTTATGCAGAGGATATTGGATTGCAAATGCCCAGTGCTTTCATAGCATAGGGAGAGTGACAGGGGATGAGACTAAATGACCAGTTTTCTAAAGTGAAGGTCTAAAATATGATCTCTTTCATTGTATTAATATTGTATAACCCATCAAAATTTGATTATTAAACAAAATCTAACTCTTTGATATTTATGAATTCACATTTATTCAAGACCCAAAGTTATGTTGATTGAATTTATGAGCAAAAATATAAATGTGTAATGGTATTAGAGTAGTCCAAAGATCAGAGCTAATAGCGTACACACACACACACACACACACACACACCCCACAATGAAGACTTGGCTTAAGCAATCATGTAGACTGAATAGTCCCAAATGTGAAGTTAAAAAGCTGGGGATAACTTAGGTTACATATTTGAGGCCTTCAGAACAATGTGTAATGTGTACTTCCATTTGGAGTTGAAGGCCTGGGAGCAAGGAGAGAATGGTGAGTTCCAGTTCAAAGACCAGCAGGTTCCAGATGCAAGAAAATCCAATGCTTTAGTCCAAGTTCTAATGCCAGAGGAGTCCACTGTTGAAGTTAAAGCAATCAAGCTAGAGAAGTTTTCTCTCACTCAGCATTTTTATTCTATATAGTTCCTTAACTGATCAGATGAAGCCCACCACATTAGGAAAGGCAATCTGCTTTACTCAATCTGTTGATTCAAATGCTGATCTTACCCAGAAATGCTCTTGCAGATATACCTAGAATAATGTGTAGATAAATGCATGGCAACCTACAGCCCAATTCAGCTAGCTGACACATAAAATTAATCATCAAAATAATCTGATGGTTTTATTAAAAAATTTGACAAGGATATTTTCACTATAATTCTGCATATATAATACTGACATATGTGTATTTACTGATTCGCTGAAGAAAATTATTCAGTTAAATATATGTATCTTAAATGTCCACTCACTGTACACATGTATAAAACCACTATCCGAGTAAAAAAAAAGAACAATTCCATCATTCCAAAGTGTTCACTCAGGCTTCTCGTGTAGTTTCTGTACCCCTAGGCAACCAATTTTCTCATTTCTATCATCACAGATGTATTTTACCTGTTTTTTTTTTGGGGGGGGGATGGGGAGAGAGAGAGAGAGACAGATAATTGTTTTAATATTTATTTTTTTAGTTTTCGGTGGACACAACATCTTTATTTTATTTTTATGTGGTGCTGAGGATGAACCCAGAGCCCTGCACATGCCAGGCAAGCGCACTACCGCTTGAGCCACATTCCTAGCCCATTTTACCTGTTTTTGAACTTTATGTAATGGAATTATACAATATGTACTTTTCAGGGAATGGATTTTTTTTTTTTTCTGTAATGGGGATTTAACCCAGAGATGCTATATCACTGAGCTACATCCCCAGTCCATTTTGTTTTATTTTATTTTGAGATAGGTTATTATAAGTTGCTGAGGATTTCACTAAATTGCTGAAACTGGCTTTGAACTTACAGTCCTCCTGCCTTGCCTCCTGAGTTGCTAGGATTATAAGTGTGTGTCATGGCATCTGGTTGGCTTTTTTCTTTTAATATATTTTTGGATTCTTCTAGATTGTGGAATATCTCTATCATTTCTGAATATTCCTTTGTAATAATATGTGTCATTTTATTTTTCCATTTATCTGTTGATGGATCATTAGGTTTGCCAGTTTGGGGCAACTATGAAAAAAGAAAACTGCTATACATTTTTTTGAACAAGCTTCTTTTATATGTTTACATTTCTCTTAGGTAAATAGGAATTCAGTTGCTAGATCATATTATTCTACACATATTAACTCTAAATGGAAATACAAAGTAACAATTAAATAAACATTCTAAACAACCCACATCTAACCAAAAATTGACATCAGCATTTTATGTTAGCCACTTGACTGAGCATGAAATGGTATTGAATTTTAGTTAAATAATTATATACCAATAAACCAAATAGTTCTGCTGATGTGTTTGATTGACATGAAGCAGAATTTGAAATTCCTAGTAGCAATTTCCCCAATTACATATGTGAGTTTTTTTTTTGAACCAAGAATGAAGATCGTGAAAATTTAAAATGTAAATGTGAAATTATGTAGTCATGGATTCATTGATAACTTAGGTTACATATTTGAGGCCTTCAGAATAGGAAATACTGTATTTTTGTCTTTCTCTCCTCTTCCTTCCCTCCTGCTTTCTTGCCTTTCTCCTTCCTAGCAACCTTTTTTCCTTATTTTCTTCCTACTTCTTTCTCCCTTCCTTGTTGTTCCCCTCCCTTCCTTCTTTCCTTCCTTCCTTCTTATTTCTCTTACTTTTCTTTCGTCCCTTCGTTGTTTTATTAGAGTGTGCCCTAGATACCTTTTGCTCCTCACCATTACTATAAAATTGAAAGTTTTAAAAATTTTTTATTGTTCTTATTTATTGAAAACAAGGGCCTTTTCCAGGTTTTATAAGATTTTTCTTAAATTTTAATCGGTACATCCCTGCTGACTCAAACCATATCACTTTTTGATGACTTATGGTTGAAGATGTTCTCTCATTAACACAAAAAAAGACAAACCTGAAAGGGAGTCAATTTGTGAACCAGGATAATACATTAGGGTCAGAATTCTGTCAGAGAAGACTAAAAGAAATATGTATGGGCTTTAGATGTTCTTCAGAGTAATTTTTTTTAATCTCTCAAATGTTAGGTCAAAATTTGCACAAAAATTGTGAGCTGTAACAAAAATCAAATGACTCAGTTCTGGTTAGCTAGTTTAAAATAAAAGTGATGACATGATCTTCACTTGCAATGTAAAATTAGGAGGGATTTTCTATTTGATTTACTACAGGCATACTGTTTCACTTGCACAGTGTTTAACAATTTTTTTTTTTTAATTTTCAAATTTAAGAGAAAAATCCTGATCTAGCCCCCTTGAAAATTTGAAAGACCTAATAATAATGCTGTGCATTTTATACCAGGAGTGAGCAAGTGCCTTCATGTTCTTTTTCTCAAGCAGGCCCATTTCCTGATTATTTTTCACTAATTTATGTCATATTTCTAGGTTATACAGGCATTTGGGAGACTCATCTACAGTATACTCATGATTTTGCATAGAGGAAAACTGGGTATTAGAGAGATTTATGTCATTATTGTTATTAGTGTCATCATCATTATTATTATAGCTAATATTATACTTTTACTATATCAGGCACTATTCTAAGGGATCAATATATGCTAACTAATGTGGCCCTCAAATTGACCTTATAGATAGTGTATTTCCTTTCTGTAACTATGATGAAATATCTAAGACAAGTTAATAAGGTTTATTTAGCTAACAGTCTTGGAGATTTTTAATGCCATATCCACAACATGTAGGTTTACTGTACAAGATAATTTCAAGGACATTTGCTGGGCTTCAGTGAGAACCTGATGTGGGACAACAGCAGTACATGCAAGAGGGAGAAATCACATCACCAAATATGAAGGTGGGAGATGGGCTTCCCACAATTGCTTCTGAAGGCACATCCCCAATTGACCTAATGACCTCCCTGTAAGGTGCCACCTCTTCAAAGTCCCACATCATTTCCTGAAATTTTACCCTGAGTACCAGGCCTCCCACACATGAGCTTTTGGAGAATAAACTACATCCTTATTATAGCAGGTAATAACTTTATCATCATATTTTGGAGATAAAGAAACTAAGTTTACTTAGTCTCACATTGAATTTCTAACGAACTGATATTGAAGCCCAGGCATGATTATCAGTCAAGTAATTTTTTGACAATATCCTACATTTTGATCTTAGTCTTCTGATCATTGATTTGGTCCCAGGAGAGAAATAGTATATTATGTACACCCACTTAACCTAAGGTTGAAAGAGAACTAAACCTACCGGATAAATTTTATTCTATAGTACAGTTATAAGAAATATCCTAGATCAAGGAAAATATGCAGATTTTTATTTGTCTGCAAATTTTCCTATCTTCCTTTTTCTGACATCAGGCTGTCTTTTTCTGTTACCACATGAATATGCACACGGCTCAGGCTCTTCAGATTCAGTAAATGGTCCATCATGAGCACATGACCCAAGGAGCTCACTTTCCTTCAAAGTGTTCTGAGAGTGCCTGTCTTTAAGATGTAATAAAAGATTTATGGAGAAAAGTAAAAGACTGGGAAGGTGGGGAGTTGTGGAAGCCCTAGCTTCTACACTATTTTTTAAATTTAGTTTATGCTATTATATTTTGGAACTTAAACATTGCCATGATACTGATTAAAACAGTGGAAAATTAGAAAAGCTGAGACCCCAGGAAGAATACTGACAGTCCTAGCATAAAACTAATTGGTATAAAGATGAAAAATCTTGTCACTAACCAAACACAGAGTCCTATGAGGATCTAGTTTGCAGGACCAAATCAGAGCTCCAATAATTCAAAGTAGGACTGCATCCCTCAGGGAATTAGCCAATATATTCCTGGGGCTTGAAAGTCACAGCACTGCCCTGAGGCATTAGTCACCAGAGGGCAAAAGGGAAAGCCTAAAGGTGTTTAGAATATGAGAGAAGAGGCTGTTTTCACAGCCACCCATCAATTCCACAGGAGATCGATCCTGAGAAATGAGGAAGGATATGAAATTACATAAAAATAATACAATTGAATTCATTGTGAAGAAGAGGTCTAGCACTATCAGAAAATACTTGTATGTACTTTGGGAAATAGTTGAAGCAGATAATTGAATATTATATATTAGCATAATAAGATTGCTTATCATTTAAAAACTAAAAGTAACAGGAACCATCATTGACCTAATTTTAAAAGAAAATTTTCTGAGTATTATAGAAACCAGTTGAAAATAAATAATAAACTCTCCTGAACTTATCTGGTACAGCAAACCTATAGATCATGGAGATGACATTAAAAATATTTCAGACCCAGCTAACAGCCAGTACTTTAAAATTTCTGCCTTTTTTTTTTCTATTTGAACCCTTCCAACATATAGGTCTTCTATATGCCTGGCCTTTTCCTCTTGGCTCCCTTTTCGTACTTTGGCCCATTTGGATGTTATGGGCAGTGTTTACTTTGGTTACCTTTCATATATACAGGAAGTGCCAACCCCATAGCATGCCCTTTCTATTGGTTCATCAGCATTCTTTTTTTTTTAAGCATCAGAAATTTATTGGTTGCTGAAAACATTACATTGATCTTGACATATCATATATTATACATTTGTGTCAAATGGGGTATGAATTCTTATTATTCCCCTGTGTACAGATTGCAGAATCACGTTGATTATACAGCCACGTTTATACATACTGCCAAACAAGTGTCTGTTGTATTCTGCTGCCCTTCCTATCCCCTTCCTATCCCTCCTCCCCTCTTCTCTCCTCCCCTCCCCTCCCCTTCCTCTACCGCATCTACCATAACTCATTTCTCTCACTCTCTCTTATTTTTTTCCTTAGCAATTCAAGAGGGGAAGGAGATGGAAAACTGTGGATTAAGACTTACCAAACAATGCCAGCACAATACAAAAAACTAGAACTAAAGATTTGCAAATAAGACAACATTTACTCTCTCAGACAATAGCTGGAGAATTGACAAAGAAAAATCAAAAGGACACAAATGAGACTGTGTAGTGAAGACAGCCACAGAGACAATTCATGCTGGTTTTTTTGTTACACAATAAGCACAGCAAGTTGAAATTCCAGCTGAGCATCTTTCATTTAAATTTAGGGTTTTTAAGAATTGAGAGAAGCCCTCAATTTGTTCTTGCTAATGGCTCAAAATGCTTCTATTGTCATTTTGAAATGTGTTCACTTTCACTACTTCTTGGAGGTTATTGGAGAAAACAATGTGTCTACAAGCTTTTAATAGAACAAGGAGTGTATCTGTCAGCTCTGCCCTCGAATTTAGGCATTCGTGCCTGTGATCATCAATTTGCCTTAGCTTTGTTCCTGACTCACAAGAATGTTAAGTGCTCAAGGGATTAAATTCTAGTCTTTTGGGGTTCTGTACACAAATAGGCTGAATTGGTCTAGTAATCAAATGAGATTTGTTTCACAAGAAGATACAGGCACAATTACTGAAACCGAACACAAATGGAGGAACTGGTTGCCAAACCAAAATAAGTGCTTAAGAATAGGAAGATAAAGACTATCTGTAATAGCCCATCCACTGTAATGAGACAAATATCTGCCCAATTCTAGAAGAAACTAGTGACTACAACCGTCTTATTAAATAGTAGACATTCTATAAAGTGCAATGATACAACCCTATTTGAATTCCTGTCATCTTCTTATTTCCTACAAACAGCCAGCAATAGACTCATTCAGCAGAATTCAGAATACCCATAACAGTTTACAAGAAAATAATATATCCCCCAGAATGGGAAGAATATTAGAACACTATAAATACTTATTTTTATGCCAATATCTTATATTTTTCTAATTTTGTCCCCATCTGGGAATTGATGTGTATGGGTAGGGGAATTATATTCCTTTGCTTTACATATTAATGTCAGCCAGAAGCTACATAATTTAATGTTAACTCATTCCATGTATTATCCTGGTGCTAAGTATATTGAAGGGTTAATAAAATAATGAGCATTTTATAATAATGTGGTTTACAAAATAATTGTAAATTCTTCAAATTATAAAAATAATATAATTAGTAATAAAAACCTAGTAACATCAGTGATATTTAACTACTACATGTTTCAACTATAAATAATAGCTATCTGTAGAGATTACTGTTATGAATTAATTAGAAAATAAGTATAAATTAAGGATGCATAGAGATATAAATTCTTCTTGATTTCTCCTGAAATTCATCTTGGAGTTTCTAAATGATTATTTTTATGCTTCGAAAACAAACAAAATCTGTTTTAGAGTTTCTTAAGAGGTAAAGCCTTAAGGAATTATGCTACCATTTTCTAAATCACACCCTACAATTAGGTAACTTTCTATGGTATATTGTCTAGAAACTACACCTTTTCTGATCTTTATTAGTTTTACTTTTTATTATTCTTTTGCACACTAATAGGTTGTATTTAATATGTTAAAGAAGTTTTTTCTTAAAACCAATTATATTTCTTTTTGATAATTTGTAAGCAACTTAGAAAAATCTCTAATTCCAAGGCTTTTTTTCCCCTTTTTTTGGAGGGGGGCAATAGTACCAGGTATTGAGCCTAGGGGTGCTTACCCTCTGAGACCCAGCCCAGCTCCTTTTTTTTTTTTTTTTTTTTTTTGTCTTTTTCAGACAAGTGTCACCAAGTTTGAGGCTTTTTTTTACATTTAAATATGTGCATATTTTTATAGGTGACAATTTTGTTTTCTTAAGTAACCAAAAATGTGCTATATTTCCCAGAGTTCTTCATTGTAAAGCATTTACTTTTACACTTATTATTAAAACTTTATTTTTTACTTTGTTTATTTTTTTAAATATTTTCTAGTTATTATTCAACAAAATAAAATCCTTTCCATTATAAAAACATTAGCATATTTTAAACAGTATCATTTGTAAATTAATAGCTCATCTTTCAATTCAAACATATTTCTTTATTTCTCTAATGCAGTCATCTGCACTTCATCAGGTAGGGTGATATGTCAAAGAAGGTTGTTTGAAGAAAACAGAGTCAACAAAGACTATCAGTAGAGATATAGAAAGTTATCACTGAGTTTCCTGGACATCCTGGCAGAGACACATATTTCAATCACTAAGATCCTTCAACTTACTCCCCTTGATTTTGAGAAAGTCTTGGCTTTGATTATGTTTGTTTGTATAAGTTGGTCTAGAAAGGTTAGTGGGTTTTCCCAGAGGCATACATATGTCTGCATGATTCCAGCAAAATGTTTTCTGTACTTTAAGAAATTACCCTGAATAACTTTTCTGAGAATATTTATTTTGTCTTTCTCCTTTTCAACTAATATCTCTATTTCATAAATTGCTCTGCTTATAATCTTTTTATTATGAAAAGAATTCTCCTGCAAGGAAAAGTAAGATTTGAATAAAAGAAAAGATACTTAGAGACCAGCAAAAAGTGGTGCAAAAAATTGTCTAAAGATAGTGGATGATGGATTGGTAATAACCTGTGATATAAGTGTGAATTTGTAAACATATGCACTGGAGTCAGGGCCATTGTGCATGCCTGTAATCCCAGTGACTGGAGGCTGAGGAATGCGGATTGCAAGTTCAAGGAATTAACTACACTGGGTCTCAAAATAAAATCATAATAATAAAAGAAAGGACTGAGAATAAAGATGGTGGTAAGCACTCCTGGATTCAATTCCCAATCCCAATAAATAAATAAATAAATAAACAAATAAATACACTTGGGACATCCTGCTAGTAAGCTGATTGTTATCTATGATAAATTAGATAAATTAACTGTTTTATATACTAAACCTATGTAAATAATGAGGTATATGTTAAACCCCAAAGGTATAGAACTGTAGAGAATGTCTAGTCTGATATGCCAGATCTCCCATTTTCTATTGCTTCTTTCTTAAACTCTCCATATTTCAGTTCCCTAAAAATAAAACAGAGATCAGACTACCTTTTACATAATGCACATAACAAATGTTTATTTATATCATTTCAGATATACTGACTAATTTGTAAAGAATTCAAAATTATTTCTCAATGTTTTTGGAATATAACTTCCTGTCTTTTATAATGATGCCTCTTAGTTCTCAAAGCATAATTTGGGGGATGCTAAGAGCTAATTTTTCAAGTAACTCATTCCCAAGCATGCTCTAACTTGGTTTGTAATTAGGTAATAATAGACAAATAGGCTGAAATTTACAGATGCAATTTATATAAATTTTTATTAAACCTATGATATCTGTACAATAGAAGTCACTTTGTAGAAGTAATTACTGGTGTCAAAAATGTGATGAGATAAAAAAAAGATTTAAAACATGAGAAAGCTAGATATAAATTAATAATGATTTTATAAATATGAAACATTATCAATAAAAGATGGAGAAAGATTATTCTTCGCATTTACAGAGATCAGAACAAAAATAATAGCAATCTAAAACTGAAACATGAACATTTTAGACAAGGAATAAACATTTCTAATAATTAAAAATTATACAAAATCTCTCTCTCCAGAGGTCTATAAAAGTAGAAAACAGATCAATCTGCCTGAGATTACTTAGGGACAATACTTTCTAAACACTGAATCATGACCTCTAGAGATCCTTTTTATCACTACTATATTTCAGTTTAGTTTAAACATCATGAATTAAAATTACTATATATGTTAAGAAGAAAGTATATCTTCAGCAAATTAGTGTGGAAAAATCAACTTACATAATATCAACTTCTCTTTACCTATTAAAATCCAAATCATAGAATATTTATATAGTGCACCAAAGAGTCACAATTGGAAAGATCAAAGATTCCAGTTTGCAAAACAAGTGAGATACCTTTATTTAGCATAAACCAAAACCAAGTTATTCTTCAAAGAGCCTTATGTCCTATTAAATTTAAGTGAAAGTGAAGATTATACTATTTCAGAAAATATATGTAATACTACTGGTTTGCTCTACAAAAAAAAAGTTTTACATGAAATAGTTTATTAGTAAGTTATACTGAGAGATTATAATAACTGATTATGTAAGTTCATTTCTATAATTTTTGCAGATGGGTCAACCTATTAACAGAATATTTTTAAATGTTCCTTTTGCAACTAGAACCATAGTCATAAAGAGCAGAAAAGCAATTAATTTTCAGATGATGCTATTTGGCAGTAAAAATTATTTTTAAGATGAATATGATAGGGTGTTGACTTAACTGGATTCAGAAATTCTTACAGAACAAGTAGAACATTATTGTTGGTTTTTCTATAAGGGTATTTCCAGAAGAGATTACCACATGAGTCTGAGAGGACTAAATGGAGAATATTTGTCCTCAATGGTGATACTTACTAGCTTGTTGGCTGGTGGTTCAACAGAACAAAACCGAGGAAACTGCTCTCTTTCTCATTCTCCAGTATTGGAAAATATTGTTCTTCTCTTGTCCTTGAACATCAGAGTCTCAGGGTCTCAAAATTTGGACTCTGGAACGTACTCAGTGCCCCTGGACTGAAGCTCCCTCCTCATTTCTCTGCCCTTTGGATTTGGACTGAGCCATGCTACAGGAATTCCTGGGTCTCCAGCTTGCAGACAGGATGCCCAAGAACTTCTCCATAACCATGTGAATTGATTTCCCTAATGAATTCCCTCTCATAAGTTTATTCCCCCCCCTCTTATTCTGTCATTTGGAGAAGCCTAACTAATACAGTGAACTACACATTTCACTTAAATATCAGAAGTTTGTTTCTCTTTATGTATAGGAATTCCTCTAAGCTGTATGTTAAACAGGAGAATAAATATAAAAATAATTTTATCAACTAAATTTTTAATAATGTAGTATATTACTTAAAAATAAAATTATGAAGAAAAATAAGAGATTATGATATACTCCCTACTTATAGCATAAGAAAGCATTGAATAGATTTTTGGTATGCCATGGGTTCTCAATAGTTATTAAAATATAATCATAAAAATGGATTCAAATGTTTCTACTTACAGACTCTCTCCTGGATAAGTAGTCCTTGTGTCTAATTACACTTCAAAGAAAAAAACATTCTTGAGAATTGACTGGGAAAAAAGAAAGAAATGCAATAGGAACCAAAAAATCTAAAGCAGAATTAAATCCTAGCTTGAGGTTATACTAGGACTAGCTGATTTATTAGTAGAGATAATGCTATAATTTTTAATAGTAATTTGTGATTGTTTTAATATTTATCATATATTTAATATTTATATATATTATATTTATATATATTATATATATATATATTATATATATATATATTTGGGGGGTACTAGGGATTGAATTAAGGGTGCTTAACACTGAGCCACATCCCTAGCTGCCTCTGTTCTCCCTCCCTCCTCCCCCTCTCTCTCTATGTATACACATACACACATAATATATTATATATATATCATATATAATTATTATTATTTAGAAGAAGTACTCCATTTAATTGCTTAGGGCTTCTCTAAATTGCTGGGTCTGACTTTGAACTCACAATCCTCTTGTCTCAGCCTTCTAAGCCACTGGGATTACAGACATGCACCATGGTACCCAACATGAGTTATGTATTTTTAACTTCAAGATAAAGTAGTTAGTGACAAAAAAGGTGATAACTACAATAATTACTTTGATTGTAACAATAAGTTAGCAAATATCTATGGAAACAGATTATGAAGATAGAAAAGGCATTAATGAAAATGTTTGTAAGAAAGGTCTACAGATAATTTTGTTTAAAACTTTCAATAAAACTTATTACATCTGTCTATTATTTAAAGAGACACTGTATAGCTGTTTTCACCAAATTTCAAAACAAAAGTAAGGTATCCTGAAACCAAGAAATAAAAACCAATTAAGGGATTTTGCATCAAGGATTGGTATAGTATGACTAGAAACTGCCAACCAGGTAAACAAGAGATTTGGACTACACAGGCACAGAAAGAGAAAAATATTATTAACAAAGTGTCAACTATTTGGTATTTAAAGTTAGTTTTTTAATCCAATAACCAGTTGATGTATTTAGTTATTTATGATAGATTTTAACACTGTTAACTTCTTGATAGATAATAATACTGAAAATACCTAAAATTATGATCATCATAACCAAACAAAATTCTAATTATTTTAAGTACATAATAGAAATACCTGAAATAGATTAAATTTTATGTAATATATATTTTCAGTTTAAAAATATTCTAAACATTAAGGCTGGTACAGTGGCACACTCTGTAATCCCAGAAGCTTGGGAGGCTGAGGCAGGAGCATTGCAAGTTCAAAACCAGCCTCAGCAAAAGGGAGGCACTAAGCAACTCAGTGAGACCCTGTCTCTAAAAAAATACAAAATAGGGCTGGGGATGTGGCTCAGTTGTCAAGTGCCCCTGAGTTCAATCCCCAGTACCAAAAAAAAAAAAAATCTAAACATTAAATTCACAGTAAGTAATGCAGATTAACAAAAAAAAATGTTATTTATATTTTCTCTACCGCAATTACTCCAAGATTTATTTCAGTAAAAAATTATTTTAGGGCTGGGGTTGTGGCTCAGTGGTAGAGCTCTTGCTTAGCATGTGCAAGGCCCTGGGTTCGATCCTCAGCACCACATAAAAAGAAATAAGTAAAATAAGATATTTTTTAAAAATTATTTTAAATTTAAACCCCTATGCACAAATTTCTGGTCACTGATCATAAAGAATAAATAAACTGAAATATTTATTATATAGCATCAATCATTATATAATCCTAAGTAAAATTGATATATTATTCCAAGTATTAATCAATACATAGCCAAATACAGGAAATCTGAAAGGTAGGCCTTGGGGTATCATTCAGTTGTAGGGTACTTGCCTGGCATGCGCAAGGTCCTAGGTTTGATCCATCCCCAGCAATACACACACACACACACACACACACACACACACGTACACACGTATGTATTTGTGCAAGTGTGCAATTTTAAAAATAAAGTTGCACACAACAAAGGTTATAAAATTATTATTAAAAATTAAGTTACTTACAGGATTGTTAATACAGACAAGACCTTTATTTTTCTTTACATAAAAAATTATATTCAACCATTTACTAGAATTGCTGCTTTAAGAGTTGCCAGAAAAGAACCTCTAAATAAATACTACCAAAATTCTGTCAGCCTTGCCACCTATGATGACAGTGCATCAATCTCACAGTCTCCATTGTTATTGACCTACGATATAAAAGGTTTTGTATGCGTAGTAGCATGTTATTTCTGTGTTAGCAAGTCATACCATAGAAAAGTCTATATTGATAATTTGAGTAGAAGTTTCTATTCTGCTCATTTAGTCTCCCATTTATCTTTTCCTGGTTTTAAAATTGCCTTCACTATTGCATAGCAATAATGTATATTACAAATGTACACACACATACAATTTTCATACTAAATCCATAATCATTTTCTAATACTGAAATACTAAATGCATTTCACATTAAGACAAGGATTAACTTGGTCTAAAAGAAAAAGCAGTTTTTATTCTTTGAAACTTCAAAATAAACTTTTAAATCTACAAATACATTTCCCACAAGAACTTTTATTCATATATTAAACTCCATCTAGGACATACAAATGTCAAAATTATTTCTACTCTGCAGAACTAGCCCAAGAATAAAATTGCATTTTGGAGACAGAAAATTAAAATGATTTTTTTTTCTCTTCATATACTTGAAGTATATCAAAGTGTGTTGAATACATAGTACATATAGTATTTTTTTAATGAAATCTAATTCAACTTTCAAATTTTTCTAGCATAATGAACTAAGTAATGCAATTTCAGCTTCATAACTGAATGCTCTTGCACTATACACACACCAATACTTTAAAACACCTAACTTTCTAAACAGTAATCTTGGCAAAGCATAAAACCATTCTCTTACTTACACAAAAAAAACAGGTTTATATCAACATTTGAAGTCCAACGGAAATTTCTAGTTAGTCTTTCTGGTATCAACAGCTATAATTACTCCTGATCCCATGACAATACCTCTTTGTGAGTCAGAGCTGTGTAATGTTATCAGAAACCTAGCATAGGCAGACCAGTTTTTTCTATGTGAAAGTAAATTACTATTTATTGACTTATCTGATAAATGTTTGTTGCTTCCTCAACTCTGAAAAGAAATTTGTTTTGTTTCTGTTTTTGTGTATAGAGTCATTTATTGTGATTCAGGCTCAAATCCCAGTATCTCTGTGTCTCTATTACATTTACAACTAAGTAAGTGGTTGGAGAAAGAGAACCTGAAAGGTATCATTTTAAGATCTTGGAAGCTAAGAAATTGTAGAATAAGAAAAATATTAAAATTGGGTAAAATAAATATATGTTTCCTTAGTGATTTTCTATCCTGTGGCTCTCTCTGAATCATGGTTGTTTTTGTTTGTTTGTTTGTTTTAATTTTCCTCCCTTATTCTGACTTCTGATGGCAGAAAATCTCTCACTAGCCACCCTCCCCAATCCACTGTTTCTCATTGTTTTTGAGAGATACTATACAATTTCTCAAATCTTCATGGTTTTAAACAAATCATTTATTATCTCATAGTTCTTTGGGGTCAAAAAAACGTGCTCCTCTGTTTCATGATTCTGGATTAGTATCCCTCAAAAATTTGTATATTAAAGTTGTAATCATATTGAATTCACTGGAGAAATGAGTCCTTCAAAACTCATGCATGTGGTTGATAGCAGGTACCAGGTTCTCACTGGCTCTGGCCCGAAAATATCAGTTCTCCGTATGAATTCCTCAAACATGCAAGCTGGATTTCCTCAGAGCAAGTGACTGACATCATAGGAGCAGACACTTAATGTAGACTGCAATCTTTTATAACCTATTTTCAGAAATGACAACTCTTTCTTTTTTCCATATTGTGTTTGTTACAACCAAGTCAAAAAATCAGCCTCACTAGAGGAAAAGTAATTACACAAAATCACAAATACAGGAGGTAGGATTCATTTGGGCCATCTCAAGATATTGACCATATTCATGTTCCAAAAGCATGAGTTCTCATCTCTGTTAATCAGCTCAGACCAAAATGCCAGACAAAAACAACTTTGAGGAGGAAATATTTACTTTTCTGGAAGTAGCTACATTAATTTCACAGACAACAAAATTCAGTACAAGGAAAGCAAACAGGTATGAATAGGAGCATTGCATAATGACAAAAGTGTCAATACTTCAAGAACACTTTACAATCTTCAATGCAAAGCATCAAAGCACATGAAGTACAAACTGTTAAAATGCTAAGTATCCTGATTTGATTGATATATATTGTATATATGTTTTGTCACGTTATTTCCCATAAATATTTTCAATTATCACATGCTGTTACTTATCTCTTTGTCACTCTGACAAAACACCTGAGACCATCAACATACAGAAAAAAAAAAAAGTTTTATTTTGGTTCATGGTTTCAAAGACTGCACCTCATGGTCATTTTACTCCATTGCTATGACCTTGTGGCAATGCAGAATATCAAAGCAAAAGTGTGTAAAGGAAGAAAGCCACCACCTCTTAGTGTCCAGGAAACAGAGAGAGAATGAAAGGGACGGGGACAATATATACGATTCAAAGGCATACCCCTAATGACCTACTTCTTCCAACTGGCCCAACTTCCTAATTTTTCCACTACCTTCCTTTAGTGCCACCAGTTGGGGCCCAAGCCTTCAACACATGAGCCTTTGGGAGACATTCCAATTCCAAACCACAGCTTTCTGTTCCTTACCCCAAAATGATCATGCTCATTTCACAGCACAAGATGCATTCAGTCCATCTCCATGAGTTCTCATAAACTGAACAGTTTTAGCTTTGCTCAAATGTCCAAGTCCAAAGTCTACTCTGAGACATAAGGCAAACTTAGCCATGAGGCTCTGTGGAAGTCAAAAGCAAATAACATACTTCCAACATATGGTTATACAGGGTAAATATTTCCATTCCAAAAAGGAGGAATAGGACAATACCAAGAAAAGACTGGAACAAAGCAAGAAGAAAATCCAAGAAGGCAAACATTAAAACCTGGAGATATTTGTCTGCTATCCAGAGCACAGGTTGATATAAACACTAAAAGTCTTGAGCAGTCCCACCCCTAAGGCCTTGCCAGATGTGACCCATAGGGCATTCACTTGGGCTGACTCTGGTACTATCTATAGCATTCTTTGGTAGATATTCCACATTCCTGGCATCCACAACTTCCTAGGCTATCCACTGCAATTTCAATTCCCTCTCACAACTTTATACATCACCCTCCATGGGCTTTGATATAGCATACCTTTGATAAACTAGATAATTGCACCAATTTCTTAAAAGACACAGCTTGCCTAAACTTGTACAAGAAATAGGAAATATGAATAAATAATTATTTGTTAAAAATGTTGAATCAATAATTAATAATTTTCCAAAGCAGAAAGCACTAGGCCCCAAAAAATTCATTAGTAAGTTGTATCGTGCATTAAGAAGAAATTATGATGCTGGATTACACACCTGTAATTCCAGCTACTTGGGAGGCTGAGGCAGGAAAAACAAAAGTTTGAGGCCAGCCTTTGCAAACTTGCAAGATCCTGTCTCACCAAAAAAAAAAGGGGGTTGGGAATATTGTATAGTAGTAGATAGAGCACCCCAAGGTTTAATTTCCAGTATTACAAAAAAGAAAAGAAAAGAAAATTTTATCAACCCTTATTATCCCTTCAAAATAAGGGAAAGGAATACTTCCTGATTCTATGAAATCAGCATTATCCTAAGGCCAAAACATTATAAAGACATTAATTTTTAAAATAACTACACATCATCATCTTTTGCAAACATGGAAAGAAGTATTTCTAGAGAAGTGTTTGCAAATCCAATTCAACAGTATGTAAAAATAATTATACACCACTACCAGGAGAGGTTTTAGTGTAAGAACAAAAGTACCATTAATGCCAGTTTTATTTTGTGTTGTCTCTTTCTTAGAATTGATAAATCACTTGTATTCAGTAGCACAGCTTTTGCTCCAAACAATGAAACCATGGATATTGAGAGGTTTCAGATCTGCCTGATTTAAAATCCAAGATAATTCACATCATATCAATGATCTCAAGTATCCTAATTTCCTGGATCATGCTGTTACTGCATCTCTGCTTCTGCTCTCAGTAAACTTCCTGTGTGTTCCTCAAACAATACTTCCACCTATAAAGTCACGTTTTGGCTTCTCATTTTGGAACAAAAATTAGTAAATATTATATGGAAATCCAATATGAGAATGAGGGAAGCAAATATGGAAGGGATGGCAGTTTAGTCTTTAGTTAAGAAGATGCAGCACTTTTGAGCGAAGGTATTAATCAAAACGAAGTATGGGTCACTAATATCTATAGAATCCTAACGTCTTAACAAACTAAACAACCCGAGGAACAAAATATTTGAAAGAAGTTAAGCTATAAATGCTCTGAACATTAAAGATGACTGCAAATTGTATTCTAATTTCTTCTCCTTAATGTTTTATGGCTTGCACATACACAATTAAATGTATGCTTATTCAGAGTTTTTGGTAGAAGGTAAAGGCAAAATGTCTCCGGACTGAAAGGTATTGCTTGTCTTTTGCTGGCATCCTTTAAAATGGCTTTGCTTCTTTATGGTCTGGAACTTTTATGGTCAGTGCTTCAAAAAGTCAGGAGAGGACATTGTTCATCTATATTTAGTTTTGCCATCTTCTTTTATCTCTCTCTCGTCTCTCTCGTCTCTCTCTCTCTCTCTCTCTCTCTCTCTCTCTCTCTCTCTCTCTCTCTCTCCCTGATAGAGGGGACTCAACTCAGGGATGCTTAACCACTAAGCCAAATACCCAGCCTTTTAAAAATATATATTTTTTCAGACAGTCTCTCTTAAATTGCTTAGGGCCTAGCAAAGTTCTTGAGGTTGGCCTTAAAATTCTGATCTTCCAGCCTCAGCCTCCTGGGCTACTGAGATTACAGGTGTATACCACCACACCTTTCTTGCACTCTTATTTCTTGCGTATAGTGTGGTGCAGCAACTGAGCTAACTGCAAAGGTTTAACTTCTCAGCAATGTCAATTTGGCCACAATATCCTTTAACTAATATTTTGGACTACTCTATGTCATTGGCTTCCCACTCCTTCTATGGCTGTTCCCACTGTATTAACTCTTGTGAAGAGGACTCAGGAAATACGTAGAATTCTTTAAAAAGAATATGTGTGTATATATAGTTATTAGAAGTTTTATTTAATACTTACTGAATTCTTAAATATTAAGGTTAATACATATCAAGGCATTTGAAATCTTAGCCCAAACTATAAATTTTTAAATTATCTTAATTTCCATAATTTCTTGAATAAAATTACTTTATAGTCTGCTGAATAGTACAGGGGTACATTTATTTAGAAACCAAATAAATTATCTCTAAAGCCAGTTAAAGATAAAAATAATTTGAAGTTGTCTTAGTGCACTTTGTGTTGCTATAACCGCAGACTGGGTAATTTATGAAGGGAACACATTTCTTGCAATTCTATGAGCTGGAAAGTATAAAGGTGAGGAGTTTTGCATCTGGTGAGGGCTTCCATGCTATATCATCCCATAATGGAAGGAAGAAAGATAAGAGAAAAAGAGAGACAGAAACAGATATTGAGTTACAGAAATATCAACCTCACTGCCTTAAGTCATTTATAATAGGCCTTAATCTATTCAGAAAGGTGGATCCCTTATGAGTGAATCATTACTCAAAGAGTCTGCCTCCTAGCACTGTTGCATTGGCAATTGTTGCCAACACATACTTTTTGGAGAACTCTTTAAAACCATTGGATTCCGCTACAGCTCCCCAAACTCATGTTCTTTTTATATATAAAGAATACTAATTTTATCCCAATTGTCCTCAAAATTTAAACCTGTTACAGCACAATGTGTGAATTCAAAGTCTAGACTCTCACTTACATGAATGATACTCAAGGCATAACTCATGCTGAAGCCAGCTTCCCTTCAATTGATAACCTATGAATTTAAGCTCTGTACCTCTAAAATACAGTTTTAGGATAGGCACAGTATAGATATTCCCATTTCCAAAGAACTAGGTAAGAAGAAGATGACACCTTTTCTACCTAAGTTCAAAACCCAAGAAGGAAAACAATATTAAATCTTAAGATGCCAGAATAACCTTGAGTAACTCCACATATAGAATCCTAGGCATGCTGGGTGGTCCCTAGGTCTTGGGTCGCCCCATCCCTACAGTTTTGCTCTGCATAGGTCATGCCTTGCCTCTCATTGGTTGGAGTCTACAACGAGCAGCTTTCCCAGGTTAGAGTTCCACACTGGTAGATTGTGAAGCATTAGAGGTAGCTCCACGCCCATGGATCCATTAGGAGTTACCCTAGTGAAGACAGTTTGAGCCTTGTTTCTATGACTCACTGTAGCAGCTCCACTCTTGTGGCAAATTTCTGAAAGGTCCTCAGAAAAGGACCTGTATGATGCTACTGTTTGCAATCTCTGTGAGCCTACAGAAGTAACACCACCTGAATACTGCAAAAGTCCACCAACTATGTCCTTCCCAGGGGTGGTTCAAGTTGCAGCTGGGTTCATTTGAGTCAATCTAGTGTGGCTATGGAGGATTGTTCCAGAATGCAGGGTGTAGAGACCTGGGACTGTGCACAACAGGAGATGCTGAGTTCTTGAATGTACTTGTCCAGAAACCCTATGCCCAAGGTCTTAGGCTGACTTCAGAATCACTGAAAACCTTTGGAAGTCCTTCCTTTTCTTTCTTTCTTTCTTTCTTTCTTTCTTTCTTTCTTTCTTTCTTTCTTTCTTTCTTTCTTTCTTTCTTTCTCTTTCTTTCTTTCTTTCTTTCTTTCTTTCTTTCTTTCTTTCTTTCTTTTTGATAAATAGCATCTGATTTCTGCCTGTACTAATCTATTTAAACAATGCTAATATCTTTAGCATACATTCAGTTGGCCACACTCTTGGTTTGCTTTCCTAAACAGGTCTCTTCATTCTTCATGTGGCAATGTTGCAAATTTTCCCAATATTTCCTCTCTCTCTTTTAAATACAGATTTCTTCTTTAAGTTAGCTGTCTCAAGAAGCTCCTTCAATATTTTGTTTAGAAATTTCTTCTGCCAGGGCTAGGGATGTAGATTAGTTGGTAGAATGTGTGCCTACCATGCACAAGGGCCCAGGTTCAATCCCCAGCACCACACACACAAAGAGAGAGAGAGAGAGAGAGAGAGAGAGAGAGAGAGAGAGAGATGTCTTCTGCCAGATATTCTAGTATGTAACTCTTAAGTTCTACCAGTCATAAAGACATCCTTCAAATGAGTCAGTCTCTACCATTCTATCCTAAATACAGGGATAGATTTATCACATACATTTGTCATGGAAGGCTATGCAAAACCATTTGATTCATTTAGCTCATTGAAAGAGATAATTTTCTAAATAACCTCTATTGATCTGAAACAGTTAAGTTACCACCAGGCAAGTAGCCTTGTCTTTTCTCAGTGACATAATTATGCCAGAACAAACAAGAGCTTTGCTATGGATTTCTGTAAGTACAACAAGCAGAACACATAACTAAGCAAGATAATTACTACATTTTTGAATTGGTAGAATTCTCTAAATCATCTATATGTGTAAATATTCATACACACACCTATATATTCACACTTATATATGGTATGTATATACATGTATGTGTTTGTATATATATATATATATACATATATATATATACACACATTTTGTTGTATATATTTGATAATATCCATGCTAGAATATGTAATCGAGGCCTATTCCTGTTTTATTATACTTGGGAACAGTTGCATAAGACTGGAATTTTTTTTTTAATATTTGGTTGGTTTCATTGGTCATGTTCTGTGTAACTGGGATATTTTGTGGGGAATATTTTATAATACATATCCAACTCTTTAATAATCATAAAATTATTCTATTAGTATATTCCAACTTGTGTCAAATTTGATAAGTTTTTTCCCTAGATTTATCCATGTTCCCTATATTTTAAAATTCTAAAATTTTTAAGAAGTAGGTTTTGTTTATTCCTTTTGAAGCTTATTGATAGACTTAGATAATTGACTTCCAGATGTTCTTCTTTGAGATACCAGTTTAAATCTATAAATTTCCCACAAACTAGTTGTTGTTTACTCATGTTTTTCCCTTGACCTTGAGAGGACTTCAAAAGCACTGCTCAATTTCTCAAATAGCGAGCTTCCTCTTTTAGAATCCACCCCTGCTATTTGGGAGAAAATGGAACCTAAGACCAACCAACTATCTTTGGATTTCTACTTTTTAATTCTTGACATTGTGACTTTTCACAGCTTTGCTAGCTCTGCAGTGCTTTCAGGAAATTTGTTTTGAACTTTATCAGGCTTCTTAAGTTGTCGTCAGTATGAACTTTAGTCCAAATTACCTCATCTTCCACTGTGAAAAATGTAAGCCTGAATAATCAGTTTTTTACAATCTCTGAAGAAAAACATCAGAAGGAAAGATCTTTATAAGTCTTTACAATTTTCAGAATTCACACAATAAAATATAAAAAGAACATTTCCATAGAACCTGAATTAAAATATGATTTTGACATATAATACATGAGAATAGAAACATTCATCTCCATAAAAATTTTCCTTGTTATTTTTACACATATTCCTGTAAGATTAAATAAAATTCTTGAGCAAGCATTTGTCTCTCATCATTACCATTTTGGCACAGTGGCTAGGGTGTGGCATATAGTAAGTACTCAATCTGAAATTTTAATGTATTTGATAAAACTTAAAAGAGTTTCCTTCAAATAATTTAGTGACTATTTAAAAGTGACTCTCACCTTCCACAAAGATGCATATAGTATTCAACTAAACATAAAGTACATCTCTGTCTCAATAGTTGTAAGGCCTAAAAAGTCAAAATAATAACACAAAGAAACTTTAAAAATTGTCTTTATTAAAAAAAAAATACCCATGTGCATGTGCATTAATAAAAGTGTAACAATTCCTTTTCAATAATCTATAAATAATACTTGCATTGGAGATACTAAATGAATGCAATATTTATTTTTATTTTTCAGTCTCTTCAACATTCCCTTGAGCTCCAATAGTTTTTCAAATTAATGAAGTAAACAAGTTTCAGGTTTTTCATATCTAGGTTCATGGTCATTTGAAAATGTAGCTTCAATACTTGTCTTGTTTTTTCTTTTATGACCCCTGGTCTGTCTCTTCTATTTTTGAGTGAAGAATCAGGGGCTGTGGGGAGTAGCTCAGTGGTAGAGTACTTGTCTAACATGCATGAGACCCTGGGTCCAATCCTCTCCAAATTTAGAAAGTGAGTGAATAATCAGATAGCAATTATCCCTGCCAGTGTACACAGTGCTGCTACAGTTCATAATGAAATGATTTTTGCTTGTGTTGATTCCAGTTGGTCGACAATTGACTCTCAATCTATGTTCAGGGTGTCCTCAGTGTTTGAGGACTATTGAGCTATGCCCTTCTGGCTCTATTAATGGCTTGGTTAAGTGTTCATCCTTAAAGACATATTAGTGCTTATCCCCTTTAGCTTGTGACTCTAGCTTTGTAAATCAAGATCTATCATCTTTTTTTTTTCCACTCAATGTCTAGGGTTCCTTTGCTCCTTTTTCCTAATTAGTTACCATTACCCCTCCATCTCCTTCTATTCTGTATGCAGCTCCATCCTTATCTAGTCTGAGGCTAATGTGGTGAATCTTTCTCTCACATACTTATATGTGACTGTTTGCTGATGCTTTATCATGAGCCAGTGGAGCAAAGAAAAAAATGGCCTTAGAAAATGATGTGAAGAGAGTGAGTAAAATAGACAGAAAAAATGCAGAGTAATATTTAGAAATATAATTCTTGTAAATGCTTTATCATATTTATATCTGAAAAGAGAAAAATGCAGATTTATTTTATGCCTACTCTATCCTAGATGGAATGGAAGCAATGTTTATATTTAATAAGAATTACATTACTTTATAGCAGATGTTTATAGATAAGGAAATTAAACTTCAAAATAGTTAAGTGATACATAGTAAGATAGTTAAATGTTAAACAGTAAGAAAAGTAACCAGAATTTAAGCCAAGTTTCTGTTATTTTCTAAAGTACGCCTACAGTTTTCCATTTTATCTTTAAACTTCTGTAGAAGTTATAATGATCTACATCTAAATATGTATTTTATTATTTTAGAATTTATATGTGACTTCCCACAGACAAACGTCATTTTTTACTGGTTTAAAGAAATATCCATAACTGAAGAATTTTTATAGGCAACGAATTAATCTGTAAAACATAATAAATAGCCAGGCATGGCGGCACATGGAGTTACAGAATCCCAGCCACTCAGAAGGTTAAGGCAGGAGGATCACACGTTTGAGGTGGCTTTAGCAGCTTAGCAAGGCTTTAAGTAATTTAGGGAGAAACTGTCTCAAAATAAGAAGGGGGCGGCTATGGTTGTGGCTCAGCAATAGAGCACTCGCCTAGCTCACCTAGTGAGACCCTGGGTTCTATCCTCAGCACCACATAGAAATGAATAAAGGTTTTGTGTCCAACTACAACTAAAAAATAAATATTTTTTAAAAATAAAAATTAAAAATTAAAAAAGTGCCCCTGGATTCAATCCCTGGATTAAAAAAAAAAACTTAATAAATACAATAAATATAAGTCAAGGTAGATTCTTTTTTTCCTTATTCTCTTTCCTGTGCTATAGACAAAGGAGTGAGATGAAGGGCGGGGGGAGAGGTTGATTCTCCTCCTGATCCACAGTGGGTTTAATTTTAAATGATTCGATGTAATATAAGAGTTTCCAAGCTATTGTATGAATGATATTTAAATCAGATTGTTGGACAAACAGAAAGAAAACAGCTTGTGTAGAGGAACAGAATAGTAAATAATAGTATTGATCACATTTACATTTTATAAACATTTTTTGTTGGCACCTATCAGAAAGCTTGGCATGTATTACCTGACACATATTGCTATAGGTCATTAAGTCTTCATCATAACCCTGTGAAGTAGATGATGTATTCTCTCTATTTTATATAGTAAAAAATGGAAAATACCTAAGAATAATTTTACTGTAGTGATAACATTATGTAATTTAAAATTTTTATTTTGTTGTCTTTCTAATTTTTGTTGTTTATGCTTCAGATCAATGAATCCCAAAACTCAGGTTGCACTTGAATCACCTGGGGAATCTCATCAAGATTCAGATTCTGCATCAGTAGGTTTTAGATCACATCTAAGAGTCTGTACTCAAACAAGCTCCTATAGGTCATACTTTGAAAAATAAGACTTTAGATCATTGATTTTTCCATCAAGCTCAGTCCCATTTCTAAGGGGATTTCATGGTAGCTAAAAAGTAAATTGATATTAATATTTAAATTTAATAAATAAAGGCCATAATAAAATGCACACCTGATAATTGATAACTTAGACTATGCAAGAAGAGATGGTAGTAGACTTTTTACTTTATGACTATGCATTTGATTAAATGTCCCATAGTTTCTCCAGAGGCTGGTTCAAGTTTCCTGGTTTTCTATAATTGTTGGACAATATTTCTATGGAGACCCTTGTACAAGAACTACTGAATTTGTTCTAACCTTCAATTTTTTCTTTCTAACTACAAATTTAATGGCTTTAAACACTACAAATGGACTCTAAGGGAGTTTTTTTTTAGTGATCATACAGGTTAATGGAAAAATTCATTTATTTTCAGTGGTAGCACTGAGGTCTCTGTTTTCTTGCTGGTTATCAGCTGAGGGCTGTTCCCTGCTTCTGGAACTCCTATCTCTCACCTCATCCCCTATCATTATCATCAAAGCTGGAGAGAACTGAAAGAATCTTTATCACACATAAAATCTTTCCTGCCTCTCTATTACATCTGTCTCCCTATCTCTCTCTGGAAAAGTTTAATAGTATTAAGGATTTACAAGAGTGAATTCAGTCCACCTAGATAATCCAGTATAACTTCCTCATGTCAAGGTCTGTAATTTTTTTTTTTTTTTTTTTTTTTTTAGTGTGGTACTGGGGACTGAACCCAGGGCCTTGTGCATTCTACCAACTGAGCTATCTCCCTAGCCCAAGGTCTGTAATCTTAATCCACATCTACAAAATCCCTTTTTATACAGTGCAGCTTTGTATATTAACTATTATGAATGAAAACCTAAGTTAAACAGAATAGGAATTTATTAAATAAAGCTAGCCCTTGTGGGGACAAGTGCATGGAGTACTGCATACATGGCATACATTAAGGGCATCTGAGTGACAGGCCACTCCCCCGTGCTAGGAGCATAAGCAGCAAACCACTTACCCTGTAGACACAGCCCTGGGCATGAGGACGGGTGTTCCAGTCCCTGTGGTTGCTCCATGGCCCACTCCTATTTTGGTCACTGCAAGGACAGTTAGCAGAAATTGCATGGTGGCTGCCTATAATCTGTTTAGCTACTGCCTGAGTATACACACATGGTAACCATGCAATAAAATCAGACCTGCTTCCTCCTGCTTGGTCTCCCGAGGTCTCGAATAACGACTCCACAGCCATGCTCTCCTCTACCCTGTTCCGTGGGCCTCCTCTCCCGACGTGAGAGAGCCCACAAGCCCTCATAAGTCTCAGGAAGACAATAAAACTGGGATTATGCAACCAGGAATAATACCCACACCACTAATAGGTGTTGTACAACATGAGCACAGCATCTTAGAACCAGCAGTTCATCATATTTGCTTCTCAGACTCAGTGTCTATGCCAACCTCTGCCATATTCACCAAGAATGAATTCCTCAAAAAGCCAGGTCCCTCTGATATTTTCCTGCTGAGTTAAAATATTAGAGAAACAGTGGAGGAAACATGGTTAAATGGCTGTCTTTTAGCTACCAAGAAAACTGGAAAGTTTAATTCTGATTTTTTCTTTGGTATTAGTTTTCTAAATATATAGAAAAAAAAAATTAAGCGCTGGACCACAAGTATGACACTATGTCCAAATGACCTTCCTTCTCAGAGGAAGCTCTAAGAAGGCAATATCAGCCTGGCTACTCCTCAGCTCCAGGTTAGAAAGAGAATGTTTATCTAGGCCTCACAAAACACCCACAGAGAATTCCACATACATGTTGCTGTTTAATATAGTAATACTCATGCTTTTATTTTGAAAAGATTATGACATTTAATGAATCAATAACTCATAAAGTCATAAAATCTAAGTCTAATATTTCTTCAGTATTCTTATAATTTAGATATTTTTGATATTTTTATAATTTTGTATCAACTCAAAATGTCTTTCTCCAATTGTAGCTCTCCAAAGCCTATATTAAATGACACTAATAATAATCTGTGTTGTACATTATTTTTAGATTACTGATCACATTAAACAGCAATTTCATCATATTTTATATTCATAATATGCTATGAAATAAACACTAGTATATTTTTCTGTGAAGTAATCACTTAGATAATTAGGTATTTAATTTTGGAAGACCTCAGTTTAAATTTCTTCTCTGTCTTATTTATTTGTCTTATCTCTGAAATTAAGATGTTAATTTCAGAGAATTGTTCTCAGAATTGTAAGATATAAAACATGCATCACAGCCGGGCACTATGGTGTATGCCTTTAATCCCAGTGGCTTGGGAGACTAGAGCAGGATGATCCAGAGTTCAAAGTCAGCCTCAGAAAGCCGAGGCACCAAGCAATTCAATGAGACCCTGTCTCTATCTAAAATACAATAATAGGGCTGCTGATGTGGCTCAGTGTTTGAGTGCCCCTGAATTCAATCCCCAGTAACCAAAAAATAAAATAAAACAAAACATGCATCACTTGATTGCTATAGTTCAGTATAAATACAGAATCAAAAAGAGAATTAGTCAACTGAAGTTTCAGAGTTTGAAGTTGCTCATACTTGACCCAGAATTTTTTTCTCTAGGACAAGACAGACATTTTCATATAGAGCCAAGGTTACTGTGGAAAAATCCAGTTTTCCTGGAAAAATCTCAGTTTTCCTCAGCAAATGGAATGAATAGCACTAGTCATGAACTGCCTAGGATCATGATATGCATTATAAACTGAAACTTAAAGCATTTCCATATACAGCAAACCATGAAATATTGCTGCAACAATGACCAAGTGATTTAGAAAAGCGACTCACTCTAAACATGGTGTTCATTCAATAGTAATGTTTGAATTCACTGAGAAATATATTCATGAATTTGATGGTTGTACTCTGTCCCTTACAAATTCAAATTAGTCCCTGAGCATGAAGTCAGTAGCTTGGCTTGAATTCCCTTCCCACCCATTTACTAGCTATGAGCCAATGCAGTCATTCAATTAATCAACAAGTTCTTATTGAGGAGCTGCTTGTGATATAAGGCCCTATACTAATATCAAGGCTATGGTTCACAAGTCAAATATCATCCCAGTCCCAACAGAGTTTATAATCCTGGAAACAGCAGTTGCTTAATGATTGCCATTAAACACCAATTACACAATGATTTCATTACAGTTTTCGAGTGTAATAATATACTATCTATAAATCTATTACTAACTATAAACTTCACAAAATATGATTTCATCAAAAGCAAATTATGTCCTATACCACTTCCTGTAAAAAGAATAAAGTATATTATGCTTAGAGGTGTTTGTCAAATATAAGAAAAAGAGATAACTTTTTAGCATTTTACTGTGTAATGCCCTTTTCTTAAATATCACTTTTATTTTGAATATTGCTTCTCTGAATTTCTTAAATTTGGTCAGAATTTCTTCCAAGCTGTGTCACCATATAATTTAAAAGAACAGCCTCTTTGACAATCTGTAGCAATAACTGCTGTCTGTCAGTAGTGATCTAAAATGGATGAGCTGATAGTGTTAATGTTGGTCTTTAAAAAAAAAAAAAATCTGAGAAATTGCCTAGGCCAAAAAGAACCTAAGAAGACATAACTAAATATGGTACCCAGAATTGGATTCTGGATCTGAAAAAGTACACCAAGGAAAAACTGAGAAGATCTAAATGAAATTTAAAATTTAGCTAATACACTATCGATGTTGATCTATAAATTGTAACAGATATACTAATAAAAGATGTTAAGAAAGGAAGAAGCTGCCTATGGCATACACGGGAACTGTCTGCACCATCTTCTCATTTTCTCTAAATCTAAAACTGTTCTAAAAATAAATGTTTTTAAAAGTTAAAATAAAGGACAAAAAAATAAGAAGGCAAAAAGTAAAATAAAATGAGCATCAATACTAATACATTCCAAAAGAGTACAATTAAAACTTTAGTGAATTTTACTCTGTTTTGATTGTTCTGGGTTCCTTATGTTTTGATTTTTCAGTTTTTAACACATATAACCTTATAGTGTTGATCTGGCAGTTGTCAAACAGTACTGTAATTTGAGATGCTAGAATTTACTAGCTTAAATAATTAGCTCTTGAATGTGACACTCTTAATAAGTAAATATTAAATGTTTTTTTACAGAAATAAATATGTTAATTATATCCCATCTGGAGTGCTTTCATTAACTCAAAACTATCTTACACCTATAAAAGTCATCATTACAACATAAAGTTCTTTTTTTTGTTGTTAAAAACATGTTATTAAAAAACTTTTTATATTTTCATTCTCTATAACTCTGTTGAGAAATTTTAGTTAAGTTTATGAAAACAAAATGTCTCCTTTCAAATTAGGCTGGTATTATAAAATCTAATCATTCATGTCATCACTTGCGTGATTCAACACATTAAAACTATAGTGCTCTGGCACTGATCCAAAGGATCATATGCTTCTCTCTAACACCAGTGTCTCATTTTGAAGCTGTTACAATATTACTGAAAATGGTTTAGCATGTCTATATGATACATTTTTGTTAAAAATATCTCATTTAGAATGAATCACAATAATTGAACTGACAAATTTCAAATTTGTTGTTTGCAAAATTTTAATTGCAAAAGACAACAATGCACACAGCCAATGAGCATAACTATTATCCATAATCTCAATCCAACGTCTTGACAACACTTTGCTGACAAAAAGATTGCTTATAATAAAAAAGATGGATTATTATAACTTAATATCACTTAAATATTTTGCAAACTCAAGTTGTAAATCATATATTTATTTTAAAGGAATATGATATTTGATTTTTGTAATTTTCTTGAGCATTCAAAATGAACTTCTTCTGACTACAGAAAAAGTAAGTGGTTGTATAGCCTCTATTTGACAACATAGCCATGTTTGAAAAATGATCTCGATTCAGCTAGAATTAGCTTCATAAAAACATGAGGAAAGTATTTTTTCCATTATGATTTTGCACAAAACTAATCCTTATTTAGTCATTGCAAAAGACATGAGACAAAAGACAGTTAAAACAACTGTTGTCATAATTATTAATGATGAACTCTTCATCTGCTTACTGATGGCTTCTGTCCAATTACTTTTTATGTCTCTCAAGGTCTGCATAAACTTGGTAAAATTTACTTGTTTCCTTCATGATTTTTCTAAAGCCCTTTTTTTTTTTTTCTGGGCAAACCTCCAGATTGGCAACCTCAAACAGATTTTAAAATACCCTTTCCATATATCACCCACACTTGTCCTGCATGAGGATGATTGACATCTGAGCTCAGACAGTTTTAACTAAGCTGCTTTTCTCAACTAAAAAAGTTCCTTTTGCTTCAGCTGTTGCAGATACTTCCCTTAACTACCTCTAATTCAGGTGTTTCACAGTTGCTCCAATGGGCTTCCTACTGCTTAAGCACTGCATTCAAGGATCACGATAAAAGAATGCTAAGTAAGGGCATCTTTTACAGAAAGTAAATTCAAAGTCATTCTCTCCTTACATTTTACATAACTTCTCTACATAGATAAAGTATGATAATGTGTTTTTTATTTGTCTGTTTCAGGCAAAGACAAACTAATAGACTAGTTTATTTAACTGTGTTTTTAAAATTTAGATATTCCACTTATTAATCATTTTTAATCCTTATAATTTAACTAGTTAAATAATTTATAAATTCTAAAATTATCTTTATCCACTCCATGCACCTTGGCTCTTTTCTAAAAGCAACCGTTTCTGAGAAAACATAGAGAAAAAAGAGGAGATTCTCAAATCCAACCTGTACCTATCAGAGAGAAAAAAAAGCAAACTATCATATTTCATTAGCATCTAATTATGAATATTAGCCCATTATCAATGAGGTCTAAGTCATAAAATCATTAAATTTTAGAAGAGTTCTAGAGGGAATCTTCAAGTTGATCTGGGTCAAAATTTCAATTGCCTCAATTTAAAGGAGAGGAAAATGATTCTCATAGAATTAAATGACCTGTCTAAAGCCAAGTAGCTACTGATAAAGCATAAATTAAACCACAGGCCCCTGACTTTTGTGTCATTGCACTTTCTCATAAGAATGAGGATTCTAGCCTATGTAAACCTTCATTTGCTGCATAATCAACCCTACCCTTGTACCCTTTGTCAATGGATCAAGACCAATTATCTCCTTACTGAAGAGCAAACTACATTCAATGTCCAAGAGTTGAACTAAAGCACATAATTTCCCATTTGATCACTACCTTACCCTAACCACTGTCCACTATTTTATGTTCATAGAATAAGCAAGACAAGGAGTAAAATAATATTTAATTCCAATAAACCCCTTTAGAAAGGTATGAAAATTATTAAATGTGTATCCAAGTGCTTTAAATAGTAATTCAGAGTATGTTTGTTCTACAAAGGAATAGAGTGGTTGAGAAGATTATTTTGTTAGCCAGAGTGACTGGGTTTAACTTTCACAGTTTCCTCATATGTAAAATAGGGCAATAGAAATATTGGCCTCACATAGGATTATTAGGAAATTAAAGTCTGCTAATATGCTTATGTTATTGCCACAGTCATTGTTACTTTTTTTCAAAGATGTCTAATGATAAACTATTCTAAAAATCTTTGCTATATTTTGTCTAGTGATCTGCTCTCCATAAAGAATGCATTCCTTTTAATAAAACATTTACTGGAAAATTGCATCTTAGGCATTTTCTGAGTTGAATTTAAAGCCATGAGAAAAAAGATTTCAACATTAAAAATGTATTGTATATAAATGACTTTATCCAAAATTCCAACTAAAAATAATTGCTGATCAAGGTGTTAACACTTAAAAATGTAAAATAAGACTTTTTTTCCCACATACATCCTATATTCTTCAACTGACTTCATAATCTCCCTCAGTTTACTTGTATGGAAACTGTATAGCATACATTATTCTCTAAGAAACTTCTAAAACAGTCCAAAAACACTGATTCTAGATTTCATCTTCAAAGGGAGTTTTACACTCTCAGATATTAGTACTAAACTATTCCAAAATTTGTTTCAAAAATAGCTTGGTCCTTATTTGTTTTTTCTATGACATTTTTAAGTTTTATGTTAGATCTTCAAATAGATCTTCTAAATGCTGTACTTAAGTATAAGGAAGAACTTTGTTTAAAGTAAATGTTAAGGAACACATAAAATATAGGTTAATTTAGGAGATTGAAAATTATTTTAGAATAGATAACGAGTCATGTATGGACTTTAAATGCCTAGGAAATAATGATGACTTAAGAAAAATTAAGATTAATATAACTGCATCTTCAAAAATTTCAGTCTTTACAGGGATTATCTAGAGCCTTGATTGAAAGAAAAGAATGGATGGAAATGCTATTTGTAAGTAGGTAATTTTGTGGAATTATAATGATAACTTAATATGGCATGGATCACCTAATAAAAGCAGTATGCCTATTATTGCACATTTTAGTGTCTCAACCATAGTTTCTAGGAATTTTTTTACTGTCTCCTGGAAGTGTTTTAGTTAATACCTCAGTTCTAGTCAGCTATTTTGCTGCTGTGACTAAAGGACCTGAGAAAAACAATTTTAAAGTAGAAAAAGTTTCTTTAGGGCTCACAGTTTCATAGGTCTCAGTCCGTATACACCCAGCTTCATTCCTCGGGGCTTGTGGTGAGGTTGAACATCATGGAGGAAGAGTGTGGTGGAGGAAAGCAGCTCAAGACATTACCAGGAAAAAGAGAGAAAAAGCCCTCCTCACTAAACATACATCCCAGATTCATGCCTCCAATGACCCATGGCCTCCAGCCACACCCCACCAGCCTACAGTTACCTACCACTCGGTTCATTCCTATCAGGGGATTAAATCATGGAATGGGTAAGATTAATAACCGAATCATTTCCCCTCTAAACTTTCTTGCATGGTCTCACACATGAGCTTTTGGGGGGTCACCTCACATCTAAACCATAATGACCTCACATCGGTCAGTATTTTCTATAGGATTTCACTTGAGCTATGAAACCTTTCTCTCACTTTACAAGACAGAATTTCTCAGAGAAACTGAATCAACCAGACTATATATATATATATATATATATATATATATATATATATGTATATATAAAGGGAGTAGAATGGTTTTATAGAGGCAGAAATGTCTCAGGATCTGCAATCAGTAATCTGGAGTCCTTGGAGAGTTAATGGTTTAAGTTTCAGTCCAAGTTCAAGGTCCAGGTTGAAGGTCCAGGGAGAGCAATGTTTCAATTGGAGTCTGAAGGGAGAAAAGAAACAATAAAACTAAAATGTAAACAAACAAATAAAATATGTCCCAGCTCAAAGGCAATCAGGCAAGAGAAATTCATTCTTGATCATGGGAGGTCAGACTTTCTACAACATTGAGATGAGCACTAGGCAATCTACTTCACTCAGTCTGCCAATGAAAACGTAAATTTCATCAGAAACCTCCTCATGTCTACATCCAGAGTAGTGGGTGACCAATAAAATTAACCATCCCACTCAACTTCCTGACAGTGATTAGGAATTATACAGTACATGCACCATGTAATCCCTAGTCAATGACAAACTGGAGTTTTGGAGGTAAACATACTCCCAATTTCCTGATCTTGCATCAGGACAAACTCTCAAACTCTCTTGTCATTTAAATTCTAAAGCACCCTGGGCATCAAAGAGACCCTAATTTTTACTCAAAACCACATTTCAGCATCTCCTTTCTTTTCTCTTTCTTCCTTAATTATCTCAATGGTTACTATTGAGAACAGAACCCTAATAAATCATGATTATAAAATTCCCCATTGCAGACTTGCTTCAAGGAAACTATGCATAAATAACTTATCAATCTTTGGAAAATTATAGAAGAAGCTCAAGATGATAGATCAAAAGTTCGTATTTTTTTTCCGCCTCTCCTCTTCTGGTCTCTACCTCCCAATTTTCATATTTATCAACTAATTTTATGGGGGATAGAGCTGAGTTGGTAGAGTGCTTGCCTTGCATGCATAAGGCCCTGGGTTCAATCCCCAGCACCACACACACACACACACACACACACACACACAAAAGGAACTAATAAACTAATTTTATGAGTGTGTATATATGTATCATATATATAACAACTAACATGTATTTAAGTATTTAACAATCACTACTGTACATCATTACTTAATTTTATATTCTAGTTTATAGCTATACTTTTCTCTGTATCATAAGTTATGAATTGCATATGTGGTGTCCCCCAAAAGCTCAAGTATGAGGCAATTCAAGAATGTCCTGAGGTGAAATGATTAGGTTATAAATTGTCACAGAATGGCTTACTCCATTGATATGGATTAACTGGCCAGTATCTGTAGGAAGGTAGGGTGTGGTATAGCTAGAGTAGGTCACCTGGGTGTGCCTTTGGGGCATATGTTTTGTTCCTAGTGAATGGAGCACTTTTTCTGCTTCTTCATTGCCATATACTGTGCTGCTTTCCTTTTCCACCCTCTTCCATCATTATATTCTGCCCTACTTTGGGCCCAGAGAAATATAACTAGCCACCTATGGACCGAGACCTCTGAAACCATGAGCACCAAATACATTTTTCTTCCTCTAAAATTGTTCTTGTCAGGTCTTTTGGTGGCAGCACCAAAACAGATGACTATAACACTGTCTATCTCTTTCTTAACTGTAGAAGTTCTTTAAATAGCATTTAAAATGTGGAGGTAGAGCAAGACGGTGGCCAAGATCCACCAATACAACATTTTAAACAACTATACATTCATCAAACTATCTACACAGAACCTAAGGAAGCCAGGTGACAGATCATAGTACCTGCTATAATAGAACATAAAAAGATAAATTGAGAAAAGCAGGAAAGAAAACAATGCCAGTACAGGATCACCCCTCCCCCAGCGGTAAGCAGCATGGAGCCTTGGGGTATAGGGAAGGAATTAATGCATAACTAAAATTTGAAATCCAATACCAGGCTCACCATGTTAAAAACCCATGCTATACAGAGCCAATGACTGCTTCCACTGGACAATACCTTCAGACTGAGTTGTGGGGACTGTAATCACCAGGAAACTGATGGCTTTCACCACATCTCCTCTACCCTAGGCAACATAGTGGGGAACAAGACTCCAACTGCCAGGTAGCCAGATACAAAAATTAACACAGAAATTGGTCTTAAAGTTCAGTGCTGAGCCCACCACAGAGAGACTGAAAATGAGGTAGAAACCAAAGACCACACACCCAGCCAACACTTGCAGATGGAGCATGTAATAGGACCCGACATGAGGCAGAGACAAGCACATTATTGGAATACACTTAAGTTTTGGCCTGTGATATTGACAGCCTTGGATGAGCCTAGGGTACTTTCCCTGTATGGTGCAATTGCCTGCAGCTATACATTTCAGGTGAGACCAAACTTGGCATTAGACTTGGTGGCATTGGGGTAGGAGCTCTCTTCAAACAAAGACAAGATGGCACAGCTTGGGTACTATCTGTGCACACACATACGTGCAACCCTGTAGGATAATGTGGCACCTTCAGTAACCATGTACACATGATTTTCCCAGACAAATAAGAGGCAAGGTGGTAGATTGAGTGTGCAAGTGCAACTCCATTGGCAGGACACATGTGTGACCCTGTCAACCCCTGCCCCGCAGTACACCTTCACAGCTGTGTCATAACTTCCTATTGATTTTATACTATAGAATATCCACATGAAATGTGGTTTTTTTTTCCATACCCAGGAGACAAAGGGGCTAATATGTTATGGGGGTTGGGGGAGGGGGAGGCAGGAGAGGGAGACTAGTAGGGGCTATATAAGGTGAAACATTTAGTGCTTGGCCTTTGGACAAGAATCTGCTGAGTCTGTGCTGGCACAAAATAAAGACTGCTTCCTGTTGAACTCTGTTTCACTGTGTGCAAATTCTGCAACAGCACAGAGATTCCTTTCACCACCACCACTATGATCTTAAGACCATGGAGTCTTTGTGTGTGTTTGTGCACATTAGGGATTGATTCCAGGGCCTTGTGTGTTCTAGTCAAACACTCAGCCACTGAGCTCCATTCCAAGCTGCCTTGGTGCCTTGTTTTGACCATAAGGTGAAGTTATGCTTTTCTGTAAGCTCTTAATGGTATGTGACATCATCTGGGCATTGATAGATTCAATATTTATTCCATTCTTCCTAATATATCTTTGTTTCTATTGTTATAGAAATTCTAAATGGGCTGTTTATTTTCTCCGAGTCTTTAGATACTTCCATTATTTTAACACTATATGGCACCCTAAGAGTAAGTTTTCTGTGAGTGTACTTTTGATGTGTTTTCACTATTTTATGACTAGAGGGTGATCTGATTTCAGATTTGTCCCATATCTATAGATGTGTTTGGCATCAGCTGAAGTAATAGCTAAAAAGTGTCATCCATCTTCCCAAGCCTTTTCTTGGGATTGGGTTAAGTACAGATGCCATATCCATAGTTGCTGACTTGTGGATAGACAGATAGACACTGTATAACTCTGTCTGGCTCTAAACAGAATCATTCTGGAGAACCCAGGATTAAGTTTCTATCCCATTGGTCACCAATTCCACATAGCAATGTCACATCCTAAGCCATAAGCCCACTAAGTCCTAAGTCCAGCTCATTTCTGTTTTAAGACCAAGCCGTACACTGCTATGCACTGCCCATTGTTGAGGTAAACTCAGGGACCAAGACTATTGCAAACAGCCACCAGTGATGGTGGCCAGAATATAAGTTGACTAGACTAGTTAACATAGATCTGTTTGGCATTGGGACTCTTTCAGAGATTTTATCTGTGGGCATTGGCATGGAAATTTAGGTCATTAGGATTTGCCCAGTACTGGGTTTCACCATCCTTGTCCTGAGATACAAGGCAACCTACTGAGCTAACTACCTTGTCCTACTAAATGGAGTCTTGCCATGGAGTCTTTTTGTAATGGAGTCTTTCTGTGAGTACACTCACAGAAAACTTACTCTTAGGGTGCCACATAGTGTTAAAATAATGGAAGTATCTAAAGACTCAGAGAAAATAAACAGTCCGCTTAGAAATTCCTATAACAAGAGAAACAAAGATAGATTAGAAAAAATGGAATAAATATTGAATCTATCAATGCCCAGATGATGTCACATACCATCAAGAGCTTACAGAAAAGTATAACTTCACCTTATGGTCAAAACAAGGCACCAAGGCAGCTTGGAATGTAGCTCAGTTGCTGAGTGTTTGACTAGAACACACAGGGCCCTGGAATCAATCCCTAATGTGCACAAACACACAAAAAAGATACGAATCAATATGACCAAACCCTTAGAGAATTCAAAACATCTGTTTTAAAAGCCTCAAGACCTTAGAGAAAATGCAGGAAAAAAAAAAACAAAACTCAGTCCTCTAAGAGAGAAACAAGTAAATAATATACCATGCAAAATTTAAAATGTTAGAAGATATTCATATCAGGATAAAGAATATCAGAAAAAGAATGATGAGTAAGCTCAAAGTCAATCTATGTTAAAACATATTGTTGGGGCTGGAGTTGTGGTTCAGTAGTAGAGTGCTTGTCTAGCGCTAGTGAGGCACTGGGTTTGATCCTCAGAACCACATAAAAATAAATAAATAAAAATAAAGACATTGTGTTTACCTACAACTAAAAAAATATTTTAAAAAAACATATTTTTGGAGGTTAAAAATTTTAAAAGTAAGAAGAGGAATGAAGAAAACCTATGAAAATTTGGGGATAGCATTAAAATAGCAAACATTTAGATTATTGGGTTTAAGAGGGACTTGAGAATGCCAAATAGGTAGAAACTTTATTCACTGAGATAATAGAAGACACATTTTCAAACCTGTAGAAGGATACAAATATCTAAGCATAGACAGGTCAATATCAGCAGTAAGATTTAACTCAACCAATTCTATACCAAGACATCTTGCAATGAAATACTCCAAAGGAAAAAAAATAAAAATATTCTAAGGCTGCAAGAGAAAAGACATGAATAACACATAAGCATGTCCCAAATTTCCTGATGACAGACTTCTCAGCAAAAACCTAATAAGTCAAGAGAGAGTGGTGAGATATTTTCATAATACTGAAGGAATAAACAAACACAAACCAACCAAAAATATCAAACTTATTAACAAGAATACTGTGCACAGAAATGCTATTCCTTAGAAATGAGAGATTAAAATCTTCCCAGATAAGAATATGATTAGATAATAGATTTTCACTAGATTTATTCTATAAGAAATGATGATAGGAGTTCTTTAAACTGAATTAGACAGTAACATGTAAGAAGGGAACATTAGAAAGTATAAAATTTACAGAGAAACCAAACAGACAAATTCAGTATTCTACCATATTGTGAACTTCCTATATAAGCCACTTATATATTTAGTATGAAGCCTAAGAAATAAAATAATGTTAACTATACTACTCTAACAAGAAAAGTTAATACAGAACTAGAAAAAATGGGTCTTCAAAAGTTCAAAATATGGGGAGTAATGGCACACAAGGATAGAGTTTTCTTAATATATTTTGTCTTTTTTTGATTATTTTCTCATCTTTGTAATTAAGCTGCTATCATTTCAAAATAGATGATTATCATCACAAATGCTTTTTTTTTTTTTAGTTTGGCACAGTGGTGCATGCCTGTAATTCCAGTGGCTAAGGAGGCTAAGGCAGGAGAATCAGGAGTTCAAAATCAGCCTCAGCAAAAGTGAGATGCTAAGCAAAACTTAGTGAGACCCTATCTCTAAATAAAATACAAACTAAGGCTGGAGATGTGGCTCAGTGGCTGAGTGCCCCTGAGTTCAATCCCCAGTACCCTTCCCCAAAAAGATGCTTTTTGTAAATCTCATGGTAATCACAAAACATAAAGCTATAAGAGAAAAACAAAAAAATAATAAGCAAGGAATCAAAACACAATACTGAAGTAGATCATTTAATCACAAAGGATGACTAAAAAAATGAAAAAGAAAGAAAATAGCTACAATAAAATTAGAAAACAAATTACAAAAATGATTGTAGAAATTACCTTGAGTATAAATGGACTAAATTCTTCAATTAAAAAACATGGAATGATTGAATTGATAAAAATATCGAAATACACATTGTTTACAAGAAATTCCTATGACCTCTGAGGACATGCATATGTTGGAAAGTGTAGGGATAGAATAAGATATTCCATACTACTGGAATCCAAAAGAGAGCAGGAATAGCTGTGCTTATAAGACAAAATTTACTTTAAATAAAAAGCAATAAACCAGGTGCAGTGGTGCATGCCTGTAATCCTAGTGGCTAAGTAGGCTGAGGCAGGAGGATTGTGAGTTCACAGCCAGCCTCAACAAAAGCAAGATGTTAAGCAACTCAGGGAGACCCTGTCTTAAAACACAAAATAGGGCTGGGGATGTGGCTCATTGGTTGAGTGTCACTGAGTTCAATCCCCAGCAACCCACTCCAACCATAAAAAAAAAAATGCAATAAACAGAGAGTCATTATATATTTATAATGGGATAATGGGGTTAATTCATTAAGAGGAAAAAATTCTAAATATGTATGCATCCAAAACTGGACTATCCAAACATAGAAAACAAGAATTAATAGAACTAAAGAGAGTTAGATTTCAATACAATAATACATGAGAATTTTTTACCCTATGGAAAAATCATCCAAATAGAAAATCAACACAAAAACAAGAGTTAAATTGCATACTAGACTAAAAAAACCTAGCAGAAATCTACAGAACATTCCATTCTAACAGCTGATGTATACACATTCTTGTCATGAGCACACAGAGCATTTTCAAAGATAAATTATATGATATTCCACAAAACATGTTTTAATAAATTTCAAAAGAATAAAATCATATTGAATATCTTTTATGACCACAATATTATAAAACTAGAAATTATTAACAGGAAAAACTTTGAAAACTACACAAATACCTAGAAATTGAACAACTTATCTTTTAATTTATGAATAGATCAAGGAAAACATCAAGAAGGGAATTTTAAAATTTCTTGGAACAAATGAAAATGGAGATACAACATACCAAAAGCTATTAAATACTTTAAAATCAGTACTAAGGAGAAGATTTATAACACGCAATACATATATCAAAAGCAGAAAGATCTAAAATAAACCACCTATCATAGTATCTCAAGGAATCAAAAAAAAAAAAAAAAAAGATCAAACCAAACCCCAAATTTGTAGAAGGAAAAAAATAATAAAGATCATAGAAGAAAGAATAATATAAAATGCACAAAAGCTTAATGAAATGAGCTGATTTTTTGAAAAAAAAGAAGTAAACATAATAGATAAATTCATAGCTGGACTATGAAATATAGAATACTTACATGATAAAAATCAGTGATGAAAGGGAGACATTACAATTCACTTCAAAGAAATACAAAGGATCATTAGAGACTATTATGAACAAATATATGTCAACAAATTTGATAACCTAGAAGAAATATGCAAATTCCTTACAATGAATAAAGCATGAATAAATAAAACCCAAGGATACTAATAATTCGTAACAAGATTGAATCAGTAACATAAAGTTTCATATCAAAGAATAGCTTAGGATCATATACATTCATTGCTAAGTGCTACCAAATATTAAAATAATAATAATAATAATAATAATAATAATACCCATTTACCTCAAGTTACCCATTCACCTTAAATTACACTAAAAAATTAAAGTGAAAGGAATTCTTCAAAACATATTTGTGTTAGTCAACTTTATGTGACTGTGACCACATACATGACAAGACCAACTTAGAGGAGAAAAAAAAAAAATTATTTTAGGCTTACAATTTCAGAAGTTCAGTCCATGGTCAGCCAAATCCATTGCTTTGTACCTGACATAAGGCAGAATACCATGGCAGAGGGGAAATGTTGTAGGAAAGCTAATCACCTAACGATGACTAGGAAGCAGAGAAAACCACAGAAAATGTGAACCCTTCCATAGCACACTGCCGCAGTCCGGCTGCAGCAAAATAACTGGGGGATGACGAACAACTTGTGTACATTGATACAGCAGGAGTGGGAGCCCTTTATTGTAGGACAGGAGGGGTATATATACATTCCACACAGCTTATCTTAATTAACATAAACTAGATACAGCAGTCAACCAATAAGGAATCTCCACACTTAATGGCTTCCTAGCGTTACTTCACAAACCACTCCCTCTGGCAAAATGCCAGGCGCCATTTTGACTTGTTTACAGACCCTAACAGCACACCTCCAGTGACCTACTTCCTCCAAGCATGCCCAATCTGCCTACAGTTCCCACTCAGTTATTCAAACTAGGATGAACCAGTTAAGTTACAGCTCTCACAATCCAATCATTTTACTTACAAATATTCCTGCACTAATTATGAGATTTTGGGGGACCTTTTATATCCAAACCAAAGTTCTATCAAACCAGCATTACCTGGATATGAAAAACAGACAAGGACACAAAAAGAAAAGTAAACTACAGATCTCCTTGATAAACATAGATGTAAACATAGATTCAAAATTCCTCAACAAAATACCTTGGCAAGGATGTTCAGAAAAAAACTTTAGAAATGATTGGGGAATGTTAATTAGTACAGTCATCTTGTAAAACAGTATGAAATTCCTTCAAAACATTAAAAAAAAATAGAGCTACCATAGGATACAGTGATCCTACTTCTGGGTATATATTCAAGGAAAATGAGATCAGTATGTTGAAGAAACATCTCTATCACATGTTCATTGCAACGATTTTCCAATACCCCAAAAATGAAAGCCACCAAATGTCAACCAACTGATGCATGCATGGGTCAAGAAAATCTGATACGTATGTCCAATGGCATGGTATTCAGCCATTTGTAACAGCATGAACAGAATTGAAGGTAATATTGTATACTTAAAAAAAAACTAAAAGAGTAGCCAAGAGTAGTGGCCCACACTTTTAATCCTACAGACTCTGTGAAGCTGAGGCAGGAGGATCACAGTTTCAAAGTCAGTCTCAGCAACTTAACAGGGGTCTAAGCAACCTAGTGGATCTTTTTCTTAAAAAAAAAAAAATGACTGAGGACATGGCTCAGTGTTTAAGCACACTTGTGTCCAAACCCTGGTACAAAAAGAAAAAGAAGATATCAAATGTTTTCAGCATAAAAAATGATAAATGTTTTAAATAGATAAACCAGGCACAGAAAGAGAAGTATCACATGATCTTACTCATATTAATTTTAAAAATTGATTATACAAATTTCAAAAGTAGAATTGAGATTGCTAGCTGCTAATAAGAGTATCAGGGTTGAGCTAACTTAATCAATGGGAACTAAGTTACCATTAAATAGGAGTAGGGCTATAGTGTGCCCTTATTGCACACTATAGGGTAATTATTGATAATAATTATGTACTGCATGTTCAGAAAAAACATAAGTAAAACTTAAATGTTTTAACCATAAAGAAATCATAAATATTTGAGGAGATGGATATGTTTGACAAGATTTAAACCTTACACAATAGTACATGTTTTGAAATAACACAAAATATCCCATTAATATGTGTATTTTTTGTTTTTAAATTTCAGTGAAAAATAAATTTAAGGAAATGTAAAGCCATATAAACAAGTACATATATAGAATCAAGCAGTCAGATTGGATCTATAAGGAAAAATATAATCTGACATTCTTAAAACATTGCTACTCAACTTGGAATCTTTCAAAACTCAGGTTTAACATATCTTCTTACTCTCTCATGTCTTGTATGTTAGGGTAGGCTTGTTCTGCCTTCTGTACCAGATATCATCATCTTTGCTTCCTTTTTTTCATGAGGTAGAGTAATTTTTATGTCAAATAATGTCCTTGATAGGTCTACATTCCATAACCATGTCCCTTCAAACGTTGACCATTAACTATTAAGTTTGGTTGTCACCCTTTATTTCATTTTCTTTCAATAAACTAATTGTCAGTACATGCAGCTTGGGTCCACCTGTTTTTTGTCCATTAAAGTCATATTTTATAGTTAAATGTTCTAACAATATAGTGTGAATACACATAGAAAGGACATAGGATTTACAAAACATCAATTACATCAATATGAAAAAGTCCATGTAATTCTGAATTTGAAGAAATATGAAATAGGCAACTGAACTGCAAAAAATAAGTATGTGCATCATGTTAAGTTTTAGGGTATTTTGCAATAGCTCATAATGAAACAGATTACATAATGTTAGCATTCTTTTTAGTTTTCTATTTCCATTTTATGTCTGAAGTATAGCATAAGTAAGTACAGAAGTTATCAGTTTAATCCTTTAAAATTGTGACAATCTAGAGTAAAAATCATGAATTTTAGAAACCTGTATTATGACTATCAATTCAGAAGAATTAGCTAATAAAAAATACTCCCTTATTCCATGTGATTCACAGTATAGTAATCCTATGAGATTATCTGTAAGGAGGAAACTCTTTTTCTTCAGGCTTGAACATATATTACTGCACCTCCAATATTAAGAAGTCACACAGCACCTTGAACTGTCAAATATGCTAAGCTGATCTATATTAAAGACAAAGTAAAGCAAAACTATATATATATATATATATATTAATCTGTTTAACTGAGCATTACCAACAATGGTCCAGAGACATACATTGTCTTCAATGCTTGAATTTGGAAAATTTAGCATCCACATTTATTTAAACATAATAGTGATATTTATTTAAACATAATAATGATATCTTTTTATTCATCTTCAGAAACATTGTTGGATCCAATAAAATGTAGGAAAAAGTACTGAAAAGTCTTACAAAATACGCTGTAATGTAAAACATTTCCATAGCAGCTTTCAGTTTAAAGTACCTTATATTTAATTACTCTTAGGATTCACAAAGAAAACAAGTCACTTACTCAGTAAGTATTTATTGAGTAAATTGCCATCTATGTTTCAGTCTCAGTCCTGGGAGTTTTAAATACAGCATCAAGCAAAATAGACAAGTTTCCTGTGGAATGCTTATCTTACTTGATATCACATACCTTCCCTGTTCCTGGTTGCTTGTACATCTTACCATGCTTTATGCCAACACTAGAATTAGAAAAGGGTTCAAGACAGAGAGTACTTAGTTGGTGAATACAGTGTTAATCAATATGTTATATTACCAAAAAAAAGCACTAATTTAAATTATAATCTTAGGATTATAAATGTTGAGATGGAGAAAAGTTAAATTTTAATTTCAGTTCACCCAATGGTAAAATGAACAAACATAAAATGTGTTTATTCAACTAATATTTATTAAGTATCTACTATGTTCTTGGCATTGCTCTAAGCTTTTTAGATTTGATTTGAAAACTAGACAATGCCCCTGCCATAGCGATATTTATATTGCAATGCAAGTCATGTGCAAATCCTATCTCCTAGGTAGAAATTTAGAAAAAGAAATAGGAAAATGAATATGTACACAATACTTAGCACATTATCTGTCATGAAGCTTATGTTCATTAAATAATGGCAAAAAAATAAATCCTTAAATAGTTTAAACATGTTTTATTTTCAAGAGGAAATTGTACTTCTAATATCATTGTGTCCTCAGGATAAAATAGTTTACTAGTCATAAAATAATATCTATTCAAACTTTATTATAGTATTAGTACAAAGCAAGAGTTATGTGAGTGCATCAAAAACCAAGTTTCTACATTTTGAATTTAAACAACATTAAAGTATTTCACCAACTGAGAACTTTGTGGATGGAAACTTTTTCTCATTATGAAGTTGGCTGGTAAGGACTGGGCAGAATGCATGGTGAGATTGCCAATCAGCAACAATGCAGGTAGCGTAACATTGCATCCAGTAGGATTCCAATTCTGCAGAACAAATTACTAAGAGGATGCGTTTCTGGTAGAAATTGTATTAGTTTTTGTCCAGGAAATTGAAATAAACTATTGGCAATCGTAGGTTGCCCAGTACCAGCTCTCCAAGTGGGAAAAGTCTTGATTTATAGCATTTGCAAAATTCTGTGATGCTCTTATATTGTGCTGTTCAATTATTGCATACCTTTTTTATTCAGTATTGCCAGGGAAGGAAGCCAAACTAATATTGAAATAAAACTAAATTGAAGAAAATACTTCACACATTTTAAAAATAATAAATACCCATATCGATGGTACAGGAAGGAAAATATTAACTTTCTGGTACACTTGTATCAGATAAGAATATCTTACATTTTGAAAACTATGTTCTCATAAAATAAATAAAATAGTATAAGAACTTTCAGAATGACATAAATTAGTAGAGTAACGTTTTGAAATTAGGACAAAATTCTGAAAATTTGGAAATATCCTTGATTGTTGAGTATAAATATTATAAACATTGTTAAGATGTAAATGCTGATGTTTATCTATGAGTCAAATATTAGAAAAATGCATTTTCTACATGATAGATATTTATATTCTTGAATCTGCAGTATGTTTTATGTAATAAGTCCTGACACAGACTACCTGAATTTGAGCCAAACATCACAGGTTAAGGGAACAGTCCATTATAGTTTTTGGAATAGCTAAAGAATAAAAATAAGGCCAACCAAAAGAAAAGATACCCAGGGCTGAATATGAAAGGGTTCCAGATGAAGAGCATCTATTGCCCTCTTCTAATGGAGTCAAGGATTGCCAAACTCCTGGAACATCCATGTGCCACAATAGATAAGATTATTTCTAACCAAGGAAGCTCACCTGAGCTTCATGCCCAGAGTGTTTATGGGGGTTTCATGACATAGATGTGGTTAATTCAATTATTTGCTACCAAATAATTGGTATTCAATGTTCAACCCCTCTTTCTTACCCAGCATTTTGGACTGATGTCACGTGGTTCAAATCCCCTAAACCTCTAATCATATAGTAGTTTTCTCAGGCATTGACGGTCCCTATTCTACAGGATTTTATTAGCACAAACTAAGAGACACCCATAAATTACCATCTAAGCATAAACATATCATCAGTACTAATAAAGGCTTTTCTTTTTTCTGAAGAAATTCTAAAGATTTAGAGGCTACCTGTCAGAAACTAGGGGAAAAGTTCAGACTCTTTAACAAAGGGAGTTTATTTTGAACTTTTTCCCTACAACTAATATACTCTAAAACATGTTAATAGGTATTTCATACTATCTTAACTAATATTATTTTGGTTTGAGTATTGAGAAAAACAGAAATATCTATTTCACAAAGGATATATATATAGTGGAAATCCTTGAGAAATTCCACAGCACTGTTTATGCTTCCAGGTGGTAGAAATGAAAGAGACTAGTTCAAGACAGGCCATGGACTGTGCTCTAATTTTGCTGTATGTTGATAGTGATGTTGGACAAATAGAGCCTCTTTGCGTGTCAATTGACTACTGTCAAATATATATATAAAATCTAAACAATTGGCAGTATAAATTCAAAACAAAGTATGGATGCACATATATAGAGTGTGCACACAAATGCTTGTTAAATAATTCCTGTTTTGTTGGAATAACAAGAAGGTTGTCAAGTTTACGTGAAATATGTGATGCTGTAAATATAAAATTATAAAACTCTGGATGTTATTTGTAAGTACATCTTACCACTCTTTTCTAACTTGATGTAACCTATTAGGAATGAAGAAGTACGAATATGTGAACATCTTGTGACCATAATATGGTGGTGGGTTCATTTACATTAACTTCATCTTTTAAATAAACCTACCAGGAAGATGCAATTATCACATTTTTACAGTTAAGGGAAGTCAATTCAGAAAGGTTAAGCACTGTGGCCGAGTTCATAAAAGGAGTGACTTCCAGAGCCTATTTTAGATGATGCTGTGCCATAAAATTCATTAAAAAAATGGTGGAGTTTAGCTACATAATCCCTAAAATCTCTTCCATCTCCAAAAAGCCACAAACGTTTTAATTATTAAGGGATTGTAGATATGTACTCAAAATGTACTGTTACTTCAGCATTTGAGAGCTGAAATGCTGAGAGGAGTTGGACTTGGGAAATAGGTCTGAAAGCAAATAAATAATGCCATTGCTTTTCACAGACAGCAGATGGGTACTACTTAAGAATATTAATTTAGCAGTTGCTTTAGAATGCTAGGCTAGGTTATGTTATGATAACAAAGTACATTAAAATAATATACAACAAAATTGATTTCTCATTTAAGCTATCACATGACAATAGGGGTGCTGCGTATATTACACACTTAGACACCAGATTACACAAAAGCTTAAGCTTCATTCAAAGTTTCATTGAAAAGAAAGATGAAAAATCTTAAACTATCCCGCAAATTTTCTGCTTTTACCATTTTTTTTTTTGTTTGTTTTTTGGTTTCAAATGGGGCCGCAATGGGAAATTGTATTAGGAAAGTCAGACATACCTAGAAAACACCTGTATTGACCATCCATCATTGTCATCTATCTGTTGTTTGTATGATGTTCTTTAAGTTGCAAATCACTATTTTATGGATCATCAATGATGTCAATAAAAAACTACACTGGTGATGGGTCAGAAATAACAAAAAATCTCATGTAGAATGTTGGAATTTTACTCTAGTTAATTAAGTAAAAATGGTGACACTAGGTTTTTTTCAACTTAAATATTTAATGTAGAACATTGTTATATTCATATAGCAAAATCATTCAGTTCAGGACCATATAGTTACAGAAAATGGAAAGTTAAGAAAAAAAGCAACCCAGGCATTTTTCTATTCTCTCCCACATAGACAATTATATACCCAATTGATAATATAGGTAGAAAAATCATTAAATTGTTTCCCAAACCAGTACACTTTGGGGAGTAAATGTAGATATTCCAATAGTTAGACAACAAAACAGGAACTATGTCACATAAATAGCATGTATTATTATTCTAAAATATTCAGAGGAAAACTACCTCTAATCATTTAAAAATCAATTAATCTTTTTCTCTTATGCTGTGTATAAACACACACATACAAACGTGTATATATATAGAGAGAGCTTTATATATGAAAATACATTTGCACATCTGTACATACATTACTCTTCCAGTTAGGAAAGCACTTATTTATCCACTTGCTTATTTAAGAAGCATTTGTGTGCACACTCTATGCACTATTCTACCACTTGGGAAAGAAGGAGTAACTTATTTGATACATGAATTCTGGAATGAAATTACAGCTTTACAAACAAAATTCATAGTTAAGGAGCATATAACTAATGTTGTGTGTGTGTGATGATGAAACATCGCACATTGTTTTATAACTAATCTTTGTAGCAAGGTTTAAAAAGAACTACCAAAATATTTATTATTTGTGCCACTTTAAAATCTAAACAATTGCCAATATAAATTCAAAACAAAGTATGGGTGCACATATAAGTTGATATGATTAATACCAAAACAAAGATGAACAGCTTAAATTTTCATCAACAAATTTGCTTAAACCGTGTGATAAAAAATATTAAAAAAAAAACAGAGAAAAACCCACATGAAATATGCAACTTTACTGAAAAGCTCAAGAATAATGGAGCATTTCACACTTATATTTGAAAGGTAATAACATGAATATTTTTAATTTTTTTTTTTAGTTATTGATAGACTTTTATTTTACCTATTTATATGCGGAGCTGAGAATCGAACCCATGGGCTCACACATGCCAAGGAATGTGCTACCGCTGAGCCACAGTCCCAGCCCCAACATGAATACTTTTAATGGAGATTTTCTTCTAACATTTTTGGGGACCCTCTTGAATCCCAGGGTTAATAAATATTATTTTAAAACAAAGCATTTGTTAGGATACTAGAATGTGCCTCCAAGTTATGAAAAAGTGTAAAGCCTTCAGCTTTATATATACATCTATATCCTAAAAGCAAGATGCCAATTCTCAAAGACAAAAGGTATCCTTTCCTTCCCCGATCAGGGAGAAGAAAAGGTTAGTCACTGAAGACAGCTTTATATTCTGGTGATATTAGAGTATATCCCTTATATTAACCTTTTCTTTATCCATTCATCTACTGAAGGGCACCTAGGTTGGTTCCATATTTTTTAAACTCCTTTTTCTTTCTTTTCTTTTTACTCTGTCTTTTGTAAAAGGATCCATTCCAACTATGAACCTTTTGGGGTTATTAGATTTTCCTTACACATATTTATATATTTATTTATTTTTCAGTACAGGGGCTTAAACTCAGGGGCTGTCTACCACTGAGCTACATCTCCAGCACTTTTTATTTTGAAATAGAGTCTAACTAAGTTTTCTAGGTTGCTCTCAAATTTGCAATCCTCCTGCCTCAGCTTTCCAAAATGTTAGGATTACAGGTATGTATCACAGATCCCATCTCCCCTAACTAGACATTTAAATAACAGATAATGCAAAATAAATCTAATCAGAATTACTTATGTTTGACTAAAGAAGAACATCCCTAAAAAGAGCTGACATTAGCCTCCCTTCAAAGGATTCCTGCCGCAGCTCAGCTGCAGCAAAATAACCGGGGGGTGACGAACAACTTGTGTACATTGATACAGCAGGAATGGGAGCCGTTTATTGTAGGACAGGAGTGATATTTATACATTCCACACAGCTTATCTTAATTAACATAACCTAGATACAGCAGTCAACCAATAAGGAATCTCCACACTTAATGGCTCCCTGTCTCCACCTCACAAACCACTCCCCCTGGCAAAATGCCAGGCGCCATCCTGACTTGTTTACAGACTAACAGATTCCCATATGAATTTATCTTCCAAGAGGATAGACTGTCCAATAGACTCTCACATACCCTTTTATTGGAGCTATATAAAAGATCATACTCATACACAGATACAGACACACACACACACACACACATTTAATTCATGTTATAGAAAAGTATATGTATATATATATCAGACATTTATTAATACATACATTAACATATAAATTTATATTTCCAGCTATTGCATGATTGTTTTCTATAACTTGGAGCTCCCATATTTTATTGTAAATGTGTTATAGTTAAAGCTTCGTTCTGGGGTTTCATAAATTGACTTCCAGACCACTCACATATAATCCAATCAAGTCTTTATTGAAGCACACCGGTGGCGACTGACCAGAACATAAAGCTATTCCCCTGATCAGCTCCAAACAATTGCAAGGGCGCTCCTTATAAGCCTGAAAACCACAAAAGGGATTTTTTGGGGGTCCAGCCAATGCAAGCAAGCCAAGTTACAGAAGCTGGAGAGTACAGTCAGGTGGCTGGAGGCTTAGCCAATTATAATTAGCCCAGTCACCCCAGTTACAGAAACAGAGCCCCATTAGGTAGTTCTGTGTTCTTAAGGGTTTCCATAGCAAAAGGAAAAGAACAACTTGCCCCAGTCATGACCTTTCTGTTTGGCATGGTTATTTTACAAAATGGAGTTATTAAACAAAATGAAGTCACTTTGGCTTTACTATCACAAATGAACATTGTTCTTCCTATTCTAAATCTGTTCATTATCAGTGAAATTTCAGGTCCCAATCTCTGGAACTGATTTGAAAGAAAAGAGATTTTCCTCTCAACATATTCTTAAGTCTTTGACATAGTTTTGCTTTTTTTTTTTTTTTTTTTTTTTTTTTTTTAAGTCTGAGAAACCAGCCTCTACTTCAGAGCAAAGCCTGTCCAAGGAAGGGGGCATGACCCTTGTCCTTGGAAAGACCCACAAAGCACTTCTAGGCACATACCCATCCTGCTGAATTGTTGATCACAAATAACAGGAGAGATCTGCTGAGCCAGGTGTCCCTGACTCAGTCAGGCTAGGTGGGGACCCATAGCAACCTCCTAGCTGCCACCAATCAGCATGAGACAGGGAAATACCTGGGATGTCAGATGACCCTCCCAGTAGTTTATGGTGGTTGATAACATGTTGGGAAACCATGTAGTTCAGCAGTACTCCCCTCGTGGTTTAAACCAATCAGTTCAAAGGAATCCCCCTCTTGTCCTAACCAATCACCCTTACCCAACTTGTTCCCACCAGTGAATGTGCTAATCATGTTTTTGAGTTGTTTTATGATTTTCCTGCAGTGTGTGATGATTTGCTAAGAGATGCTGTGATGTATGTGAAGTCCCTGCCTTCCCCAAAGAATGTATAAAATTGCTGCAAACCCTGGGCTTGGGGCCTCTTAGCATCACCAGTTGCTGTGTGCACGCGGAGGACCCAGCTAGCTTGCAATAAAACCTCTTTGCTGCTTACACTGATCTTGGTCTCTGGTGGCCTTTTGGGGGTCCTGAATTCGAGCATAACAAGTCAAAGTTTTCTTTTTTCTTTTTTCCCTATTTTTTTCCAAGACAAACTAATAAGCTATTCTATGGTTTGAATGTTTGTTTCTTCAACATTCATGTGTTGGAAATTAATGACTAATGTGACAGTTTTAGAAGGAGGAGCCTTTGGGAGGTGATGAAATCTAAGGACAGGTCTCTTGTGAATGGTATTAATGAATTTATTAAAGATATCCAAGAGAACTACCTTTCCCCTTTCACTCTGTGAGGACATTGTAAAAAGTTCCATGTATGAACCAGAAAAATGAGACCTCAGTTGTCACCAAATCTGTCAGCACCCTAACCTTGAATTATCCAGCCTCTAGAACTATGTAAAATAAATTCTATTGTTTATAGCTTCCTATGCTATGATATTTTTAAAAGTAGCTTGAATGGTCAAAAACAAACTGGTATTGTTTGAGGTGGTGAATCTTAACAATATACATGTTACTCTTAAAAATAGGAAGATCAATTTTTTTTAAATATAGGTATGAGATTAAATATATTAAATAACTTGAAGTAGCACAATAATTTGGAATCTATAGTTTAATACAATTGTTTATTTTTAAAGAAGATGCAACAGTAGCTCACTTTTTGCTTTGAATATAGATAGCCTTGCTGTTTTGCTACTGTGACTTATTTTTAAAATCAATTTCTTTCTTTATTTTTCTCTCTCAGTGCTTCTCCTTAATCTCTCTCCCTTCCTAATCTCAGGGGAAACAGGATCATCATTCTTCAGAATTCTAGGTGGAGTTATCTGTTCTTGAGCACACACCCACCACAGCGATGAAGTAATTCAGACTTTGGGGATAGCACCAAAATGTCTCAGAAATGACTATCTCCAAAATAAACAAATCAATTACAACTCTGGACAGTACATCAAATGGAATGTGGCTGCTGAATCACCTCTTTAAAAGTCTCCTATTGCCCTTGATAGGGAGAATCATAGTCTCTGGGAGAGCAGTCCCCTGTGCTTTTCCTTTGCTAGCAAAGCCATAAATCTTTTTCCTTTTTTACAAAACTATTGTCCTCCTTATTGGATTGGCAGTGGGGACAAGGACTGAGCTTCGGTAACAAATTTGGCAGCCAAGGTAGGACCCTAGAGCAGCCCCTACTCCAGGTTTCTTGGGTAGGCTTGGCTCTCTCAGCAACACCACTTCCATGCTGAGGATGCAGGGGCTGGTGAGCTTGTTAAGAGCCAACTGCTGGAGAACTAGAAGATAAATGAGTTTCCCTGAGGTTGAACCAGAGAAGCTGTTCCTGTGAGTTACGGGAATGACTGAGGGACCATTCCAGCAGCTGCTGAGCTCCTTTTCCTTTAGGGAACTCCCGTCTTTTCTCCCTGAACTGTACAGGTTGCTCTAACTTGGTCCACTTTAAGAAAAACACAACTGAATTTAGTAAAATTGCAACACCCTTGGCCATCTGGTAAGTCCCCTGGTATGCAAAAGGAGACCCTTGGTCCTACACATCTGATCCCTCTTGTGGGGACATTTTTGTCACTACTGGTGTAGGAGGCATGGTTAAGTGGGACTTAAGAACCTAGGGGTATTTATTCCTTTCTGGTCTGTTCTAGGTTCTCTCATCTGTTTGTTGTCCTTGGTTTTGGGAATTCACCCTGGTTGTCTGTGTTTTTGTTTTGTTTATATCTGTTACTGACCCTTCTAAGACATTGGCAATACTGTGTTTATCCTTTGGGTAGGCTCTTGGGAAAAAATCTTGATTGGACTGTCTGTTTAAAAGTTCCCATCTGGGGCTGGGGTTGTGGCTCAGTGGTAAAGTGCTCGCCTAGCACATTCGAGGCCCTGAGTTTGATCCTCAGCACCACATTTAAATAAATAAAATAAAGGTATTGTGTCCAACTACAACTAAAAAATAAACATTTAAAAGAAGAAGAAGAAGAAGAAGAAGAAGAAGAAGAAGAAGAAGAAGAAGAAGAAGAAGAAGAAGAAGAAGAGCTCAGTACATTTAAAAAAAAAATGTTCCCATCTGTTGGCCATGGTTTTGGGGATTCTTCATGATTGTCTGTTTCTTTTTTGTACAATCTTGCAATTGGAGTTGATTTGTCAGAGGTAAAGTAAGGTGAAGAAAGGGCTACTATAGGTATAAGCTAATCTAAGGAAAATATAATGCTTCACTGTGATCTGGCCTTTAAATATCTTTCTGAATTATTATACAATACTGCAGTTGGAGTTGATCTGTCAAAGGTAAAGTACGTAGAAAAAATTTGTACGTACAGGTCTGTCTGTTTGGAAGGTTCCCATCTGTCAGCCATGGTTTCAGTGATCCTCTCTTTTCTGTCTCTGTTTTTTGTATCTGTTACAGGCCCTTTAAGACAAAGGCCATACTATGTTGATCTTTCCAGTACTTCCTTGAAAAAAGAGATCTTCGCTGAGTGGTCCAAGGAAAGGACGAAACTGAGAATATAAACAAGTTGTAGTATGTCTAAGTAAGTGGAAAGTTTGTGGAAAGCAAATCTCAAAAAGTTTGTGATTAAACTGGCTATAATTATCATGAAGTTACCCAAATCTTAATGTATTGATAGGAAATAAAAATTCTATAAATATAATGTATAATATAATATACAATATATAATATTTATAATATAATATATAAACATAATAGACAGAAATGTCTATAAATATAAGCTTGACTTAGAGACACATGTGGCCTTTAAATGTTTTTCTGGACTAGTATACAATTTTGCAATTGAAGTTGGTCTGTCAGGGGTAAAGTATGTGGAAGAGATTCTGTATGCACAGGCATTTATGAAGTTGCATGATAAGGCATCTGAACAGTCAGGAATTAAGTTGAAGGTGGCAAAAAGCAATGCCTCTGGCATGCAAGAATAGCAGGAGAACAGAAGAAATGGTTAAAATATATATATATATATATATATATATATTTAAATCCTTTCAACCCAGTGCTGGCACTCCCAGCACTGTTTCTCAGCCTGGCCCCAGGCAGACACAGATCACATTGCTGTGGATCAGGGGCACTAGCCTTGGGCTGGAGGAAAAAAAAGAAACTTCAGGAAATGGGGGTTATAGAAAAATAGGCAAAGAGAAGCTGGCCTCTGCCCTGCCTTTTAGCCCCTGTTGCCCAGGCAGGGGATAGAGGCTACTGGCCACAAAGAACTTGACAGTAGGTTCAGCACTGTTAGTTTATGGCCTGGGGACAGGAATAGTCTCCCCTTTTAAGATCTTGTAGGACATTCTAGTTGTCCAGGAGATATCCATCACTGGGAAAGAGCAATTCTTCCTATAACAGTATCCCATCAAACAAAATTCATGGGGACACTGGAAGGGTAAATAACCACAGCCAGAAAAAAAAAGAAAAAAAAACAGAAGCTAAGGCCAACTCTTGTTTTGTTGACAGCCTCTGCAAAAGGGTCTTCAAGGAAGCTTAAAGAAAAGGGTAGAAAGGGCTCCCTCCACTCTATATCAATATGCCTAGTATAAGAAAAAAAGCCCAAAAGGAGACTCTGGGAGGGGAGACAACTGACAAGGGAGAACTCACTTACAGTTGATGGCATCATAATAATGATAAGACACAGAATAGACTCAAAAAATATTCTGTGCTCTAAACCCTTGAATGCAACCTGGGAGAAAAAGATTAAGGCAGTTTTTGTACATACAAAATTGCCCAGTCCCTCTCCTGGAATAAAAATTTTTGTGTAAAAGAATGCACAGATAATATTAATAATTTCAGAATACAAATTTAAGAAAGGGTCTGAAACTAGAAAAGATAAAAGAAATTTATAGGTATATTTTAGTACAGAAAATTAGAAGGAAAAAGAAACGTTTTCAGATGATAAAGTATTTTGTAAAATAATATTCTTGGACTGGGGCTGTCGCTCAGTAGCAGAGTGCTTGCCTAGCATGTGTGAGGCATTGAGTTTGATCTTTAGCACCATATAAAAATAAATAAATAAAATAAAAGGCATTCTGTCCAACTACAACTACAAAAAAAAAATAGTTAAAAAAAATAAAAATAATATTCTTGCCTAAAGTCCAAGATGAAAGAAAGGACAAAACTGAGAATATAAACAAGATGTAGAATGTCTAAGTAAGTGAAAAGATTGTGGAAAGTAAATCTCAAAAAGTTTGTGATTAAACTGGCTATAATTAGCATGAGGTTATTCAAATCTTAATGTATTGATAGGAAACAAAGACAGAAACACTGATGTGCTTATATACCAAGATAATTTTCTTATATCTGTTAGGGTTTATTACTTAGGGAAACTAAGTATTAAATAAATTAGGATTTCTGGCTGTTTTAGTCTTTTAAATGAATATTTTATTACTGCTTAAAAAAAACTGTTATTTTAGGTTAAACAATATAGTTGACACCCTAAATATTTGTGACTAGATATATGTATACATCTGAGAATTATATCTGTCTCAGCATTGTCTAAGTATTATGTAAAATTTATAAAATGAAAGTTTATCTAGGTTTATATACAGTATATAAGGCTGACTTTCAATACTGGCAAGGTAACCAGTAAGGGCACTCTTTTATACATTGTATAGGACATAGAAGGGCCAAGCCACACTGCCATTTGAAGACCTGTCTTATGTTTGTTTGCTTTGACTAAGTCTATCACTGATCATTGACACTGTTCCCTAAATGTATGAGATTTACAGTTTTCATTTGACTGTTGCTACTGTACTCTATGGGTTCTAAATTTTACTTTAAAAATTAAACTTTTTAAATGTAAAACTTACGAGAGCAATTGCCAAGTTGGTGTTGTGCAAACTAAAATTGTTTGCAGCAAGAGTCTCCTTCAGTTTTATATAGAAATAACAAATTTGTTTGGTATTTATTCATGTCATTTAATGTTTTATAACTGGATAAAAGTAACCCATTGTTGATAAGTGACATAAAATTTCGTGTTACACTTTGCACTGGGATGGGAATTTAAATGTTGTTTTGGAAGGTAATAAGGAGACCTTGATCTGTTTGTAGATAACATTGTAAAACATGGAAGCATTTTGCCACTTTTTCCACACACACAAAAAAAGTTAAATCTCTGTTAGCCTTTGTTTGATTCATGTTTCAATGTAATGTTGTAATGTGTTATTTGTTAAGAGCCCCACCTTATCTTAGAGATAAGGCTCTGTCTCTCACCTTACTCCATGTTAGAATGGCACTAAGACTAGACTTCAGATCATTTAAAGTTGTGTTCAAAAGATCAATTTTTGTTGTAAAGATTATTGTGATCTCAAAACAAACAAGAGATATAACACATAACTAAGTAAAGGTTTGAGATTATTAAAATCACGTTTCTTTGTTCATAGCTATTACATAAACTGAATGTTTTTGCTTGGTTAATTTCATTTTGTGCTTTCCTTGTAAACTTTATCATTGTTGCCTATTAGTGCTTTGCAGAGGTACTGCTTCTAATAAAAATAACCTGAGTTAAATTGAGATATTAAGCCATCACCTATGTATAGAATATACAGTATATAAGGCTGACTTTCAATACTAATACTGACCTCAATTAAATGGAATTGCTAACTATAAAATTACAGACATGGAAGTTACCCATTACTTCCACTTCAAGACTGGTGAAACTGGCCTGCTGGGTATTTAAAACCAAAATCTTGGAAGCCAAAATCAAGGAAGTAAAAGTGCCAAGAAAATGCAGCCAACATTTTGGCCCTTGCCTCTAAGGTCATCCAGGACACACAGCTTGACAGGACTTTGGGCCATGCAACTCCAATGAGTCATCTGATCTGTGGAATGGTGATCAACAGGGTGATTTAGACAACAGAAAGACAACCCACATGCATTCTTCAAAGAGGAGAGTAATTGCAGAAGGAAATGTCCCTGATGCTTCTGAAAGAAGCCATGTATGGTCAGCAAGACTCTGAACCATCCTGGCAGATGGCATCACTGATAGAAGAAAGCTAAAAGAGGCAAGGGGCTTCTCACTAGTTCCCAAGAAAAATCTCAGCTGACTCTTAACATTAGATAGGGACAACAAGGTCAGTTTTGACCAACTTGGTCTTAAATACCTGGCAGGTCTTAAATCCTACTTGGACATTTAAAAGGGAAAACAACGTTTTGTTTTTTAAAATGTAACTCAAGATGTATACTTGTGTCAGCTCTACCAAAAGTAAGTTGAAAACCACAAAGAAAGGATTCTCTATGGGAATGCCTAATAAGGATCACAAAGAACTCTAGTCACAAATTTGTCCTGAGTCAGTTTGAGCCTGAACTCATACACCTACAAATCTCCCTAGTCTCCCACGTGATCTTCGGTTTTTCACTGATATGATTATGAGTTACCATTTTCATAGAATGGCTGGAACAGTTATTGCTTTTGTGCTAATTGTTTATTGTTGACTTAGCATGATCCCTGCCCTGCATATGCCTTGTCCAGTCACCCACCATCTGCCACTGTGGACCTGTGGATTGCCCCGATGCCTTTAATTGTTCACAAGGACTTTGGGTTACTTCCCTCACTTTATCCTCTTTCAGAAGAAAACAACTTGAAGATGTTATTTTTTCATACAAATGTAATCTAGAACTTTTGTGAGTAGGTGTGTGTGTGTGTGTGTGTGTGTGTGTGTGGTGCTGGGGATTGAATCCATGGCCTGTGCATGCAAGACAAGCACTTTACCAACTGAGCTACTGAACTATATCCCCAGCCCAGAAAAGTAATATTGAAATGGATAGTGGGGAAATGTAACAGTGGTCTACTTTATGCTTTGAATATAGCCCTTGCTGCTCTGCCACTATGACTCATTTTTAAAATGGACATGTTTCTTTCTCTTCCTCTCTTCCTGTTTCTCCTTAATCTCTTGCCCTCCCTAATCTCAGGGGAAATGAGATTATCTTTCTTCCCATCCTAGGCAGAGTAAACTGTATTTGAGTACACATAAATACACACACACACACACACACACACACACACACAGGAACAAAATAATTTATACTTTGGGGATGACACTATAAGATCTCAGAAATGACTATCTGCCAAATTAACAACTGAATTACAACTCTGGACAGAACACATAGAATGTAGCCTTTGAATCACCTTTTTAAAAGTCCCTTGTTCCCCTTAATGGGGAGATTCACAGCCTCTGGGACAGGCATCCCTGTACTTCTCCTTTGCTAGCAGAAATAAACTTTCTTTTTTGTTTTTCTCAGAACCTCATTATTGGATTGACATCAGGCACAAGGACCAAGATTTTGGTAACACTGCGACAGTAATCCCCTGTGTTTTCTCCTTTCCTAGCAAAGCAATAAAACTTCTTTTTTTCTTTTTTTTTTTTTTTTAAACTCTGTCCTCATTATTGGATTGGCATTGGGGACAAGGACCATGCTTTCTGTAACAAACAGACTTTAAAGGTTATTGTAAAAGTCTATAAATTCAAACATAATCATCATAGTGATCCTATAACAAGGACTTAGAGATTGCTTTTATTAAAACCACAAACTCTTCAACTGGGTCTGCAAATAAACAACTTGGCATCTATGCTTTCACTTTCAATCTATCTCCTTTGCTATTATGAGGCAATCACCTTACATTTCAGGAGTACCAAGTCTAAAGATACACATCTTGTGATGAGTTGAAACTAACCCTAGGCAAAAGCAACTGTCTTACTTCCTCCTACAAGGTCCTGCCTGAGTGATTTTGAGATAGTGATCAACTAGAACAATAACCAATGACCAAGACTCCTTGACTGTACATTTCTAGTCCCCTTTGTTTATATCATCTTTGAGCTCATGCCAAAGACTGGGCAGAAAATGCCAGACCCTATACCTTTCTGGTATGGCAATACTAGTCAAAGTTTGTCTCCCACTTTTCACCATTTCTTGTGTTAGAAGAGATTAAGTAGACTTAAGCAAGAAATATAGGCAGTGGAAATCTAGGCTTTGCCCAGGATGGCACCCCTCTGGCCATTTCACTGCCTCCGGATCAACTTCTTGCAGTCAAAAACCTCCCTTTTAATCTGGAGAAAATAAAAATGGTCTAATGCAAATTTCCAACAAGGAAAAATTGGAACAGGCACACTAAGCCTAAGCCATGGTGAGAAACCACAGCACCATCACAAATACATAATGCGCATAAAGGGCAGTTTCCAGATCAAAGGTAACTAACATGGGAAACCTCAGACTGCTTCTGCTCTGGGAGACAGCCCACTTCACATACCTCAGCATTAGTTCCATTTCACTAAACACACCTTCATGCTTTCTTGTCTCTTGAAATAAAATCTTTCATTCAGGAAGATAACCCAGGAAGCCTCTGACTGGTATTACTTTTTCCATTTGGTTTTTACGTGAGTAGGTGAAACTTATTTATTGGGTTCTAGTCCTCTAGCCTGGGACCTAGGTTATAACCCAGTGAAAAATATGTATGAAATAATTTTAAAGCTAATTTAAGCAGTGATGGCTTAGCTATTTCTCCCCAGGACTTTCTATACTTGAAGAACTTGAAAGCACAATACCCACAGTGAAACAGTGGTCCACTCAGCGCTTTGAATACAACCCTTGCTGCTCTGCCAATGTAACTTATTTTTAAAACAAACATATTTCTTTGTCTTCCTCTTCCCCTTCCTCTCCCTAACCTCCTCTTCCTAGTCTTGGGGTGGGGTACACAAGATTACACTTCTTCCCCATCTTACATGAGTTGTCTGTTTTTAGCACACACCCACCTCAAGAATGAACTAAATCAGACTTGGGGATGCCACCAGAAGATTTAAGAAATCTCTCAAATTGACTAGCTAATTATGACCCCTGTCAAGGCACACCTGAAATGTAGCCTTTGCATCACCTTTTTAAAACAAACAAATAAACAAAAAAACAACCCTATTCACCTTGACAGGCAAACTCACAGCCTCTGGAAAAGGAGTCCCCTGTGTTTCTCCTTTGGAAGAAAGCAATAAAGCAATATATATATATATATATATTTTTTTTTCTTTTTCTTTTTTTTCAAAACCATCTTCATTATGAGATTGGCATCAGGGATAAGGACTGAACTGTTGGTAATAATAGCACAAGAGGAATTCCACCTGATGAGTTAGCAAATACAGTGGTTAAAATAGAAAAATACAATGGTCTTTAAATGGAAAATTGTCTTAAGAAATATCCCCAAATTTTTTACAAATAGTAACCATGTGTTAACAAAGGATAAGTAATGCAGAAAGGGTATTTTATTCTGCCAATAAACCATTCAAAGCTTGGCAAGGAGGAGACACCTATACATTTCCAAGGTATTAGTGGAACATAATGGAACAAATCTCAGATTGAGTAGAGGTCAGTGAAACAAGGAAGAAAACAAAAATAATGAAGGGAGGGAAAAGAGAAAATTTTCAGTAACATTACGAGAGAAAATGAAAGGAAGCTGGAGATCTAGAGACTAAGAGTGAAAAAAATAAAAACAAAACTTACCTAAAGATCTGATTAAAAACAAAAAAGGACAATAGTACATCTATCAATGACAACAAATGCTGCCTCTGAAAGTTCTCATGACACACACTAGAGTGAATGGAAGAGTGATAAGACTCATTTTGTCTTTTCAGGACAAAGGTAAAGCACAGAGGAAATACTTGATGAAGATGAATAGGAACAGAAGAAAGGCTCATCTCTTTTATCGTTAAATTTCCTTTAGATTGCATCAAACTAACAAGTATTTGCTTTATCAGCCACTTTCACTTTCACATGCCTTTGAGTTATAAGGGCATTTTTATTTCCCTGGGATTACTCCATCTTCCTCATGCTTCTCACTTCTTTGTCCTTTCCTTTTAACTCTTATCTCTTAAAAGAGACTCAATGCTAGGCAGCATTGTATTTTGATGCTACAAACCTTCAATTTTATGCATATCGGATCTGAAAAAAAATATTAAAATTCTAAGTATTAACTTGGCTATTGTTTCCCACATTTTAAACATTAGTGCAAAAGCAAGTAGAAGCACATAATTTCAGTTGAACCTTTATAAAGACAAGGTATTACTTTTTTTCAATAAAATTCAGCATGTGGGTAGGCAAATTGATTATACTACCTAACGTAACCTATCTTATGTTTACAAGGACATATTATAACATCCCCCTTGCTCTTAGATTATGACTCATGGAAAATAATGGTAAACTTTAGTGAAATATAATTAAAGAATTAGATTATCAAATGCTTGTGCAGTATCAGGAAATTATTTTTGATATGCAGATGAACATACAACCTGCAGAAATGCATGTATTTCATGATCTGAAATTCTCTCATCATTTTTCAAAATGTACATTTTTATATTAAAATAATAAAAAAAAAGTCAAGTAATATATCCAGATATTTTGACAAGCATTTATCTGTTAGGTTGGCAGGCTTCCCTTCCCCCTCCCCTTTTATGGAGGCTGTGGTCGGGGACTTTCCACCTGGCTGAGGAGCCCTGACCAACACATGACAGACACAGACATGGAGCCCCTAAAGTTGGCTTGGCCAGCCTGCTATCAGTAGCTGCAATTTACATGGCCTAGGCCCTCCTATCTCCCATTTCCCTTATTAGCATTGTTCTCCCCTGTCCCACCCATGTCTTCCCTGGCCCTCACTCTCTCATGGACTGGTGAACCTCACCTGGGAGCGCCCCCCAGTAAACCTTCTTTTGGTGCCTCATTCTTGTTCTGTGGTTCCTGATCTCGCCCGCCCGTTCAATTTACACTATTCCATTATTATTTTTTATTTATTTTTTTAGATGTTTATTTTTTAGTTATACATAGTACCTTTACTTTGTTCGTTCATTTATTTATTTATTTTTAGTTTTTAGTTTTCAATGGACACAACGTCTTTATTTTATTTTTATGTGGTGCTGAGGATCGAACCCAGGGACTCACGTGCTAGGAAGGCACTCTACTGCTGAGCCACAACCCCAGCCCGTTATTCCATTATTCTTGCTACAACATGAGCAGAATGTTTTAAACTCAAATTTTCATCATGTCAATCATTCTCTAAAAAAAAAAAAAAAATACTAAAATTTCTTAAATTTCCTTAGAAATCATTCCTTTAAAAAAAATCGAGATATTGCCAGGTGGAACACACCCGTAATCCCAACAGCTCGGGTGGCTGAAGCAGGAGGCTCACAAGGTCAAACCCAGTCTTAGCCACTTAGTGAGACCCTGACTCAAAATAAAAACACCTGGGAATGTGGCTCAGTGGCTGAGCACCCTTGGTTCAACTTGTTAACAAGGGGGGAAAAAATTAAGACACTAATATAACATACATTCCTACTTTTATGATAGTGATGTCATTTTTTGACTATGTTATGCTGATGGAATTTCCCCAAACCACAGAAGCAAGAAAGTCTCTAACCTTTCCCTTGCTCTGCTCCTTTGGAGCTGGTCATCAAATGAATAAAGCTTTTCTGATGTTCCCCTGAAACAAGTCATAAAACCCTCATGTGAGAGATGCCTTCCTATGACTGGAATAAAGGGCAAAAGGTCATAGAAAAAAATCTGAACAAATAAGGTCTTGCTAAATTTTCCCAAAATTATTGTCATAACAACCTAACCTTTTGTCCTCCTACATATTTCTCCATGAATCTCCACTCTTCATCAAATCTATATTGTCGGAGACCAGCTCCAACAGGGGGTCTCAGGAGACGAAAGGATGGTGAGGAGTCGGCGAAAGAGGGGGTGGAGAAACAACACAGACACCAAAGTGAAGGTGTTGATCCCAATCTTTACTTGTGAAGTTGATCATATATACTTTTCATTTTGGCAGGCTTACAGTACTTTGTGGTTACAAAACAGTAATCATTATTCAAAGAAACAAAATATTACCTAGTTACAATTAGAATAGAAGAATGTATTTTGACTTATGCATAAGCAAGCATTTGTACTTTCAGTTCGCGTTTTGTTTTGAGCTGTTTCTGCTTAGTTAACTTTTAATAATAGTTACAAATGTCCCAAACTATTGGCCTATACCTTGACTATTGTTTCTTGACTTACTGACTGGAACAGGAGCCATGGTTACAGCAAGTGGTTGATTTGTTATTACTTTTAATCAAACAAAAGTAAGAGCACAAACCATTGTGCACAGGAACAAGAACAAGTTGCCCAGTACTAAGCACTAATCTATCTTCTCTAGATTTTAATTTAATTTCTCAAAAACTTCCTTGACAGGAATACAGGGAGTTTTTCATTAGACATTAAGAATTTACACTCCACAGCTGAATCATTGCATTTAGAGCAAACAGATCTATGCTTTAGAAGTAGTTGCATTAATTGGGAAAGTCATGATTTTTCCTTCATACTTAATGGTCATATGAGAAATCACAACTATACTTATTAAAGGAATACAAAAGCAAATCAGCCCATTCCCAGAAACATACTGCGCTCCTCCAGAGGATGGACGCCTTGCGCCATCCACCTCAGTAGGGCCTTGCCATTGCCTGAGTCAGGGGAGGGGCGCAGCACTATATTAAAATTAAAAGCACTTAACTTTAACTGTTTCTTTGTATTATTCATTTCCTTATGAAGATTCTCACATCACTTAAAACTTGTATTTATAAAGTCCTTGCTTAGCATCTGGATGGCCATCTTAAGTGACAGCCACCATTTTACGGAAAAAAAAAAAGTTTTACTTTTCTGCCCAAGGGCATTTCTGAAAAAAGGCTCAACACTTGACTAACCACACTCATTAGGACCCCTCCACTCTGATTCCTGAGTCTGCCCCATAAAAGTCCCAGAACCCAAGCTTGTTTTGCCTCTCTCCACTACAGAGAGATGGCCTTTATTTATCAGCTCTGAAAACTCTCCTGTGTATATCTTCCTGGTCTCTGTCTTTCACTTCTCATTTACCCATCTCTCATTCCTCACTTTCCCTTTAATATTAAATAAATCTTTATGATTTCCATTTTTAATCTGTCTTTTATTCTAGGAGCTTTAGCTATAAACCTATATATGAAGAAGAAAATAACTTTTTCTTTACGTTAAAGAGCACCTTCACAAACCACCTTTACTTTGGAAATGATGGATGTCATCACTTTATTTGCCCACTTTGTTTTAAAAGCATTCTTCAGAAAACCTTGTTTATCAAAATACATGGTCCACTTATACAGAACATATAATTACACATCTCATACAAGAGTAAGGCCTATTAAAGGTGTCACAATAAAAAAAAAGACATTACTAGACACTGTGAGGTGGGGATCAAGAAAATAATATCAAGAGCCAACATAGAAAGTGGAATAGATGTCATTAAGAGACACAGAAAGATACAAAATTACAATTTCAGGATACAAAATTACAATAAAACATGAGCAATTACTACAGCCAAAGATATTTAAAATAATATGTTCATAAAGCAAATAAGTGAATAATGGAAAGGAAAAATAAGAAAATAGAAAGTTTTCAGTGAAAATTACCTAATGCATTGAGAAGGATTAATTAGGTAAAACATGGAGATTACTGAGTGTTTTTCAGTCAAGTTCTGGGCTGACTTTCTATTTACTGGGCTCCTTTACAACTCGAGAGGGATTGAAGTTAATGTGTGAATTTTTGACAGATAGAAATGCAAATAACATTTTGCTAAAATTAAATATCCCCAAAGCTTACAAATGCTTATGGGCATTAACCAGTCTAAATGTAATCCAGGAAATTTATGCTTTCATTGCCTAAAAATCCCAGCTTCTTAAATGCTTCTTGGTATGAAGCTTGATAGAGACCATGGCTCCTCTGATTAGTACTGAGTTTTTAAAAAAATCTCTGAAATAGGGTCATTTTATTTTTGCATGAGAATACACCTTTTTTTATATAGCTTTAATGGTCAGAAAGATCATTTACTTTGATTTAATGTACAAGTAGACTCATCTGATGAAGTGAGGAAAACTGTATTGCCAGAAAAGTGTACCTTCTGAATTGGTGAATCCTGAGCAATTCTTTTCTTGGCTCTGAGAAGGAAGACCAGATATAAATTCAGGAAAGTCCAGTTTTGATTTTTTAAAAATAACTTTTTCCTAGTGATTATGTGCTCTGGCCTTTGCATTCAGTGTGTGCAGGGATAGTAGTTGTTTTCCCGTTGGTGGCTGTGTAATTTGGAATTCAGCTTCCTGGCTTCAACCATTAAAACATGACCATAAGAGAATGGATGATGACCTCTTTTCTGCTGGGTAGACATATCAAAAAATCTGCTAGTCTTCCTATTTTTCCACTGCCTACTTGTTAACTCACATCTCTTAAGAATGCCATACCCACTAAGAAAAACAACTTTCTGAAATCTGAACTGGTAGGTTTTAATGAATGGTTTGCTTCAGACCTGTGACTCCAGTTGTATGCAGCAAACCAGTAACTCCATAATAATAAATACCTTTACACCATATAGCTAATATTCCTGAATTTTACAAAAAAATAATTATAAAGTGAGCTTTTAAAACTTTAAGGATGCCAGAAATCTTTTTTTTAAATATACTTTATACAGAAATTGCTACATTAGAAATATTTTTACAATTCAAGCTCAAATAACTAAATGAATATCTGGGTAAATAAGGCTTATTTAATATTTCAGGTTTAAAAATATGGGCATATCTGTGTGTAATTGCCTTTGTTTAACACTATGGCTTTAATAAGCATATGTTTTCTTTTGTTTTTAATTTGAAATTGTATTTTCATGAAGAAGATAGTTCATCTCAACTTCCTGAATTTTTATATTGAATTAAAGAACAAATAAACTCATAACGCTCCTATTTAAATAATGGTAAATTTGTATTAAACCAAACTGAATCAAAATTATGACAAGCATTTTAAATAATACCAATTATGCTTTGTAGGACATTAGCCTAAGCATAATTTTCAATATTGTGTGTAAGCTGAGACTATGAATTAATCAGAAATTGACTTAATAATTACTTGAGTATTTAGGAAAATAATGATTGAATATTGAAACACTGATTAATCAGAATCAGTTTAATTTCTATAATTTTATTTCTTATGTTTATATATCTTTGAGTGACATTAGCAAATGTGTTCATGTTTACAAATTTAAAATGTTGTCCAAGTGAATTCTGTGGTTTTAATGAGTCAACTTTGTGGGCCTATTGAAATGTTTATATGTGACAGAATTCATGTATCTACTTCTTCACTTACTTTTAACCAAAGAAACTAACTGCTCTTTTAAAGTTATAATTAATACAAGCGGTTGAGACTATGCTGGCACAATGGTGTTAGTGACATATGAATAGAAAGGCAAAATATGGAATATGCTCTTGTTTATCAATTTGTAAAGAGAGTAGTTTTGTCTTGAATAATCTGTGTTCCAGAACTGGAAAAAGAAAGGTGAAACAAAAATGCGAACTGCTAGAAAGTTGTTAAAGGTTTCTATAGAGGGAATTCCCATTTGCCTTGGTTTAAAGTGCCTATATATTTTAATGTTTGAAAATAAACAATGAGTGTATTCAAATTTTGACAGCGGTATTTCAGTGTGTCTAATCATAAGAAACGGAGCTAATATTATTTAATAGCATATATTATATTTAACTTTATCTGTGTTAAAATGATACATTAATCTTAAATGTTTTTAGCATGAATAATAAAAGAATTATTATTTACTTTCTATGTATTTGTCTAGACAGAAATGAGGTTTCAAGTCTCCCTAAAATAATTTTCCTTGCTTTGTGATAATTTATCATAATCTTGGTTACCTTATTTATCTATTTATCTATCTATTTATTTATTTATTTATTTATTGTGGTGCAGGGGATCAAACCAGGGCATTAGGCCACAGCTCTACCACTAAGCTTTGAACCCAAAGCTCCCTTGATTACTTTAAATAACAACAGAAAAACAATCGCACAAAGAACTACAATTTCTCTTTTGTGAAAGAATAGAGTTCCTTCTAGTATTGCTACTTTCTTCTATGTTTATTTTAAATAAGCTTATCACTTTATCCAGTTATATATGTGCAGTTTCTCATGTATCCTCGATCCTGTCTTACTAAATGACCAAATTTTTAATACCTGTTCATTGTGTCTTCCCAAGGTCATAAAATGAAATGTTATCCTTTGCAGTTGAAATTCTTAGAGACTTCTCAGAAAACCCTCAGGAAAATGATAAAGATTTGCTATTTCATTTTAGGAAAGGAGTATTGACTCTAGAAATGACTAGGTTTGTCTACAAAGACTTCATATAGCTTAATTAGCTCAATATCACTATAAAAGTTACATGAGAAGAATTTTCAAATCACAAGAGATAGTTGCATTTCTAGGTTAAGTTTATAGGGAAAATGTTACTAATGCTTATACACAGAAATTGAATTCATTTGAACAATGCCCTGGGAATTATCAATATCCTTACTAACCAAAAAATATTCTTATCCTTAAGTGAAATATTGATCAAATTCTTATGAAATTGTTATTTAATATAACCCAATAGAGAATTTTTCCTGATATTACTGGTTATTATAATAAATTAATGGTCTCATTATCAAATGGATTTCTTTTTTCTGATCTTGCTAAAAGGTTCTGCTTTAAGTTACAGACTAGAAATTGTGTCTCCATCAAATGACAGTTTCAACATTCCACAGAAAGTAACTACTGACATTTCTATAGTTCAAAGAATATACTCCTGGGTAAGGAGATTCACAGTGACATTGCTTAGACAACTTTCACTCTGTATTGGTGGACTAAATCAGAATTCCCTGTGCTCTTGTCAATGTGAAAAATGATATACTCCATGAAAGTTCACTGCTAACTCAAGACTCGGTATAATATGAATTAATAATACAACTCTCAATAACTCAATGAGGGAACTGTTACTGTAATTATTTGTTTAGAATATTTTTAGCATTACAAATAATTTGTATACTTTTATGTATATATGAAAAGGTCTTATCAATTTCTTCTTTTCTGTCTGTTATGGTTTAGATGTGATGTGTCCCCCAAAAGCTTATGTGTGAGACAATGCAAGAAGGTTTAGAGGAGAAATGATTGGCTTACAAAAGTATTAATGCAATCAGAAAATTAATCCCCGTGGTGTTAACTGAGCACTAGCTGAAGGCTGGTAGGGTGTGGCTGGAGGAGGTGGGCCATTGGGGGCTGGCTTCAGGATATATATATGGAACCCAGCACCCCGCACGCATGCCAGGCAAGCCCATTACCACTTGAGCCACATCCCCAGCCCCAGGTTATTTATTTTGTATGAGTCAAGTGGAGTCTCTCTTTACAGCTTGGTCATCATGTGAGCTGTTTCCCTCCACCACACTCTTCCACCACAATGTTCTGCTGGAGCCCTGAGAAATGAATCCTGCTGTCTATGGACTGAAACCTCTGAAACCAAGAGCCTCCAAATAAACTTTTCCTCTTGTAACATTGTTCTTATTAGTCATAGCAGTGAAAAAGCTGACTAAAACACTGTCTCAACTTGACCATAATTTTATAAACTGAAATGAAACATTTTTGCATGATATCTGATTATCGTAACCTCCTCAGAATTTAGAAATACAACTTTTTACTGCCTTATTGTTTTTCACAGAAATATATTTATTTTTGTAGGTCCCATGGAAATCTGTCTTTTTAATAGGACATTTTCTTTAAATAAATAAAAGCAGTGTATTTAACTCACTTTAAATACACTTAAAAAGCTGAAAGTCCAAAACCAGCTCCTTCTTGTCAGCCTCTACTGAGGCCCTTCTGACAGCAACATAACATGTCAGATGACATTATGGAGCAGGTGTATGTGCAAGAATGGGAAGTGGCACATGTGGAAGAGGTCATATGGTACAAAAGAAAACAAGATAGCAATACAACGAAGCCAAACTTGCTTTACAACAGTGTACTCTTGTGGAACCATCTATTGTAATGTCTTCTTCATTTCCAATTTTATCTGAGCCTTCTCGTTTTTTTTTTTTGTTTGTTTGTTTGTTTGCTTGCTTATTGTTTTGTTGCTCATTTAGCTAAAGGATGTTTTTGTTTGTTTGCTTGCTTTGTTTTTTGGTACCAGGGATTGAATCCAGCAATGCTTAACTACTGAGCCACATCCTCAGCACTTTTAATTTTTTATTTTGAGACAGTGTCTTTCTAAGTTGCTTAGGGCCTCACTAAGTTGCTAAGGATTTTTTGTTCATTTATTTTTAACTTTTTAAATTTTTTTTATTTCATTTTTGTTTTGTGGGTTCTGGATATTAATTCAGGGACACTCAACCACTGAGCCACATCCCCAGTCTATTTCGTATTTTATTTAGAGATAGGGTCTAAGTTGCTTAGAGCCTTGCTGTTGCTGAGGCTTGCTTTGAACCATGATTCTACTGTCTCAGCCTTCTGAGGCACTGAGAGTACAGGCATACACTATGGTGACCGGCTACTTGTACTTTTTAGATATTCATGAGAATAGAATGTTTTTTGACATACTATACATACATCGAGTATAACTTATTCTAATTAGGATTCCATTTTGTGGTTGAACACAATGTGGAGTTATACTGGTTGTGTATTCATATATGAATATAGGAAAGTAATGTTAATAGGACATATTTAAATAAATTGGCTATGCGCCTAAGGCCAAAAATGGAGTATCACATTTGAGAATAATCTCAGGCACTAAGGTCTGCCAAAATTTATCATTTAAAAAAAAAATAAAAAGAATGGATTTTATATGTGAAACCAATATCTACAAAGCTCTCATTCCATATTTCTCAGGAAAACTGACTTGATTACTTGGCTTAAAGGGCACAAAACAGAAAGAATAAAAACAAGAAAGAAAAAAAAGTCTTCCTGAACACTGAGAGACCTGGGCCTAAACTTTCAGTGTAAATGGTTTACATATGGGTGAAGTAGAAAATAACAGCTTCTGCAAGTTCATTGTTCACACTCACTCTCTCTCAATCTTAAGATGAAGCTATAGGCAGAATCCATAGTCCTTCTGGATGCTAGCTTAGGAGATGCACAAATGTTGTTTTTCCCAGTAGAGCACTTCTATTCCTGGGCTTGAAGATCCTTTATTCCCTGGGGAGCTCTCAGATAGATGTCTCTTTCATGGATGCTGATTCTTTCAGTTGGCTACTTAAAACTCTCTATGAGCCTATTTTCTTAAGATGCAACACTCTTTGGGGTTATTTACCCCATTCAGGTTCTAGCCTGAATGAAACTTGGAATTTTTTGGCAATGTGCCAACATTCTTTTGTCACCATCTGCATAAACCTTTTCTTTGGCAAATGTAAAACAGTAGGGGGATGTCCCTGGAGCCTCAGTCACTTGTTCTGCCTATCCAGTGAATTCAGCCAGCACTAGCTATTCACCTTTAGACTTTTTAGTATTTCAATCTAAGTGAACATACATAAAAGTCTACAAGTGACTCACTCAGAACCTATTTATTCCTTTATTTATTTTGGAGACAGGTTCTAGCTAGGTAGCCCAGGCTTGTCTTGAACTCTTGGGCTCAAGTGATCCTCCTTTCCTGTGTTTGGCATTTAAACACACTCCCATTGATTTCAGTTATCTTGTAGTAGTCATTTCATACTAATAGAACATAACACCAGTTTTCTGTCTAGAGGTCCCTGATAAGCCTAGGAAATATCATCAGAGCAGATTTTGATTCCAACAGGATCCCAGGTGAGTCTTCCAAAAGCATCTGTTTTATTCATGAGTGGACTCAAAGGTGAGGAAAAGCAACTTATTCTTTTACACTATTCTCCATAGATTTTTTTTTTTTTTTTGTGTGTGTGTGTGTGTGACTTTTTCTTGTGCTTTCTAAATTAACATTTTCCCAAAGGAATTTTTTCAGTCAGTGAGATAGTGAAAAGTTCAGTGCATTTTAAAATCTCCAAACTTTCATGTAATTAAAGCTCCTTCTGTCAACTCTAACCTATCTATCTTAGGTCAGGTGATCTTTGATGTGGAACCCTGGAGTGATTTCTTTCCTTTTATTTTCTTGCTCTAATGTATTTCACCCTCACTGCTATCCAGGATTAAAGAGCAGAGAAGGGCAAGGTGCTTTTGCTAAGCCATGTTGATAACTCTTTTTGGTGGGGAGTGGTAACACTTTCATTCTTATTGATTATTTGAATCTTAGTGTGAAATATGTTCATCTGACCCTTTCTTGATAATGGGATACACTAATAATTTTCTATAAAATTCCAAATGGTTCTTTCAACTTACTTCCTGTTATAATTTCAAGGTAAGTAAAGGTCAAAACAAAATGAAATTATGTAAAAGCATGTCCTGTGCAGGTGGGTTGGCACCTAGCTTTGGGATGACGAGCCTATCTTAGCATATACCTATATTATTATTCTTGGTTTTATATATCCTTGACTAAACTCAGAGATATATAAAAGAACAGTTAATATTCTACATGTAAAAGATACTAGTGTTTGCCATACAGCAAACACTTTTCTGAATATTTATGTATATTAATTCATTTAATCCCCAGCTTTATTAAAGGGCCATATAACTGACACCATTTAAATAATAAAACTAAACTCTAATATGGAAGCATTAAGCAAATAACCTAAGTTAATGACAGTCCTGAATTAAAACTTTTCCCTACACTGCATTCAAGGATAAGGATATCATCTGATAATCCAAAAGGGGGAAAACAAAACTATGATTTAACTATTCTGATCTTCCATTATCAATAATCTTAACCATAGGATACAATGAGTAAAAGTAGAAGAAAATTATAGCCTAAATTCATAGGGAAAATTTTTATTGCATATCTTTGAGACAGAAAGATTAAATGAATTAACAAATAAATAAGATATAGAATACTTATAGCATACTTGTTAGGGTCTGTAAACAAGTCAAGATGGCACCTGGCATTTTGCCAGAGGGAGTGGTTTGTGAAGTGACGCCAGCGAGCCATTAAGTGTGGAGATTCCTTATTGGTTGACTGCTGTATCTAGTTTATGTTAATTAAGATAAGCTGTGTGGAATGTATATATACCCCTCCTGTCCTACAATAAATGGCTCCGACTCCTGCTGCATCAATGTACACAAGTTGCTCGTCACCCCCCGGGTTATTTTGCTGCAGCCGGACTGCGGCACATACTATTAGACTTAAAAGTCATATTTGTTAGAGACTATATATAATTTTCCTTCTTTAAGTATCCAAAAAGATGAAACCCAATTATATGAAACTATTTGTATGAAAAAAGAGAGGAGACATTGGATGAAAAGGAGAAAGCTATAAATATATTTGTAATATTTTGTTTCTTAAGAAAGAAAAGAGGCCAGAAATAAATATGGCAATTTATAATATTTGTTAAATCTAAGTAGTGAGTATATTATTTTCTATCACGTTTTTCTTTTTTACTTTTTTTTAAGAAGACAATTTTTGTGTCAATTTTACTGGGTCCAATTAACATACAGTAAAATTTGCCAATTTGCTGTACAAAGAATTTGAGGAAACTAATAAAATTCCTATTGCATTGTAGTACTGTAGCACATATCATAGCACAATACATTATTCAAGTGTTTGTCATGATACTAGTGTAAACACACCTATTGTTCTGCCATTTGTATAAAATACAGAACACATCATATGTACACTATATGATACTTGATAATGATAACATATTACTTTGTTACTGTTTTATGTATGCAATAAACTATACTTTATTATTTTGGAATATACTTCTTGTACTTATTAAAAATAAAATTAAGGGCTAAGGCTATAGTTCAGTGACAAAGTGTTTGTCCAGCATGCATGAGGCCCTTGGTTTGATTCCCAGCACCATAAAAATCAGTTTAATGTAAAAGTATATTTCCCATTGTTATTTAATGCTTGACTTACATTTGACAGGAAGTGGAGTGGGAGGCAAGCACATAGAGATGGCCAACAAAATTAATTATTGTTCTATGATTCATGTAATAACTAATTCAAAGTAAATTATGATGAATTAGAGATACATATTTTTAATTCTAAAAAAGTGACTTAAATAATATATAAACATGCATATGTGCACAAGCATATATTTCATATATACACAAAGATATAGTGTGTATATATACACATATATATACATATGTATATGTGTACATGTTTATTTTATATATGCAATATAAATACACAAAAGTAGTAATAGAATGGAGTGTTAAAAGATAGTCATGTAGATAAATTAACTATAGAAAATAAAAAAGAAATAAAATAAAAGTGGGACAGATAGAAAATAGGTATGTGGTAAAATTAAACTCTTCCATACCTATTGTTACATTAAATTTAAGTGGTCTAAACATCTATTTAAAAAGAAAAGATCAGCAGATTATATTTTTAAAAAACCCAATTATTCATTGTTTATATAATTCTAAATATAAAGACATGGGTATAGAATAAAATGATATGGGAAAATTTGTACTATGCTAGCACTAAGCATAAGAATAGATATGTGGTTTTAATAATATCAAAAAAAATAAACTTTAAGGGAAAAATGCTAATGAAGATAGAAACATGTTTATAATGATAATTATTCAATTCAATGAGAAATTGATAAAGATCCTGATTGTTTTAACAATTAATTATAAAGATTCAAAATGCAAAAAGGAGAATTAACTAAAGATAGAATGGAAGGTAGAAATCCATAAATCCATAATCTGAGATATTAAAAATATTTCTCTCAGTAGACAATATAGAAAAAAATATATGTAAGGATATTGAAAATGCTGTCAACACTATAAAACCATTTGACTTAAGTGTCAGAATAACAGCATATAAAGAATGCCTGAACACCAGAAGAATATGTATCATCTTGAAGAGCACAATAGAATATCCACAATGAACAATCAATGGTAGAACATAAAACAGTCACAAGGAAATGTGCTGAAGTCTTATAAAATATGCTCTATCATCACCATAGAATTAAATCGTAAACCAATAAAAACAGGACAGAAAATCCCCGAATAGGTTGAATTTAACAATATACTTTGATATGAGAAGAAACAAATAAAGAAATCAGGGCCAAATAGAATATATGTTGAACTAGTCTGTAAACAGATAAATGGATAAAGAAAATGTGTTATGTATACAAAATGGAGTTTTATTCAACCATAAAAAATAAAATTATATCATTTTCAGGAAAATAGGTGAAACTAGAACTCTTGATATTAAGTGAAATACTTCAGACACAGAAAGACAAGTGCAATATGTTTTTTCTCATGTATGAAAGCTAGAGACACAAAAAGGAGAAAAAAGTTATCTCATGAAAATGGAAGGGAGAAACTGGGTAGCATGGTGCATGCCTGTGATCCTAGCAGCTGGGGAGGCTGAGGCAGGAGGTTCGAGAGTTCAACGCCAGCCTCAGCAACGGTGAGGCACTAAGCAACTCAGTGAGGCCCTTTCTCTAAATAAAATACAAAATAGGGCTGGGGATGTGGTTCCGTGGTTGAGTGCCCCTGAGTTCAATTCCCAGTACCAAAGAAAGAAAGAAAATAGTAGGGAGAACATGATTGTAGAGGAAAGGGATTAGAGTAGGAGGAAGGGGAGCAAAGGAGGTACTAAGAATTAAATTCATTAAATTTCATTTTGTGCATGTATGACTATTCTACAATGAAATACACCATTATGTATATTTAATATACAGCAATAAAAAGAAAAAAATACGTTGAACCAAATGAGAATGAAAACACAAACATCTACAAACATAAGTATGTTAATCAGCATTTTGTCACTGTAACAAAAATAACTAACAAGACCAACTTAGAGGCAGAAGAGTTTATTTTGTGCTTATAACTTCAGAGTTATCAGTCCATGGTCAACATTCTACTTTTCTGGGCCTGAGGTAAGGCAGAACATCCTTTCCAAAGTATGTAGGGGAAGAAAGCTGCTCAGCTTATAACAACCAGGAAGAGACAGTGTGACTAAGGAGCCAATATATAGTTCAAGGGCACACTCACAGAGATCTGCTTCCTTCAACCATCCCCACTTTCCTATAGTTACCAGCCCAATAGTCCACTGAAATTATTAAGTCAAAAAAAATAATTAATCCATTAGTGAAAACTTCTCATAAGACAATCTTTTACTCTGTACATTGCTATATTGGGTAACACATGAGCTCTTTAGAGAGTATATTTAGATCCAAACCATGATAATATGAACATAACAGTTTTATTCATAATTGTCCTAAAACTGGAAGCAAACAAGATAGCCTTTAACAGGTGAATAATTATACTATGGTATATTCACATGATAGAAAATGATTTTAATATGAGCTACTGCTTCACAGAAAAATGGGGGTAAACCTTAAATGCATATTTCTAAGTGAAAGACACTAATTTGGAAAAGCTTTATACTATTTTAGCCCAATTATGTAATATTATGGAAAATACAAAACTATAGAAAGAGTTAAAAAGATTAGTGTTCTCCAGGGATTTGGGGTGAGGAAAGACTAAACAATTGAAACATGGAAAGTTTTTAGGGCAGTGAAAATATTCTATATAATATCATAATGGTAAATGCAATGTTCTGTATTTGTCAAAACACATCCAACTTCATAACACAAAGAGTGAGTATTAATGTATGTAAATTTAAAAACTTATTTAGAAGGTAGAAGGGATCTCAGTAAGGAAGACAGAATACCATAAGAGAATCTAACTGTACTACAAAAGTATGAAACAGCTTCACTCAAGATGATGGAATGGGGTGTTGCTGACCTATAACACCAGAAATGAATGGAATCTATAAAGTTAAAGACAAATGGAAGTGCTCATGAGCATTATACTTCTGTTTTTATATCAACAATTCCAATACTGCCATTCATCTTTATTGAATTCAAACAATTTGATAAATGGATGTTAAATTGTAGGAGTCAGTTTTTCCACGATTGTGGGAATTTATAGATAAGCAAGGCGAGACTAGCGTTATCCATGTGACAATGGATTACAGATAGAGCCATCACTATGTACCCATGTTTAATTACTATGGATGCAGATGGTTACAACTAAAATTAAACACATGCACAGCAACACATAAAGTATGATATACGTATATATTTTCTTGTTCTGCCAGCTAAGAGGGCCTGAAAACAGTTAAGTCCTCAACAGCAACAAGCACAGTGTCCAATTCTTGGGTTCCAAATGCAGTGTCATTCTCTAATAAAACAATATCAAAAGAAAAACAGAGTTCTTTGAGAAATAGACAGGGAACCTACAAGATGAGGCTAAGTATCACGTATGGCTGGAAAGTAAGATATTGCTCAGCAACAAACCAGACACACATGGGCCTTTGTGAACAGGACACAGAAGCCACTCAAAAGTTGCCTTCAATAAAGGCAACAAAATAAAATTGTAGAAAATTGAAGAAAATAGAATCTACTTCATTGTGTTTACATCGATGTTAAATAAAATATCAAATATCTGGTAGAGTTTTTGATATCTACACAAATCTTATGTGGATAATGTAAGCACAAAATGATGGATGTAGACCTCAACACAGTTAGAGAAGCCATTTATTCATTCCCAGACTCCAGCACCAGAGGGTTTTTTTCTGGGTGTGAACACAGCTGTCCTTTACAGAGGGGATTTCAGTTTTATAGGGTATAATGATGGAGGTTTAATCATTGGAAAGTGTGGAGTCCAGCTGTTTTCAGAGGCTAGTTGTGCAATTTAAAACTTTTACTCAGGAAGGCAGTTGTAAAAAGGTAAAACTCACTGTTAACCAGAAAGATAGGAGTCCAGATCCCCAGGGATGAGTCCTCAAATCTCTTATTGCTTTTTGCTTTTCTTTCTCTGTATTCATTGGTATTCATTGTTTCCCAGAGTTTAGATATTTACTGTGCTTTCATTTAGGACTAATTTGCAGTGGGGGAAGGTCAAAGTCCAGAGCCCAGGATGCAGTATCCATCCCCTTCCTGCAGGGCCCATTGTTTTGGGGAAATGATTTACTTGAGAGTTTAATGCTTGGCTGCTAATTTCCCTCCTCCTCTAGAGCTTTCTGTTTTTCTGTCTTGTAGGGATTTCATTTTCCATGACCTTTCAGATAAAATTAAATACTTATTTATCTTGGAATACATAATGTTACTATAATGTTGAATATTATTAAATTTAATATATTAACATTTAAAATATAATATATGCATTTATTTTTTAAAAAAATAATTAGCTTCTCAAGTATCAATAAATGTTTAATTTATATTTTAATTAAATTATTACACAAATATTATATAAGATATCTAATATATTTCTGAATTAATATAGAAAAATGTTTATAGTTCTTAAAATTACTAGTAAGATAATATTTAAAAATCAAATTATATAAGCAATTAAATTTTATTTAATATCAATTATATACCATCCACTATCATTAATTGCTATGTTCTTGATTATTAATTTCATTTACTATGTACTATTCTGAAAGAAAGACCAGGAGTTTGTATATGAGAATGATTTTTTTTTTTTTTAAAGAGAGAGTGAGAGAGGAGAGAGAGAATTTTTAATATTTATATTTTAGTTCTCGGCGGACACAACATCTTTGATGGTATGTGGTGCTGAGGATTGAACCCTGGTCGCACGCATGCCAGGTGAGCACGCTACAGCTTGAGCCACATCCCCAGCCGGAGGGGCTGCGGATGTGGCTCAAGCGGTAGAGCGCTTGCCTGGCATGCATGCGGCCTGGTTTTGATCCTCAGCACCACATACAAACAAAGATGTTGTGCCCGCCGAGAACTAAAAAATAAATATTAAAATTCTCTCTCTCTCTCTACCTCTCTCTGTAGAAAAAAAAGAAAAATATTTTTTAAAAATGTTGAATCTGAGTCCTAAATACTGAAGTTCAATTGTTAATAATTCACAAATGATTGGAACACTTGGAACAGGCTTTGCAGAACATTGTCATGAGTTGCCTTGAAGTAGAAAGCAAAAATTCCCCTCTGTCTCAGTACATAATTAATGTACTTGGACTTCAATAGGTGGCATGAGAAGAAAGTTTGTATGTCTGAAGACATTTTTGTTAATACTAAGGTTTTGACTAAAAACATAATATTAGTACAGAACTAAACATTGGCATCTATCAAACCAGTACAGTGGAGCATGATTTACCCTTGCCAGCTGATAATTGTTTAAGAAAAGACTTCATTTTTTTCTTACAGAAGAGGGACAGCTACACTTGACCCCTTTTTATTTTTTAAGAGGCTTTGATTTTTCTCTTGGCTGTTAATTTTAAACCGGAAGACAGATGAAGAATCATATTGGACTGAACGGAATCTCTAAATACTGCAGTATTATGAATAAGATGAAAAGACAAGATAAAGATTTCTAATTCCCAGCAAAAATACTTAAAACTAGGTATTCAAAGAATCAGGGCATATGATTTCAAATATAATCCACAAGGAATACTGATATTCATTTATTTACAGCCAATAGTAAAATATGTCACTACTAAGAAATTAAAAAGAAAACTTTGTAAAATTGAGGTATTTCTAAACTTGATACTGGAGAGAGGAACTTTTAACTTGGTGTCAATGAAAACCAACTCAGAATCAAGTAAGCAGGATATATAGCAAAGCTTTCATCTGGTAAAGGGGAGGGGAATGCTTCTCCAAATGAAAAGGCACCCTAGGTTGAGAGAGCAGTCAAAACTGTCAACTACAGAGAATGGCCCAGCCTTTTATTGAGTGGCTGGGCAGGAAGGGTGTAGTATTTTTATCATAATTCCTTTAATGGTTTTCTTTCTTATGGAAGAGATTATTGAAAAGGTACATTTTAAACAGAGTGAGGAAGAAAGTAGAAAAGACTTTTTTAGTAGGTATGTATTATGAATGAAAGCTCAAGAGAAATGCATTTTAATGGGTTACAAATTATGGTTTATTGTCCAAAAGCTTATTTCCTGGCATACACCTACACCTGTGAAAAACCAGCCTCTACCTCTGAGCAAAGCCTGTCCTAGGAAGGAGGCATGACCCTTGTCCTTGGAAACACCCACAGAGCACTCCTAGGCACATATCCACCCTGCTGAGTTTTTTATCTACAAATAACAGGAGAAATTTGCTGTGCCAGGTGTCCCTGACACAGTCAGGCTAGGTGAGGACCCATAGCAACCCGCTAGCAACCACCAATCAGCATGAGACAGGGAAATACCTGGGATGCAAGATGACCCTTCCAGTAGTTTATGGTGGTTGATAACATGTTGGGAAACCATGTAGTTCAGCACGTAGTCTCCTCTCCTCATGGCTTAAACCAATCAGTTCAAAGGAATCCCCCTATTGTACTAGCCAATCACCCCTACCCAATTTGTTCCTGCCAGTGAATGTGCTAATCATGTTTTAGAGTTGTTTTATGATTTCCCCGTGGTGTGTGATGATTTGCTAAGAGATGCTATGATGTATTGAAGTCCCTGCCTTCCCCAAAGAGTGTATAAAACTGCTTGGGGCCTCTCAGCCTCACCAGTTGCTGTGTGTGTGGAGGACGGAGCTAGCTTGCAATAAACACCTCTTTGCTGTTTACATCGATCTTGGTCTCTGGTGGTCTTTTGGGGGTCCCGAATTCAAGCATGACATATGGGGGCTCGTCCGGGATCCCCCTTATAAGCCTACCCAGACACCTCGATCGAGAGGTGATGAAAACCCGGTCTGTAAGTAAAGGCATGGCCGATCTGTAAGTTTCTGTACTTTGGTTGCCTGCAGGTTCTGGTTCTGTATTATGTGGTCAGCAAAAGGTCCACGTGGACGCACCGAAGGGTAGCCGACGGGGTTTGTGGGAGATGTCCCCAGCCCCTTTCTGTGTTCTGAGTGGATTGCCTTTAGTAAAGTATTTTGTGAAGTATTTAGTAAAGTATTTTGTAGCTGACGGATCCTCTGTCTGTCTCTGCTTTTAGTTTCTGGGTAGCAATCCATGACGTGCTGTGAATTATGTGGCTGTGCTGCGAATTTTGTGTTTTGTGTGTTTGTTTCTATTGTCCTGTCCGCCTCCACCCCAACACCCTGGCAAGGGAACTAATCTCCCAATTTGGGGTCATTAGACCCAATCTGAGGGGGATACTCCCCCAATCTGTTTGTCTGAAGGGAAGGCCCCAGTTGGCTTGGGGCCAGCACCCCACTTTAGTTTTTGTCAACAATCTGAAAAGGGAATCCGTGTCTTTTTTGTGTCTCTTGTCTGTGTCTCTGTTAAGTGTGATGGCATTGTTTTACTTTGGACAGATGCAGTGTCCCAAGTTCCGATCTGCCTTAGACGTGTGGAGGTAACTTTAGCTAAATTTTAGCCTGAAAAGGTTCCTGGTATGCCCTCTCCTGCTTCCCTGTAAGAGACCAAAAGTCAATAGAACTGCCAGCTTTTCTGTTCTCACCTTTTACACTCCTTTTAGCTGTGTTTTAAATAACTTTGATAAACTTTACTCCCCTTTGTTAAATGGGATTAGGGAAGCAATATTTTCTTTTCTTCCCGTAGTTGGCTTGAGTGCCCCCACTGCAGAGGAAAATGCCTGCAGGAGATCTAAGAACTTTGATATCTCCCTTTTTCTTTTTCTCAAAACCCTGTCCTCATTATTAAATTGGCATTAATTGGCTTCGAGGACAGGAACCGAACTTTCAGTCACAAATTTTGGCACCCCAGAGGGGACTCTTTTTGAAAGCTGACTACTGGAAAGTTAGGAGATATGCCAGCGTGCCTGGGATTGGACCTAACCAAAGGAGCTAATCCTGTAAGTAAAAGAAGGGACTGAGGGACTCCCAGCAGCTGCTGAAGCCCCTTTTGCTTCGGAGAACTCCCTCCTTCCTTCCCTGAACTATAAGTATTGCTCCATCTCTATCTACTTAAAAAAAGGGGGACACTGAATGCAGTAAAATTGCCACACTGGACCCTTGATTTTACACTTCAGTTGCCCCTCTGTGAGAACATCTGGTTCACTCGTGGGGACATCTATGGTGCCACTGGTGTAGGAGTCATAATTAAATGGGAGTTAGAAACTTGGGGAGATTTTTCTCTTATCTGGTCTGTTTTAAAAGTTCCTGTCTGTCAGCCATAGTCTGGAGCTCCCTTCAGTCTGTCTGTCCTGTGTGTGTGTGTGTGTTTTTTTTTTTTTTTTTAATCTGTTTCTGGCCCTTTAAGACATGGGCAATAATGTGTCAATATCAACTGTGGAGTTTTTAAACATTGCAATGGAGATTTCACCTGTGAAAAGCTACAAGGCCTTTACTATGGTGTTATGTGTGCACAGTTGTGTTATGTGTTGTCAACAGATGAAAATAATGATGTCTTTATGAACATTGGCAGATATATAGAGCGCTCCTGAAAAATTTAAAAAAAAATGGATCCAAATATTTTTAATTCATGTGATGTAAATGGTTCAATTTAAATTGGGTAAACAGATGAAAGTAAAGATGTCTTTAAAATTAAGCTTATTGGGGCTGGGGATGTGGCTCAAGTGGTAGCATGCTTGCCTGGCATGCATGCGGCCCGGGTTCTATCCTCAGCACCACATACAAACAAAGACATTGTGTCGGCCAATAACTAAAAAATAAATATTAAAAAATTCTCTCTCTCTCTCTCTCTCTCTCTCAAAAAATAAAATTAAGCTTATAAGTTTTTCCTAGGTGATCAAAAAAAAAAACAAAACTAATAAAATGTTGATGTCTATGAAATAATCTGCCTAAATTCAGAAATTTACAAGGATTATTTCAAAATGTGAACAGAAAAGGAGGTTAACAGATGGAAAAGAGAAATTAGAAGGTTCTAGGTATGGATTTAATAGAAGGAAAATGTGTTTCTGGATAAGAGAGTCTATGTGATTAAGTAAATAAGAGGGTTTAAGTAAGTGATAAAGAAGGTCTCTGTAAGTTATATGTGTAAGATTTTTGAGCAAGTAATCTTAAAGAAATTAAACAGCTGGTTAAACAAGAACTGTTGTTTTAGAGAATTGTGGTATGTTATTTCTTTAAAAGCTAAATTTAGTTAATATAAAAACATCAGTGTGATTGTGGTGCTATTAATGTGTTCATATCTTCCAGGTATACAAGTCTGTAAGATAGAAGATTTAAAAGAGCATTGTATCAAGCTGGTGTCCTAAAGTTGTATGGTAATTTTAGGCTTAATAGAAAAACATATTGGAGATTTATTTATATCACTTGATGTTCTATAACTGGACCTGTTATCAATAAGATATGTAAAGTTTTATGTTACTTTTTACACTGGGGTACAATTTAAATGTATTTTTAAGTTAATGAGAGCCTAATCTGTGTAAAGGTTAATATTGTAAAACACAAAAGTACTTTGCTACTTTTCTACAAAAGGTTAAAAGCTTTCAGCCTTTCTTTAATTCATGTTTCAGAAGTGATATTATATTGTGTTAGCTAATATTCATGTGAACTTGAGCAACAATTTATGTAAGCTTTATAAAATGATGTTTAAAAAGCAAAGATCAGCTTCAAACTAGAGCACTTTACTTAAGATTTATGAAGAGCCCCACCTTTCCTGAGATAAGGCTCTGTGTCCCATCTTACTACATGTGAGAATGATTACGAAAGGCCAGATTTCAGTACATTTCAAGTTGTGTCCAAAGTTGTTTTTTTTAAGATTACTAGGATCTCAAACAGGGGATTATAATGTATAACTCTGCCAAGGTTCAAGGTAGCTATTACACAAACTAAATATGTTTTTACTCTTGTTAATTTTGTTTTGTAGTGAGGTAGAAATTTTAAAAATGTAAAAATGAGCCAAAAAGAAAGGATATGAAAATGCCTTTTTTTTTTTTTTTTTTTTGGTATCTGGGATTCAGCCCAGGGTCACTTAATGACTAAGCCACATCCTCAGCCCTTTTTTTGGTATATTTATTTAGAAAGAGGATCTCCCTGAGTTGGTTAGGGCCTTGCTAAGTTGCTGAGGCTGGCTTTGAACTCCTCATCTTCTTGCTTTGGCCTCTGGAGCAGCTGGGATCATAAGCACATGTCACCATGCCTGACTATGAAAAACCAGCCTCTACCTCAGAACAAAGCCTGTCCAAGGAAGGGGGCATGACCCTTGTCCTTGGAAAGACCCTCAGAGCACTCCTAGGCACAAACCCACCCTGCTGAGCTGTTTATCTACAAATAACAGGAGAAATCTGCAGGTACCAGGTGTCCCTGACTCAGACAGGCTAGGTGAGGACCCATAGCAACCCCCTAGCAACCACCAATCAGCATGAGACAGGGAAAATACCTGGGATGCAAGATGACCCTCCCAATAGTTTATGGTGGTTGATAACATGTTGGGAAACCATGTAGTGTAGCACATACACCCCTCATGGTTTAAACCAATCAGTTCAAAGGAATCCCCCTCTTGTACTAGCCAAACACCCCTACCCAACTTGTTCCTGCCAGTGAATGTGCTAATCATGTTTTAGAGTTGTTTTATGATTTCCCTGTGGTGTGTGATGATTTGCTAAGAGATGCTATGATGTGTTGAAGTCCCTGCCTTCTCCAAAGAGTGTATAAAACTGCTTGGGGCCTCTCAGCCTCACCAGTTGCTGTGTGTGTGCGGGGGACCGAGCTAGCTTGCAATAAACACCTCTTTGCTTTTTACATCGATCTTGGTCTCTGGTGGTCTTTTGGGGGTCCCGAACTCAAGCATATCAGGAACTACCTAATGGGGCATTGTTTCTGTAACTAGGGCAACAAAAGGGGCTCTGTTTCTGTAACTGTTGTGACTTGGCTAATTGTGATTGGCTAAGTGTCCCTCTGTCTGACTGCACTCTCCTGCTTCTTTAACCTGGCTTGCTTGCATTGGCTGGACCCCCAAACAAATGTCCCTTTTGCAGTTTTCAGGCTTATAAGGAGTGCCCTTAAAATTATTTGGGGCTGATTAGGGGAACAGCTTTATGTTCTGGTCAGTGGCCACTGGTGTGCTTCAATAAAAGCTTGATTTGATTATATGTGAGTAGTCTGGAAGTCAGTTTATGAAACCCTGAGATGAAGCTTTAACTATAAAACCATTATTTTATTCTCTTTTATTACTGAGTAAAATTCCATTGCGTATATATTCCACTTTTTTTTTATTCATTCATTCACAGAAGGTCATCTGTGATTGGCTCCATGGTTTACTATTGTGAATTGTGCTGCTATAAACATTCATGTGACTGTGTCCCTGTAATATGCTGTCTTTAAGTCCTTTGGATATAGTCCAAGGAGAGGAATAGCTAGGTCAAATGGTGGTTCCACTCCCAGATTTCCAAGGAATCTCCATACTGCTTTCCATATTGGCTGCACCAATTTGCAGTTCCACCAGCAATGTATGAGTGTACCTTTTTCCCCACATCCTTGCCAGATGGGGTAGGGAGGGGCAACATGGGAGGAATAGATTAATTCTAGATAGGGAAGACTGGAGGGAGGGAAAGAGAGGAGGCAGGGGATTAGCATGGATGGTGGAATGTAATGAACATCATTATCCAAATTACATGGAAACATGAATTGGGTGTCAACCTACTTTATATACAGAGATATGAAAAATTGTGGTGTATATATGTAATAAGAATTGTAAGGCAAAAAAACCCACAAGTACATGTATAAAGACATGAATTGGCCTGAACATACTTTATACAAAGATATAAAAAATTGTGCTCTATATGTGTAATAAGAATTGTAATACATTCCTCTATTGTGTATTTAAAAAAATAAAATCAATAATATTTATTGAAAAAAAATTAAAAGTAAACAACATTAAAAAAAGAAAGAAAGAAAAGAAAAGCCAGGAACCTCCAAATATCTCTCACTCTTGTTAGGGCCCATATTTTCCCTTGAATAAATGAGTATTCCTTGCTTTCCTAAATAAATCTCTGTGCCTTTACTGGCACATGCTGAAATTCTTTTCCATCATTTATGCTAATGAACCCACTGGTCCTGAGTCTCTGGAACTACTTGGGACCCAGATCCAATGACAATAGGAGATTTCAATATAGATCATTTGCCACTATATACTACCTTCAGTGTTTTGGTTCAAATATCTCAAAGGAGAAAAATGAAATAATCTACATTTAAACATGTATTTTCTATAAGTGTATTTCACTTTCTTGAGTTTATAAAAATGCTATCTTTAGTTTACTATTATGATAAATTATTCTTTCTGTCAAAAATTTAAAGTTTACGTAAACCCAAAGATGGATTAAAGAGCATTCCTAAGTGTTACAGAGTATGGAGTGGGGGGATCTAGGAAAGTTTAATAATTATAAATTTGGATTTGTAACTTTTCCTGACATATAGTTATCTAAAAATCATAGTAATGATGATTATCGTGATGAGAACAACAACAAAGTCAGTGATACAATAGCAACAAAACAACACAACAATTGAATAACCAAAATGTGAGTGCAAGCAACTTAAATTTTCAGTGAAATTTCTTAGGAAAGTACCAATAGAATTTTTCTTTAAATATAAAAAAAGATTTCATGAAATTCTTCTTTATCTCTGTTTCTTACCCTGAACTCCTCTCAAAGCAGGACAGAGTCTCATTAAAATTTTCTTTTCCTCTCAAAATAAGCTCCAAATAACAATTTTTCCAATGTACTCTGAACAGGTTGTTATCTTTCTACCCCCTTTTCCCTTTCTTATGCGCCCGTAACCTAATCTATCTCCTTTCTTTAATTTATTTCTGACATTCCTAGGAAGGATAGCTGCTTTTCCTCTGCTAGATGTGTCCTTTAGGAATTCTTCTAGTAATCTAGTCATTCCCAGGAAACACTATTTAAATAATTGAGGCATTCATTACCATGCTTCTGGCCAGTAGGCAAATATGGAAGAGAACTAAGTCCTGTTCTGAATGTGTGAATGCAAGCCCACCACCTTCCTCAATACCTCATGGAATTTACCCCACGGATGACTTTGCAGACAGAAGATTCTCAAGTAGTTGGCATCATCAAAATACCAATGAACAGTTTTTTCTTCTTGATTGACCATAAAGTACTCTGATATGAGCACTAGATTGGTTTCCAGGTAATGTTTTTAAACTGGAGTCATAAAAATAGCAACTAATTTTATTAGATCTCTTGCAAATATTTTCTGGCCTCAATTCTCTCTCTCTTTTTTAATCAACACCTAAATCACAGGATTTAGACTATCCCTCACATTGCTGAAGGAACCTAAGGGACATTTCTTCTTTTTTTCTTCCTTCCTTTTAATTTGTGACTTCCAAAATTGTCCAGCATTGATATCCAATGTTTGTGCTTCTTCAAACTATGCTGAACCATCTGTGTCCCTTGCCCCACTGAAGGTAATTTCTTCATGAAGAATATATATCTGTTCTCTTTCTGTGTACATATGGTTATGAATTTCACATCTATCCTCGGGAACTGTTTACTTGTTGAATTATCTGTTTAAGTATAGAGTTTGTAAGCCTAGTTGATTCATTCTTCTAATAACTGAATTTTCAATGTAACTGGTTATAGAAACTAAGCAGCAAAAATAGGCAGTGTGGAATTTCTAAAATTTTCATTGATTTATTTGATTGGTCCTTTTAATTTATACATGATAATAGAATCCATTTTGACGTAATTATATAACACGGAATATATCTTATTTTTAGTCTGACCCCAGTAGCTCTCCTTCTCCTTTCCTTTCCCCACCTCTTATCCTTTCCCTTTCTTGATCTTTCAGGCAGTGTGAAGTTTATATCAGAAAATCATATATCTCATAAAAAGAGGTCTAGAAATTCTCTTATGGATTCAATTCCACATATCCATTATAACTTAACCTGTAAGGAAAAAACTGAATATATTATCCCATTCATTCTAAAATTACTCTTAATATATTAAGAATTTATACTGCAATATAACTAGAAAGTTATATTATTACTTGTAATAATATAATGTACAATTAACTTAAAATATATATTGTATTCTTTCTCCTCCTTTAAAAATTGACACTTGAAATTATCTTTACTATTTTATGTTAAACCATGTTACCTAAAATGCTTTGTGACAGTAGCATGGAGCACATTGTAAACATAGGATGTATTAGGAATGAAAGATACTTTACATTTGTTTTATATTATTTTTACCTTTAACTTGATAATGTTTAATTACTTTAACCAATAGGTTTTGTGATTGAAATTATTATGTTCAGAACGAATAATTTTCCTAAAAATTTGTCTCAAGTGAACTTATTACAATCTTTTTCACTGACTTGGACATATGCAATACATATTCATTCATATTTTAACATATACTACTAATAAAATTATTTTATAAAATTAATGACACTTAGAACATATTTAAATCAAATGATGAGTTACATAAAATTAGATTAAATATGTTAATTAAGAATGACATTAATTCATTCATGTATTTATATTTAACATTTGGTGATTTTTGGACAAATATATATTATTTTAAAAATTAAATGCATTATTGAATAATGTAGCAATTGAATGCATTTGTGCATTTTTTAAAATTCTGTGTCAGTAATAGAGAGGGAGCAATACATTTAGAATATATCTTATTGCTAAAATGTGTTTCTGGCCATATAAATGGAAGAAATAATAATGAAAAAGGAATCCCAAAGGGACAACTATGCACTGAAATTGTTTTGATTTCCCATAAAACTAGCATTGTTTAACTGTGATCAGGGGAAGTATATCCCAGACTTGAAATATGTTATCTCGACTATAGCTCTTCCACATTTTAGCTTCACCCAGTTTAGCTATTTAGCTCTAGGGTAATAAAAACTCCAATACATTTTATATGTTTTTAAGCAATAAAGGTTACTACATTGCTTTCATAGAAAAAGATTTACCTTGTAGTATGCAAGAAACAATACAAGAAGTTCCTCAGAATAGTGTAGTTAAATATAGTTTCTTTGAATCATACATTAACATGTTACTTTAGAAAGTAAAATTCTAAACCTAGAGTATGGAATATTTTAAAGTATCTTCTACAACTTATCTCCTGGATTTAAATTCCTTACCCACTGATTGATTTTAAGTCACACCATAATAGAAGCCATTATATGGTCAAGTAGAAAGAAGAACTTAAAAATCTAAAATATCTAGATTAAAACTCTTAGTGATTCTTTTACTTTTTTCAAATTTTAAATAATCATGGTTCATGCCATCAGTAAGAGGTCTACATTCTTTGGACAATTAAAGACAGCGAATACACCTGAGTGTATTACAAATTAACTGGGAGTTTTCTGCCTTTTTTGTAATTTGTAACACAAACTGAATAAAAAATTGTTAGAACATCTTAGATTTTCTGATTCCCATAGGAGTATTTGTAACTCTTAAGAACCAAATCATGGAAAAAAGACATTCTATTTTATATAATAAACTAATTTGAGACAAGAGTGATACATTTGCTGTAAATGTTAAAACTGAGAAAGAATAAATGATCAATAATGGAAATCCTATTTTAAAAATGTTAATAAGATTTCAGGTTAGTTAATGGCATAATAAACAATAAATTTAAAAACAAGATTTCAAAAAATCTTGGGCTGGGGATATAGCTCAGTTGGTTAGAGTGCTTGCCTCACATGCACAAAGACCTGGGTTCTAATCCCCAGCACCACAAAAAAAAAAAAAATCTTAAAATGAATAATTGGACTAAAAAAAGCAAACAAGATAATAAAAAGTAAGATGTGTTATTCAAAGAAAAAAGGGCTACTTTGTAAATTTCATGTTCTTTAAAATGTTTGCTAGGTTTGATTGTGTCTCCCAAATTTGATTTACTGGAATATAATCCACAAAGTCAAATATTAGTGATATTTGATAGTAAGACCTTTGGGAGGAAATTGGTGTTATAGAGGTGATGAGGGCAAAGCCCCACGATGCAATTAGTGGACTTTGTGAAAAGAGGAAGAGGAGAGACTCTACCTACCAACTTTTGTTGTTTTCCTATGATATAATTCTGTCTACCATGTCATGATCTACCATCAGGAAGGTCCTCACCAAGTAGTGAGCAGATGCCAGCAATAGGATCTTGAAGTTTCCAGCAATTAGAATCATGAGCTAATAAAGCCTTTATTCTTTTTAAAGTACTCAGTCTGCCGTGTTCAGTTGTAACAACAGATCTCCTACAGGCAATGTTTATAAAGTGATTCCCATATTCCACAAACATTTATCAATCAAATGTATGCTAAATCAATTCTTTTTTTCTTTCTTTCTTTTTTCTTTTCTTTTCTTTCTTTCTTTTTTTTTTTTTTTTTTTTTTTGGACAAGATCTTACTATATTGCCTAAGCTGATCTCAAATTTGTGGGCTCAAGTGATCCACCTATCTGAACAATCCCAGTAGCTAAAACTATAGTTGTGGACCACTGTGTCTGGCTCTAAGTACAATTAGGTTACACACTGGGCTACAACAAAGAATAAAAAGTGCCAGTACATATCTGTAATCACAGTTACATGGTAGGCTGAAGCAGGAAAATTGTAAGTTTAAGGCCAACCTAGAAGACTTAATATAAAATTATCTTTTTAATTGTCTCAAAATTTAAAAAAAAATTGAAAAGGATATTAATGTAGTTCAGTGGTGAAGTTCACCTCTGCTCACTTCCTAATACTGAAAAAAAAAAAAACTGGTGAAATTTGTCTCCATATAATGTGCAATTATAACTAGGTGTGGTGGAGCACCCCTGTAATCTTAGTGGCTCTAGAAGCTGAAGGAGAAGAATCACAAATTCAAAGCCAGCCTCAGCAATTTTGCGAAGCCCTAAGGAACTTATGGAGACCTTGTCTCATAAAGAGAATTAAAAAGGACTGGGGAAGTGGCTGAGTTGTTTAACACCCATGGGTTAAATCCCCAGTATGCAAAGAATATTGTGTAATTGTATTACAACACTTAAGACAATTATAGATTTTGCTTAGGAATTGCATATTGTTTATCCAACATTCACATTTTACAACTAAATAAATTGCAGTCCTATAAAACTGGTTATTTTCTTAGTAATGGGGCATTGTGATTAAGAAGGCACATTTCAGCTGAGCAAGTTAGTCTACCCCAGTAATCCCAAATACTTGGCAGACAGAGGCAAGATAATCACAGGTATGAGGCCAGCTAAGCAATTTACCAAGACCCTGTTTCAAAATCAATCAAATTAAAAAAATAAAATAAAAAAGGCACATTCTGTGGTCAGCAGTCAGACTTTGCAGAACTATTAGCAAGTTCTTCCCAAACACTTAGCTTATTTTCTCATTAGTAAAAATAGGGTAACAATATAACAATTTTTCACACATCGGACAAGTAGAAATAAAATAAAAATTTTAAGGGAAAATTTTTAGCTCAAGGTTTCCCAGTTTTAAGTGGTTAGCAAATATTACCTAAAGCATCAAGAGTAGCAGTGATTAGCATTAATATTAGATATGATATGCTGCTGTTGCTGATGATGATGATGATAATGATGACAAGCTTTTTCTAATGCAAAAACCATTTTAGTCTTAACTTTTGCAATTAGCCTCAGTGTTTAAAAATATAGTTCTTTCAAATGTTAAAAAAAGTCACTATTGAGTCCTTGTTCTTATTTTCTAATTCTGATTGAGTTACTTATTACCAGGATTTCTATTTTAACAATGTTGGTCTCCATCTGAAATGCTGATGCAGTTAGCATTTGATTAAAAACAAAAAAAAAAAATTGCCTATTTTTATTTGGCAGACTAAACTGTTTTAATTAAATAGTCTATGCAATAATAATGCATAAAGCCATCCAGGAGGAACTATGGAGTCTTTTTCAAGTGAAGTAAAATATGCTATTAAATTTAAATATTTGAGAAGTCCCAATTTTTTAAGACTAGAATTGATTCTTATTTATTTTAAATTATGATTTAGAATCTATGTACTATCGACCCTTGAAAATTAACATTGGCCTTTATACCTAATTTTCATTGATATATTAAGCCATGTTACAAATTTATTATCTTCAAATAAATTAAGCTATTATTTAAAAGTCACATTAATATGTCCATTTTTCATGATGAAATCCTACCATTAAATAAGTACTAAAGAAATGAACTTTATAACAACTAACAATCATAATGTTAGATGACATAGCCCTCTGTTTCACATATTAAAAATTAAACTTAGATATTTTATTATAGAACTTTGGCACTTCTAATTGACAGAATTTTAAAATAGTATGTTTATCTTTCTATTAATTTATATGTAGATAATATTGAATTTGTAGAAATTATACAAATAAATGTATTATGTTATTTATGGAATTTAAAACTAATGATATTTATTTTAAAGGCTATTTACAATAGTGTAAAAGCTATTTACAATATTGAATACTTATAATATTCAACAAAGAAGGTACATTAGAGTCAATGGAATTTGTACTGGCATATATGTATCTCAAAGATGAATCTATCTATATACATTCTTATTTAACATTTTAGATTCTTCCTGAACCTTTTACCTATACACCTACATACACATACACACAATATTTATTAATTTTAATGGGAAAATATGATGTATTCCACCCCAAGCTAATATACCCAAATAAATTTTCATCAGAATAATATGCTAACTGAACAGTAAGAACATATTTACATGAGCAATAAAACAACAGATTGGTAGTAAATAACTACATAAAATGAAATTTACTGAGGGAAGAAGAAAAAGTTGTATGATAAGCAGAGGCAGGTAAAGGAGAGATGTGAAAGAATTGTTTTAGAAGGTGATGGAGAGTCAGTTTCAGACACCTAACTTTCTGGTAGGTTTATTTAATATCAGAATCAGAGGTACTTGGTGCTAAAACTATGAAAATATTATTTTTTTACACTTTTTCCATGAAAATTTGACTTGGAGTTAAAAATATTCAGGTCTTAGTTTCTTGTTAATAGACATTACAGAACAGAAATGGAAAAATACAAGTTTAAATAATTACATAGGCAACATTTGTCAGGCATCTCAATGCCACATCTATAAGCATTGCTGTAACAGTGGATTGACACCATGCTGGCTCTACATTTTATTTCATTTTTCCTTATTGTTTTGGGAAGTGTAGAATAAGTCTGATTGCGAGTTCTATGTAACTCTTCCCAAGTAAAGATTATGGGGAGGGGTAGTTAGACAAAAACTACTGAAACAAACCAAAAAATATTCATAGCTCCCAGAAGTCTTTTGATTCAATACAGTTGTCTTTTATAATCGGTTCACTCAGTGCTTTGCAGAAATTGTTTGACACATACTTACCTAAGCAGACCATTACAAAATCTTTGAAAACTTTATACTGTTGTTTTAGAAATATTGACTGAAACAAGGAAATTTAAGTAAGTAGTAGTTTAGTAAAACTGGTAAAGGACAAATTCTATGCTCAAAGATACACTGAAAGACAAAGAGGTTTTTGCTGTTTGACAACCTTTCCCTGACCTCAGCAGTGTGCATAATGAGATGGTTAGCTAGGGGATAATAAAAGGTCTGGGAGAGATAAAGAATCTGCTATAGGAGTGAAACTTAGTTTTACATAAGTAATTTCTTTAAATGGCTAAAGTAGAGAATGCAGATAGGTGGTGCATAAAACAAGAATTAAGTAACATAGTCAAGGTCATGTAACTAATGGATGATGGATATGAAATTTGAATCCAAGTTCCTGTCAACATACTCACTCTGGTAGAAAAAAATGACTAATGTATGCACTTATGCTTCTAGCTCTATTATATTGTATATGCAAACACACATACACCATACACACTTGCACATGTGAATGCACACAAACATCAAAGTAGTGAAAGCATACTTAAAAAGGAAAAAAAGGTTGAAAGTTGATATATACTATATATATATATATATATATATATATATATATATATATATCACACACATATACGTATGTAATCCCTATTGTTAACAAAAATAATACAAAGGCATTGTTATAAATTACATATGTGTGTGTATTTGTGTATATATGTGTCTATAAATTTAATTAGATTATAGATCCTTATTACATCTCTCTGAGGTTTAGAAATATTAATGAATTGTCCCCAATGTCCCCAATATCACTAAAATAATAAATTGCAAATTTGAACTCAGATATTTCTGTCTCCAAAGCCAGTATTTCATATCTTTGCATATTTCATTGGTGTACACAAATACAAGTATTTGAGGGTTTCATAACATAATCATGTGTTTTCTCATTCTAATACACAGAGCTTTAAGCCTAAATCAGAGTGAGCCAGGAAAATTGTTTTTGTATTCAAAATTATGTTGGAATGTATTTTTCTACTGAAAAACATCTCTGGAGAGTACAGAGAGTTTTAGAAGAAGCTGAATTTCATAAATGGAGATGTTATTAAATGTACATAGAATAGCATAGTCCTGCTTCTGCCTACTAATAATCATCTCAGTGAGATTATTAATACTATAGATAAATTTTCTTCTACTATTTATATAATAAAGCAAAAGCATAACCTTATAGGATACCCAGAGTTCAGATTATAACTTAGTGCTAAATAGCATAAATTATTTCTCATGTGAACTGCATCAGTATCTATGACAAATTACTATTTTTATATCTCCAAATTTTTTTCTTTATTAAGAAAATTCTAAAATTAAAAATATTTTGAGATTTTTTCCCAATTTCCTACACTACCAAAAAAAAGGAAAAGAGATAAATGTTACCTAGTCCCATTTGCACTTTTAAATAGAAGTGATAGATGAAAAAATATAAAATATTATCTAATGTATTACTATATGCTTCAAAAACAAATGATAAATTTATACTAACCCATATATGTAAATTTATTTATAATAGGCAATTCATCTAAAATTGTAAAACAAAACTAGAATGAAAGAGATAGAATTGTCAACTTTGTAAGTTTAGAATAATAATTTATCTTTCAGAAGAAATCAGAGAAATTAACAAAGAAGTATTGATAATGATATTCACCATAACAAATGAATTAGCAAAAATAAAATAAAGAGAAAATTAAAAACATAAAATTCAAAACATCAACTTATGGCACATTTATGCAAAGTATACTAATTAAGAATGCTAGTCAAGGGCTGGGAATATAGCTCAGTTGGTACAGCACAAGTCTCTGGGTTCAATCCCATGCACAATTCCCTCCCCCCCCCCCGAAAAAAAAAGAAAGAAAGAAAGAATAGTAGTCAAAATAAAAAAACAATATCCTGTTAATAAATAATAAATAAAGACAAATGTTAAGAAAATTTGGAAAACACAGAAGAAACAATTTGTAAATGTTTTTAAGCACAAGGTATTTAAAACAATGCAAGATAGATAATATATTAAAAACTTTGGCAATTATAATCAGGAGAAAATTAGAAATTAAAATGAAGAATTAGGCTGGGGATGTGGCTCAAGCAGTAACACGCTCTCCTGGCATGCGTGGGGCACTGGGTTCAATCCTCAGCACCACATAAAAATAATATAAAGATGATGTGTCCACCAAAAACTAAAAAATAAATATTAAAAAATTATCTCTTTCTCTCTCTTCTCTCTCTCTTAAAAAAATGAAGAATTATACACATGAGAAAAGAGTTGTGAAATAGATGAATGATACATGGCTTTTATAAAAGAATATAATTGAAAGCAGCTTTAAAAATTCTGGTACTATGTAAATTTTCTTATGACACACAGAAACAGGAAAAATGACTCAATCCATTAACAAATATTACAAATATCGCATAAAACTCATATGTGACTCTCTTATTAAAACAAATTTTAAAAATAACAAAAAGAAAGACATCAACAAAGTAATGTAATATATTAAAAGATAGTTGCCATGACCCTGTAAGACAAAAGGCACAGATGGTTTAAAGATAAGAAAAATAAAAAAGGTCTTTTAAAAAATATAATGTCAATGAAGTATAAGTGCTTGATAGTATCAATATTTATTTCAAGTATACAGTTTTAGATATTAGTGAAATATATACTTAAACCACCAGAAAATAAAAAATAATTTTAGCTTTGTTTATTAAAAATTGTATTAGAGTTTAGATTTAAAATAAATGCAACAATATATTTTTACCAAGTATATTATATAATGATGATAATCATTGATCCTAACAACAATAATGCAGTAAAATAACCACTATTAAAATACTTGACTCAACATTTAGATTGCTTCTGGATACAATTATTTTTTTTAAAAAAATATTTCCTTTTGTTTACCAAGAGAAAATGTATTATTAGTAAACAGAACAGGGATATAGTGGAGGCACCTTATGAATCAGTTGATTGATCCCCAAGTGAATTCACCAACAGAGGTCATTTCTGACTCTGCATTCTGCCCTGGTACTGACTGTATCTTCCCTTATGTTCATAATGATTGTGTACTTCAAAAATTCAATGTATTACTATACATATATATATGTATTACTATACATATATATATATGTATAGTAATACATTGAATTTTATATATATATAAAGTTAGAATCTATGTTCATTCATGTAACATATGGTACTCAATTATTTTTGAGCCACTGTTTAAGATATTGCAGAAATGTCGAACTTCTGGAACCCGCTAACTAAATAAGAATAACAAGTTCCCAATATGTGTAACTACTAAAATACCTCTACATATTTTAAAAATCATAGGAATAGCTCACTTGTGACACAGATATAATTTTAATATCAAAATCAATGAACTCATCCAAAGGACACATTATGTACATTATACATTACATACATATATTTTATTTACATATATGACATTCTCTCAACTATCTTTGTGAAACTCTGGTTCCCAAGTTTGATGACAATATTTTCTAGGTGTTTTAGAAAATTTGATGTATCTTTAAATTCTCTTGTGTGGTTATCCCTACAAATTTCCATTATTAATTTTTGTCCATTATGGTTTATCTCCCAAAAGAGAACCTAAGATAAACTTGCATATAATGATTATTTTAGAAAATAATTCTCAGAAAATTAGAACAGGGGAATGTTAAGAGTGAAGCACACAAACAGGGAAATGCAATCCAAGGTTGGCCATCAAATGGGACATGTGCGGGCAATTCTATAGGGTATCACCAGAAAATATTTAATATGTATACATTCCAGGAATGGAGGAGGCAAATGAGTGCTTCCAACTGTTGGCCATGTTAGTTAAGACTTCATGTCCAGTAGAATGTGAAATTACTTGTCTTTCCAAGTTTTTATAGGAGTTAGAAAAGCTGAGTTTGGGCAGCCAGCCTCCAAAATATAGTCTGCATGCAAACACTTATATAAAATTTTAGAACACCCAAACTATTCAATAACAGTGTGAAGCAGATCAGTGGCCAACTAGGCTTAGGGAATATATTGAATACAAAGGGGCACAAGGAATTTCTTCTAGAGAAAGATACTTCACATCTTGATGAGTGGTTACACGGATACCTTTGTTATAACAAATCTTACAACTAAGTAGAATAAATTTTATTTTACAGAAATTATACAATAATCTTGATTATAATTTTTAAAAAGTCTTTTTAGTTATACATGGGCACAGTATCTTTATTTTGTTTATTTATTTTTATGTGGTGCTGAGGATTGAACCCAGTGCCTCACATATACAAGGCAAGCGCTCTGTCACTGAACCACAACCCCAGCCCATTGATTATAATTTTGTAAGGTCAAATAAACCATATGTCTTTAGCTGTTATTTTAAATACATTCAAAGCTGCAAGTTTTCCACTTAGAAAAACAGCAACAAAATAAGCCAAAACAATATAGAAACAGCGACGCGACGTAAGAACAGAATTAGTGAAATAAAAACAGAGAGATCAGCAATAATTAAAATTGGCTCTTTGAAAAGACTGTTAGGTAGACAAATCACTGGCACGACTAATTTAAAGAAAACAGAGAAGACAAAGAGTAAAAAATCATAGATGCTACAGAAATAATCTATTAGGAACATTTCAGGAACATGTTTATACCAATACATCTGAAAATTGGTGAAATTTAACATATCTAAAGAAAACAGCAACTTACCAAATTCTGATTTGGGAGAAATTAAAATTCCAAATAATAATTATCATTTAAAAATATAATTCACTAAATGTCTTCTTGCAACAAAGACCCAAGCCCAAACACATTATAGAAGAGTTCTTTTTCCAGGACTACTTTAATTTTCCCCTTAAAATAAAAAAAAAAAAATTCTAATTGTTGTACATGACAGTAGAATGCATTTTGACACATTGTACACAAATGGAGCATAACTTCTCATTCCATGGTGCTGAGTCACACTAGTAGTATGACCATACATGTATATAGACTAATAATATCTGTGTCATTTTACCATCCTTCCCATCCCTACAGCCCTATCCCTCTCCTTACTCCTGTCTGCACAATCCAAAGTTCCTTCATTCTTCCATGACTCCTCCCCAGTTACAGAAGAGTTCTATCAACATTCAAACAGCAATTCATTCTGCGGTGTACCAGTTAGGATATAATCAGAGTGGCAGAACAAGCAAGAGTGAGAAGGAGTCAGGGTTTTATTATAGGACTAAGACTGGGCTAACTAAAGAATTTGGATTATCCAAAGCAAAAGTAAAATGTAGAGTTTGTTGTTCAAAAAGTAGGAATAAACCCTTTACTTTTTATTCCTCAGACTCAACTCTTCTCTTCCCTTCTCTTTTCTCCTCCCCTCCCCTGCCCTCTGATTCCTTTCCCTCTTTTTCCTCTCTCCCACCTCTCCCTTTTTCTCTCTTTTACATAGTGATTTAATTTTTTAATTTAATATCACACCACCTCAGGCATGGGGAAACTTGTAGGTGAGTACTAAGACCCTTGCATGTAACAGACCAGCTCATAACTTGATACATGTATTGAAACCCAACTGTTATGGTTTTGATGTGGGGTGTCCCCCAAAAGCTCATGTGTGAGACAATACAAGAACGTTCAAAGGAGAAATGATCCAGTCATGTGAATCTCAATCCAATCAGTAAATTAATCTCCTAATTGGATTAACTGAGTGGTGATTCAAGGTAGGAAGGGTTGCCGCAGTCTGGCTGCAGCAAACTAACTGGGGGGTGACATACAACTTGTGTATGTTGATACAGCAGGAGTGGAAGCCATTTATTGTAGGACAACAGAGGTATTTATACATTTTGCACAGCTTATCTTAATTAGCATAAACTAGATACATCAGTCAACCAATAAGGAATCTCTACACTTAATGGCTTGCTTTTGTTATTTCTCAAACCACTCCCTCTGGCATTTTGCCAGGCACCATCCAGACTTGTTTATGAACTCTTAACATTTCTCTGGCAAAATGCCAGGTGTTATTTTGACTTGTTTACAGACTCTAACAAAGGGTGTGGCTGGAGAAGGTGGGTGATTGAAGCATACCTTTCTCGCATATATTTAGTATCTGTTAAGTGGAGTCTCTTCCTCTACTTTCTGATTATTATGTGAGCTGTTTCCATCTGCCACACTCTTCCTGAATGATATTCAGTCTCACCTTGAGCCCCAAGGAATGGAGTCTATTGTTTATGGACTGAGACTTCTGAAACTTTGAGCAACCAAATAAACTTTTCCTCCTCTAAATGTGTTCTGGTCAGGTTTATAAGTGGTGTAAAAGCTGAACACCAACTTACTCCAATTCATGCTATGGTTTTGCTGGATCCAGAGTTTAGCAGTATTTGCTGGGCAGGTACTAAGGAGTGGATAGTGATGAAATCTTCCCAAGAAGTCAGAATCACACTTTAATCAAGTTTCCAAGTACCTAGCTCATGCTCCATTGTCTCATCAGATTTTGCTTATACAACACAAATTTAAAAATAAAACTCTGAAAAATTTCAAAATGACAACTACCACCCAGGCATAGTTCTGAAATTAGGGCCTTGTGTGATTCACTAGCTTCAAGTCCGTGTATCATGGAACAAACCATGGAATCAGGCCTCCTCCAATTGTGGAAGAAGCTGGACAAAAATCTGTGGGAAGCTGTTATCTCTGCATCCAAACAGAAAACTTATGAGACAATACAAATATCATACAAATTTTATAGATGAAGAAAATCACACAAAGATTCTAGGGACAAGTGCATGGAGTACTGCATATGTGGCATATGTTAGGGGTGCCTAAGTGGCAAACCATTCTGCTCGTCTAGGCGTGTGAGTGGATAACTGCTTACCCCGTAGGCACAGCCCTGGGCATAAGACTACATGTTACAGTCACACAGTATATTTCATGGCCTGCTCCTTGACTGGTTGCTGCAAGGACAGTTCTCCAGAAATTGTATTGGTGGTTGCCTGTAATCTGCTTAGCTACTGCCCGAGTATATATAGATGGTAACTGCGCAATAAAATCAGATCTGCTTCCACCTTGGTCTCTGGAGGTCTTGATTCTGACTTTGCAATCACACTCTCCTCTACCCTGTTCTGTGGAACCCCTCACTGGACAAGAGAAAGACCACGCAAAAGATAAGTGGCAGAATTGGCAGTTAAACCTAATGATATGACCACAGAGCCTATTACTGTAGAATAAAATCCTATTATCTAGTCACAGGAACTCTAACTTTCCAGTAATACCAACATTAATATATATGCTAAGATTACTTGTAACATAATTATTTGCATTTCCCTGATGGCTAAAGATTTTGAACATTTTTTTAAATATAATTGTTGACCATTTTGGAGTACCATGCATTAGCAAATTCAATATGCTTAACTATTTCCTTTAGTAATCTCTGAGTCCCTTTTGGTTTTTCCTAGAGGAACACCATTCAAAATTATTATCATAAAATAATTTATAGGGTCAATAAGTAATAAATCAAAAGAATGATTCTTCTTATTCTCTTTACTGCAAGTGAAATAAAGGAAGTCAAACCATAGAGACTTGGGGGAAGTAAAGGCTGTAGTGTTTAACAAACCATAAAGCCAATCCTGTAGAAAAGCTCACAAAGTTATGGAATTCTGTGGACTGAAAATGGGTCATCATCCAATGTCACTGGATATGTCCATGCCCTTTGAAATCAGACAACTGAACTCTAAGCAAGAAGCAGAGGGGATTATGCCAACATTGTCTAAAGCTGGACAGGAAGAAAAAAGAATACATAAGTAAGTAATGAGACCAATTGAGATATATGAGTCAGCTTGGTTAAAAGCATAGTTTCAGGAAGAGCCTGCAAAGCATTACATAAATAAAATAATTATCATGACATGGATATAATATGATAACCCAATTTTTTAATCCAATTCAACATACATTTATTGAAAACTTATTACATATTGTACACAGTAATAAATGATACATCAAATATGATACTATTTCCTGAGAATACAACCATGGCATGATTCCTCTTTATTATAATTGTTACTGTATATTAATTGTACAAAATAATGGATTTCTGTTGACATTAACATGCATGCATATAATGTACCTTGATCATATCCACTCTCCCTGTTTTACTCATTTGCTTCCCCTCCCATTGGTCCCCTTTCCCATTAATTAATGGGCAGCTTTCTTCTTTCATGTTATCTTCTTGTTTTTCTTTATAGATTCCACATATGAGAAAAAAGAATGCAGTCCTTGTCTTTCTGAGTATGACATAATTCTTAGTCTTACTATATACCTACTAGAATGAACCAGTAACATTGTCAAATTTGATTTAATTTGGGAATATTTTACCTTCTACATTAATGCCATGGAGTATGAATTAATCTGGACAGCTCAAAAACAAAAGCTGATGGTAAGACTATTTTGACGATCAAAGATAATATGTTAATATGAGAAAGGATAAAATAATTCTACATGAATTTAAAACCTTAAAGTAGTAAATAAAAACCAATATATTAGAAATACATAAGTACAGCTTAAAGTGAAATATAGAAAGTGAATACCATTCTAAATATAGAAGCATTTAAAGATATCACAAAAGGAAATACTGACTAATGTGATATATGAAATTAAACTATTTTAAGATCTCCATTTCCTTGAGGTTATTAAGAGGCAAGGAATGAACCAGGCATGGCGGCAAATGCCTGTAATCCCAGTGAGTCAGGAGGTTGAGGTAGGAGAATCGTGTGTTCAAAGCCAGCCTCAACAACTTAGCAAGGTCCTAAGAAACTTAGTGAGGTCCTGTCTCAAAATAAAATTTTTTAAAAAGCGGGGGTTTGGGAAGGCTGGGGATGTGGCTCAGTGGTTAAGAGCCCCTGGGTTCAATTCCCAGTATCAAAAAAAAAAAAAAAAGAGTACAATGAATGGAAAAAATAGTCTCCAAAATTCAACTTTGCTAAAAATATTTGTCAAAACTTTTTAAGATTAACTCATAAACTTGATAAAAAATGCAAAATTTATACTAATTTATCTATAAAAAGGGTGTATGGAGTTCCAAAAGACAATTCACCAGGAAATAAATAAAATTATCTCAACATTTAATTATCCAATCATATAATTCGAAAAAGGTCCATTTTAAGAACAATAATATGTTACTTCTAATTTTCATCCAAACTTTTTAAAGGCATTAACCATCATTAGAGTCAATAGAGTAGGAGAAATTAAAGATAATGGAACAAAATTAATGACAATTAGCTTTTTTATTTTGACAATTACCTTTTTTAAGAAAATCAAAAAGAGTTTGAGATAGAGCTTAATGATAATCATTTTTTAAATACCCTCTTTTCCTCAGACTTCAGAGGAAAATGAAAAGATTTTTTATGTGGAGACTGTGATCCATTGAAATGAGGAAAGTTGGGCAAAAAGTCTTGATGTTGGCTAAATGAGAGGTGAGACAGGGAAAAGGAAGAAATTAAGAAATCAGAATAGGGAAAGCCCAGAGTAGACAATGCCAGGAGGTTTCCAAATAGCAGCAAGAATAAAAGTTAGCTTTGTGAATTTATGGTGCGCTCAGCCTCTTAAAGTTTGGAAATTGCTTCTTCTTATTCCCTCACTTCTACCCCCAACCTCTGAACAGCAGAGAGTAGCTCCTTTGTTACTCTGCCATCTACTCATAGACTGGAAGGTTAAGTGCCTAAAAATCAATAGTGTGCCAGGGAAAGTACAGTGTACCTTTCTTTAAACTAACTACATAATTAACAAAAAAGCCCATGGATGGAGAAGTTCAGTGAGGTAATCGAAATGTTAATATTTGGAGAAAAGTTATTACATCCTTGAAAGTCCCACGTGAAATGAAGAGATAATTTCCAAGGAGAATAGCACAAGTTGAAAAGTACAGACTTGGTAATTATGAAATTAAGTATCATGATACCATTAAATCACATAATTATTTCTCGAGAGGTCTTTTTAATATCCTCATCTTTACACAACTTACTAAACTTACTAAAACTTGAACTGAAATCTTTTGAATTTGTTTTCATAAGATTTTTTGAGAGACTGAAACTTAAATAGTGCTTATATGATGGGAGGTGTGTATATAAAAATCAGGAGTCTGTGTTTACCACAAATATAGTGGGGTACTAGAGGACTAGTCACATTCCTAATCTTGACTACTTGGCTAATCAACATGCCATTTCTTCTAAAGCCTTTCAATGTGGTCGTGTTCCCTCAATTACCAACTTTTTTTCCAAGGACAGACAATTCCCTAGTTGGCCTCCTCTTCCCCCTAACCCAGATCACATATAGACACTTGTAATTGAAGAAATTGAATTTTTCCAAAGTCACTTACCAATTTTCTACCCTTACAGCTTCACCATTCCATCTAGTTTTAACAACCGAAAGGGATATCTGCAACTAGCCATAACTCACCATCTCCTAAATTTGGCTTGGATACTTAATTATTGTGTGACCTTGGGCAAATTATTTTATTTTTCTACATCTTAAATTGTTATCTTCAAAAAGGAATGTTAGAGCATGCATTTGAATATCACATATGGAACTTGGGGGGATAGTACAGGCTTAATAAATAATAGTATCCTTGCTGCTTCTCATGCCCCAGTAGGCCTTTATCCTTCAAAATCTCCCCAGTTTTCTCCCCAGCTTTCCCTCAGGCCTACACACAGTTCTCTTTATGAAATGTGAAACTTCCTATAGTGGCAGACTGCCTTTCCCACAAGTTTCCCTCAAATTCCCTCTAAGGATAACCATCTCCTCGGCTTTCTTTTCTTCCTTCCTTCCTTCCTTCCTTCCTTCCTTCCTTCCTTCCTTCCTTCCTTCCTTCCTTCCTTCCTTCTTTCTTTCTTTCTTTCTTTCTTTCTTTCTTTCTTTCTTTCTTTCTTTCTTTCTTCCCACCCTTGAACCCAGGGGTACTTAACAACTTTTTATGTTTTATTTTGAGACAGGGCCTCGCCAAATTACTCAGGAACTTTTTATGTTTGGACTCAGGATCCTCCTGCCTCAGCCTCCTGAGCTGCTGGGATTACAGGACCCCTTATTTTCTTGCCATATTCAATACAAAAAATGTTCTAAAAGATTGCCACTAATAACATTATCAGATTGTTCTTTTGGTTCTATTTAGCTCTAAAGTTCCTAGAATGAGGAACTAATTAATGGAGGCCAAAGAATCACATGGTGACTTAAGATTTCATAGGACGTCTTGTTAGTTAGTGGCTGTGTAATGGAGAAAAGCAGCAGTAAACAGTATAACTGAATATCAATTTTAATAGTGTAAAGTACAGCCATAGAATAAATAAAATTTAGCAACATTTATGAATTTTAAGTATTTATTTATAAGAAAGCAATTTTTCCTGTGGCACATGCCTGTAATGCCAGCAACCCAGAAGGCTGATGCAAAAAAGTTGTAATTCGAGGCCAGTCTTGGCAATTTAACTATCCCCTCAATAACTGTCTCAAAATAAAAAATACAAATGGCTGGGGATGGGACTGCGGGCCCTGTGTTCTCTATAAATGAAGATATATATTTAATTTATTTTTTTATATTTTATTTTTTAACTTTTATTTGTTTTTATTTATACATGACAGTAGAATGTATTCTAACATGTAATTATACATGGACAGTAGAATGTATTTTAACATGTAATTATACAGAAGAGTGAGAAGTTATACATGATTATAACTTCTCATTCTTCTGTTTGTACATGATGTGGAGATGCACTGGTCATTTATTCATATATGAACACACAAGAAAGTTATCCCCGTTTCATTCTACTATTTTTCCCATTGCAATCCCCTCTCCTTTTCCCTAATCTAGTGGAACACTCCCCCACACACACACACACACCCCTATGGTGACTCAGCATACGCATATCAGAAAGAACATTCAGCCTTTGGTTTTTAGGATTGGCTTATTTCACTTAGCATGACAGTCCCAGTTCCATACATTTATTGGCAAATGCCAAAATTTCATTCTTCTTCTTTGTGGCTGAATAATAGTCCATTGTGTATATGTACTACATTTTCTTTGTCCATTCATCCATTGAAGGACATCTAGGTTGGTTCCACAGCTTAGCTATTATGAATTGAGCTGCTATGAACACTGATGTGGGTGCATCTCTATAGTAAACTGATTTTAAGTACTTTGGGTATGTACTGAGGAGTGGGATAACTGGGTCAAATGGGTGGTTCCAATGAGTGCAACAATTTGTAGCCCCACCAGCAATGTATGAGTGTACCTTTTCCCCCACATCCTCACCAATATTGTTACTTGTATTTTTGATAATTGCCATTCTGACTCAAGTGAGATGGAATCTCAGTATAGTTTTTTTTTTAATATTTATTTTTTAGTTGTAGGTGGACACACAATATCTTTATTTCATTTTTATGTGGTGCTGAGGATCAAACTCAGTGCCTCACACATGCAAGATGAGGGCTCTACCTCTGAGCCACAACCCCAGCCCAACACTGCTCTATTTGCTATCAATTTCAAAGATAAAGCAACTACTCATAACATTGCATTCAAAATAAAAAAAGTAATTTCAGACATGCACAGCAGATCACTATAGCCTTTAGTCTTATATGTTAAAAAACATTTGACAGACGTGTCCTTGTTGTCCAAGTGGTGTACCCTAGCCAGTTGTGTCTGGTTTGTCTCATGGCCTATAAATTTCAATTTGCTAAGCTTCCACTTAGTAGGGACCACATGTAATGTGGGAAAGTGTGAAGTAGTACAGACAATAAACAAAAGTGTGAAGTAGTACAGACAATAAAACAATAAGGCTGCTATAGAATGTATGCAGCCTTAACATCATTTGTATAGTAATTTTTTATAATATATATTGTGTTAAATATATACAACTAATTATTTCATTTTGCAATAATCTTTTTAGCATCAATGAACCACAAAAAGAATAAATCCAGGAAATAAGTTGAATAAAAAAATTTAGGACTAGTAAATAATGATGAACATGACTTGCATAAAATATCTGTTGACATTTCTCACCGACCATAAGAGAAGTCATAGTGCTATTACAGACCACTTAACCACCAGATCACAAATTTCCAAAGAAGTAACAACGTGTAGTTAAAACCATTAGTACTTTGAAAGACAAAATCATATTAGTAGATTTTGACTTAATTTGTTATGGAAAGTAAGTTTCATATCACTCTTTAAAAAATGCTTCTCATTTGGACTAAGTGACTATCCTAAATTAATTTCCTTCTTTTTTAATCCCATACTTTCTTGTATCTATCCAAGAAGAATAGAGACAATAGTTTTTGAGTTAGTTTTGTTTTAAAAACTTTGCAAACTGTTACTTCATGGGTGTTTTAAATTAGTTTCAATGGGTGTTTTGAATAAAAAGTCAGATTAATCCTAATAGCAATTATATTTCTATCTAAGTCATAGACATTACATAATTTTTTGGAAATTAATTCTATAATGAAATATCTGAGGATGTTTCAGTCAGCTTTTTTGCTACTGTGACCAAGATTTGACGAGAAAAAGTTCCCATCTCCTTCAACCACTCCCTACTTGCCTTCAATTACCATCCAGTTTATCCCTATTAGGGGGTTAACTCATTGATTGGGTTAAAGCTCTCATAAACTAATCATTTCACCTCTAGACCTTCTTGTATTGTCTCACACATAAGCTTTTGAGGGACAACTCATATCTAAACCAATCTTATATCTAAACCATAACAGAGGAATACTGTGTATGATTCTAAAATAATTTAAATTTCAAACATGAAAAGGAAGATAAAATTATAGATGTTTTTGGATCATAAGAAGATGGAAAAGGACTGAAAATTCATAGAATGTAACATATTTTAAATTGACTAAATACACCCCAAATTAATAGTACCTGCACAAAATCTGTTGTATGCTACAGATTCATTACACACATACATACACATTCAAATGAAATATTGCTCAATTTCTCTTTGCTGCTGATCATTAATTAAGTTATAAAAATATTTTAGACTTCATTAAACAACCTGGTACACTAACACAAGTGTCCAATAGTGGTATGTTACAAAAAAAAAAAAAAACTGTGCTATTTTACATTCAATGCTATTTTCTCAAACTTTTTTTTTTGGGGGGGGGGGGCGAAATCTAATAAAATTTCCAAAAAAAAAATATTAACATTTCCAGAAAGTTGAAACTATTGGAACCAAAAGTTGGAAAAGTTTACTTTGCTATGGATCATATGTTTTGTCTCTCAAAAATTGACAGTTTGAAACCACAACTCCCTATGTGATGATAATGAGGTACAGGGAGATGATTAGGTCTTGAGAGTGGATCCCTCAGGAATGGGATAAACATCATCATAAAATGGATCCCAGAGAGCACTCAAGTATTCGCCTCACCACATAAAGATACAACAATTTGACAATCTGCAACCTCAAGGAAACCTGACCATGGTGATGCCCTGATCTCAAATTCCTAGACTCCAGAACTGTCAGAGATAAATTTCTGTTGTTTTTAACTTACACGGTCTATGAAACTCTGTTAAAGCAGCCTAAATGAACTAAGACACATACAGAAAAAAAGAAAAAAAAGAACTTACAGAAAAAAATTGGGGGATGGTGGTTATCAGGGATTGCACTTAGGGGTACTTAATGTGTGCACCGCCATGCCTGGCTGGAACTTATAAAATTTGATGACAGCTAAATGTGCATTATTTTGAAAATCTAGAAAAAGTTGCAGATTTGATTTTCTTCTAAGTAAGAAAATTTTCTTTTGAAAAAAAATTCGTAGGCAACCCTCTTATTAACATAAATTAATATTATAGGCTAAATTAGAATGAAATTGAGTCATTTGATTTTTTGCCACATCTAGTTTGGCAATACATATTTTTTAAAAACTCTAGAATCAGTTCATGTTACATAAAAATTTTTGTTAAGGAAAGTTGTACTCACTAAAAATAATTAGTAACAACTAAAACACTTAAATTGTTTAGGTTGCAAAAAAAAATAGAATGGAAATATTATTTAGCAGAATTAACTCTAAGCTCACAGATATCTTAGAAAAAATATAGAGAGTTTTTAATTAAAGATATTTTTTGGCTTATAGAACCTTCACAACAAAAGCATTGAACAATTGTTAAGGAATTAGCCATAAAATGCTACTTTGAAAGAAATTGCATGCATTTTATTTTTTTTTAAATGTGAGTATTTGAATAAATTTTAAAAGGACATTTTCAGTGCCATGATTTTAGACAAAGTTATGGCTAAGAAGTTGAATAATATATATTAATATGAATCAAAGACATTCATGCTGCTTGTGTAATTTTTTAATGTTTTGTTTTGCTTTGATATATACAAGGACATATTTTATGTATACAAATAATTGTATTTTAAAAAAAATGTTTTTGAACAAAGGACTTTTATGTATTTACCAGTACCAGAACCAATAAACCATAGAAAAAATAAACGTCAACTTTATAACTTTTTAAATTATTTTCAAATTTGGTTTTACTCTCTAAAGTATTCTGTTTTGAATTTAAAAATGATGAATTCCTCTTCTGCACAAATAAAGTTATCTTAGAGCCATCTGGAGCTCTCCTTCTCCTTCCCTGTCCTGATTTCACATGCAATAGAACATTATATTCTACCTATTTTTGAGCTTATTTTCTTGTTCATCTTTACTTCACTGGCTTATTTTACATCATCAATATCTTGTAAAATGTATGGTAACCTCCTATTTTTCTTTCTTTCATTTTTTTTTTTTTTGGATCAGGTATTGAACATTGAATCCAGGCATGTTCTACCACAGAACCACATCTCCAGAACTTTTCAAAATTTCTTTGTCTTTTTTTCTTTTTCTTTCTTTCTTTTTTTTTTTTTGACAGGATCTCACTAAATTGTAGAGACTGGCCTCAAACAAATGAACCTCCTGCCCAAGCCTCCTGAGTATCTTGTGCCACCACATGTAGCTAGTTGACACTCATGTCTCTATTCTACATACTTTTAATTCATTAGACCTAATGCTGTAATATGAATTTTCAAAAGTGAAAATCAGATGTTCCTATTTAAATGCATTAATTTCCTTATTCAGGTTATTAGCCAAAGTCTAAACTCTAAATTCCTTAAGTAAAACTTTAATTTATTCCATAGTTTAGTCTCTGCCTTTGTCTTCGAACACACATCTTATTCCAACTCACTCATCTCAGCCTACAGGCACATTCTTTTTGCCTTTACACTTGACTTTTTCTCCCTTCTGGAGTAAGCAACTATTTTAGGTACTTAGAAATCCTTTTGATAGAATTCAAAACCTAGATAAATTGGCTTTTTTCTTTTTTCCTCTGAAGACTTCTTTGTTCATGTTGCAAAGTTTAAATTACACTTTTCTTTGTGCCACTGTCTGTGGTTGGTGTAGGTATGTGTGTATGTAATAGCACTTACCTTACTTGATGTTAATTATTAACTTTTAGAGACTTATGGACTTTGAGACACTGAGAGGCAATATTTCAATGCCTATTGAAAATAAATACTCAGAAAAAAAAATCCTTGGTTCTTCAAGGTTGGATGGAAGAATGAATGACATACACAGACTATTCGAGTTTATTTATATTTTACTCTATTTTGCATTTCTTTTGTACATACAAGCATGCACAAAACCAATGCAAAACTTATGGAGTATAAATGATGCTAAAACTGAACTAATAACAAATTTTAAAAAATTTCAGACAGCTTTGATATGCTAGTTATTTGTTCTTTATCTTTTGTTTGGCTTCCTAGATTTGAAAATTTATCCTCATAAATGGTGTTCCTTGAAATTGTAAAGAACACCTGCATTTGTGTATTTAAGTAAAAATTCTTGATTATTTAATAATCTAGTTTTAGTTAAGATTATCATTATAAATTGAATAAAATATACTGTATTTCAAAACTTTCATGTTTAAATTATAATTTATTTTAAATCAATATTATCATAACTAGAAAACTAAATTTTTTTGTCAAGTTATTTAACTGACAGAAGTGTATATGTAAAATAAATTTGGGGATTAAATTTCAATATAAAGTGAAAATTTGTGATTGTACAAAGATTTTTTCTATTTCAACTCGGTCATGAAATAGCCTAGAATTATCCAATAATTTATTTTATTTGAATTAAATATATCACTTTCCAAACCTATAGGTTTTATATCTCTATTTGTCCAAAACTGGCTATTTAGAAATTTTGGGAGGTACAAGTAGATTAAAAACAGTTGAAATTATATTTGCTAATTGGTGGCATTTTAATTATGATTTTTGCTGTCTAATCTTATAAATATTGAGTTCAGATTTGTCTGTATGTTTGAATGTGTAGAAGTTCTGGAATCTTCTATATCTGTATTAATATTGGTGATAATCATAAAGATCAAAATTGGAGATGATGAAGACAATAGTAATGATGATAGTTATAAATCTTGTCTTTCTTGATAATCAATTCTTGTTCACAGGTATTATTATGTTCACATTATTGATTAAAAAATTAAATTTAAGAAAAATGACTTGACCAGACACTCTATATCTAGAAGAAATAGGATACAAATACAAGTCAAATTTAATGTTCTTTCCACTCTATAGAGGTATGATTAATGAGGGTATGTAATTACATCTGAGACTTACAACCACAAATTTAATATCCTGACATGGTATTTTTTTCAGGAAAATATGTTTATAATTTTGAAATAATGTCTTTAGTATTAACAGTTTTTCTCATTTTAAAATTTAATGTAGTCCATTGAGCATCATTCATTAAGAGAACAATTTTAAACAACCAGAGAAAGAGATTATTTATATATATTTACCAACTGTTCTAAATTTGATTTCTAGGGAGTTGCAGAACTTTAGCTAATTTGGAATTTTAAGACCTATGAAAAGGTGAAGTTTTTTATGAGCAGCAATGCTGACCATGAGGCTAGAATACAGAATGGGAGAGTGGATCCAGGAACTGTAAACATGTGGAGGAAACCATTTTAAATGATTATTATCTTAATACTTGTCTTCTAGAATGAGCATTTCAAATTGAAAATTCTTCAGTAAATGCTAAGATGTGACCAGTCTGTTTGTACTAGAAAGATAAATATACAAAACAGTCCAGAATGCTAACACTCTTTTGAATAGTAAGAATTCTTAGCCAAAAATAATCCCTAAATTTGTATTCTGTTATTCCCAAGTCTAAGTGAGTTGTAACTTATTAAAAGCTTTTTTTCCCTAATAATTATATTAAGAAACCTATTTGGTGATGGGTATAATTCCCAACCAGCTATTACTAACACCAAAACAGAGAGATATTCTGCCTTAATCATGAGTTCCATTTTACTGCATAAACAAATCAATAGATTTTTTTCAGTGGAGGAACCAGCAATGACCATACAGTTAAATAAGTTTTACCTGTCTTCCAGGTTAATATGATTAATCTCAATTAAATATCATTTAATTGAGATTACTACAAAATCTTACAAAGTATTTAATAAACTAATTAACTAGTAATAGAATTACTAGTATGAATAAGCATATATTGGAACCCATTTGGGGAAGAATGTAGATTAGATGTCAGTAACTTCAGTATTATATTGTAAGTAACCTTTGTGTGTGTGTGTCCTATCTTCCTACTATATTCCAATTATTACTTAAGGGGATAAGAATAGGATGATGGGAAGGGCAGAAAAGATCACTGTTAAAAATGGAGATTACATTTTAGAGAACAAAAAGATAACACAGATACAAGGTAAATTTTGGTAGTGATGAACACCATGCACAAAGTAGCAATGAAAACAGAAGATTAAAAAAAAGAGAAAACTGAAGGTGCTCTTTAGGGTAGTTTTCTCGGAGAATATAAATTTAGGCTACAATCTAAATGAAAAGAAGAAGCCGGGAGTATGAAAGTCAGAAGGCAGAGAAGTCTAAGCAAAGGGAACAGTGGATGCAAAGCTTCAAAATAATGATTTTTTTTGAAGGAAAAAAACCTTACAGCATACCAGTGAAAACTTACAGCATACCAGTGTAGCTAGAGCAAAACCAGTGAGAAAGGAAAGGAGAAAGGCATGAAGACTGCAGAAGAGACAGTGACCATATTATCTAAGGACTTAGGTTTCATTCTAAGTGCAATGGGAGCCATTGGAGGGTTTATAAGCAAAAGAATGCCATGAATTAAAAGATCACACTGTCGGCTGTGTGGAGATGCCTAAGCAGAGAGCATTAAGTCAAAACAAACCATTAAACAGACTATTGCATTAGCCCAGATGAGTGGAAATTTCTTGGTCTAAGTTAACAGCAATGCCAATGAGATGCATTTTGGAAAGAAACAATAGCATTAGGTGAAAGATGAAGTTTGGAAACTGTGTGAAAGAGAATGAATGGTACATCCTAGGTTGGATTAAACAGCTAATTATTGCTGTAGTGCTAATTATTGATATGAGGAAGACTCAGAAGGATGACAGAAGGATTACAAGAGGATGATGAAAGTATGATTATGTTTTAAACCTAACTGTAGAAATCACATACACATTTGTACATATAAATTTGAAACAGAGGAAGGAGATAGAGACAGGGAAGTGTTCACTATGGATATTAGATCATTAGAAGGATAAACTTGATAGGAAGGTAAGGGTGACCTAGGACCAAATTTTGGGAGATAATTGCAATTTACTTTTTTTTTTTTTTTTTTTTGGTGGTGCTGGGGATTGAACCCAAGGCCTTGTGCATGTGAGGCAAGCACTCTACCAAATGAGCTCTATCCCCAGCCCCTACCAGTTACTCCTTGATACATTAATGCACAATACTGTTGATATTCTGAGATGAAAACTGAAACATCATTGATACTGATCTAGACAAGAAAAATCCACACAATCTTCCAGGTTCTACATTAAGAAGAGTTCCATTGGAATAAACATGTCATGATTGTAAGAAATATATATACTTTACTTAAAATGTGCTACTATTGCAATGCATGCAATGTTTGATGATTTCCAAACTGAAAATCTGTTTGAAGCATTATAACATTTTGATATAAAATCAGTATATTTATGATCATAAAATTCATCTGCATAAAAATATCTATCGTCTCTATCCATCTATCACCTAACATACCCATCTATTATGATTTGGTAATTAGCAGTTTATATTGTTCTCTAAATATAATTTTTAATAGCTTAAACATCTAAAAACATTTTAGTTTTCATTTCTAGAAGAAAGCATTCGTAAATGTCATTACACTGTTCCCAAGACAACTGAAAAACAAGCATAAAGTATCTAACCATCTGCTTAAATTAGGACAATTCTTGGGAATAATGAAGATTGTGTCATAAGAAACAAAGACCACAAATATTTACAGTCATTAATATATTAATTATTAGATATGTATTAATGTACATTATAGCTATGTATGTATCACACCAATATGTTTTCATTAGACAATTTCCAGTGGGTGGAATTGTCAGCAATTCCTATTTTATAAAATATTTGTAATCACATTCTGACTTTAGTACACATTGATAACAATCGACTACCTCCATAGCTGTGAGGGTTCACAAAGGCAGGCTGGATTTCTGGAGCCAGAAATGCTCCAATGCTTACCAATGGTAGCAGCCTATTCTTTCTAGTCTATATCTGTTTGATTAAATAAACTGAGTTGTAACCGTTCTTTTGAACAATGGACTAACATAGTGGTGGTGAAGAGAAGGAGAATGGAATAAAATGGGAGTAAAAGAGAAGAAAAAAAAAAGATCTCAATCGTTGCAGCAGTTTGATGGGCTGAGGAAAAAGTATCACTAAGAATTGTTGGGGCTCAATTTGAAGGCTTGGCTCACTTGTAAAACCAATCACTGAAGAAAAAAAAAAGGAAAAACGACAGTTTTCTATACAGAGAGATGTGAAGAGATATAAAGAATATTTTTATTTAATTTTATCCACATTTTCACCATTCCACCCTTTCAATTTTTTAAAAAAAATTTTGATGAAATACATAATTATTTATTACTGAAAATTTTTGATTAATTATATAAAAGCTGTATCATATCATTCCTTCCTATGCTCAAGCATAAATTTAATACTTGTGCTTGTATTTAAAAAATTTTACTTATATGTGTCTTACTCTTTATAATTCCAATCAGATTATCACACTTGTGGTTGTAAGGAATAATAAACAATAACCCTGACCACAAGCAGCTTGAAACTTGGCTTAGAAAACAGATTAAAATTATGTGGAAATGTAATTACAACAGTGTAAAGAATTATATTGTTGCACAAATAAATATTTTAAAATCATTAGTAAATACCAGGACTACAAAAATATGAAAGGCACAAATCTGAACATATTTCAACCATGTAGAAGATTTTAGTTAGAAAATAACTGTATGAAAGAACTCTGCTTCCTAAAGCTCTCAGATGTTTAAATGTTTCTGTTCTCAGTATTTCTGACTTTCTTTCCTCATGATGTGTCATAGCAAAGTAAAGTAAATCCCACAAGTAAATGCTTTCAACAAATCTATCTCCAATTTAATTGATGAAAGCTTCAAATCAATTAGATTCAGTAGTTATGCATTTTGTGTCTGTTGTGTACAAGGCACAGTTCTCCATATTTTTCTGATAATTTTCTGAATACTTTTGCTTAACTTATTAACTCATGAGTTCAACCAAATACAGATTGCTGGAACTGTGAAAAATGGTAGACTGCCAGACTGACTTAATCCAGGAAGGTCATTCATTTGTTATTCCCAATGAAAATGTTCAAGCTACTTTGCATACCAAATAGCTCCAAATTGGACAGACTTATTAATTCCATAGCAATAGGGTCAAAATGTGAACATAATACAAATTGAAACTCAATATCATTTTTTATAAAGTCATATAGACAGGGTTGTTGTAGTTTACAAATTAGTAACTTATTCAAAGGTTTAAGTTTTTATTGAAAAAGTAAATGTATGAAAATATTTAAACTTGTATAAAAAGAGCCATAAACTCATTCTCCTAACACTGTTTACATTTTTCCCACCAAAACATACATGAGCACTTTCTGACAATTAAAAGAATAATGTATATGTTAATAATATTTCTGTTTCTAATGAACATTTGTTTATAATTTGCCCTTTCCAAAATATCAGCAGCTTATCACACATAGCCATTAAGAATGGAAAAGTGATTAGTCCAAACTGAAATGTGATATAAGCATGAAATAAGCACTGTATTTCCAAGATAGTACAAAGTAAAGAATGAAAAATGACAATAAGTTATTAATTTATAATTAAAGTTGAAATAATCACATTATTGATAAATTGGTAAATAAAATATATCACTAAAATTAATTTTACCTCTTTCTTTAGATACTTTTGAAATTTGACTACTAAGCTGGGTACAGTGGTGCATACCTATAATTCCAGCAACTTGGGAGACTGAGAAAGCAGGGTCACAAGTTTCAGAACTGTCTCAAAAACTTAGTGAGGCCCTAAGCAACTTAGTGAGAAGTTGTCTCAAAATAAAAAAATTTTAAAAAGGACTCATGATGTGATTTGGTGGTAAAGTGCCCCTGTGCTCAATCCCCTATACCAAAAATAGAAAAAAAAAAAAGAAAAATTAAGAAGTGTGGCTATGGGCTGGGGATGTGGCTCAAGGGGTGGCGCGCTCGCCTGGCATGCGTGTGGCCCGGGTTCGATCCTCAGCACCACATACAGGCAAAGATGTTGTGTCTGCCGAAAACTAAAAAATAAATATTAAAAATTCTCTCTCTCTTCTCTCTCTCTCTCTCTCAAAAAATGGTTTTCTAAAAAACAAAAAGTGTGGCTACTACAAAATTTATAAATTTAAAATGTATATTTTATTTATAAAATTTATAAATTGCCTATTTGGTTTACATTATATTTTCTTTCCACATTATTAGAACATATAGTATTTATGATTTACTTTTTTTTTTTAATGGTACTAAGGATTAAACCTAGGGCTGCTCTACCACTGAACTATATCCCCAGTCCTTTTCATATTTATTTTGATACAGGGTCTCACTAAATTGCCAAGGCTGGCCTCAAAGTTGTAGTTCTCCTGCTTCAGCCCTTTGAATAGCTGGGATTACAGGACTGTGCTACTATATCTGGCATATGTTTTAATTATAATGATTAAATAATATTCCTATATGTTATTTCATGAAAGCATTGTTTATTAAGTCATTCCAATTTTGCATTTTCTGGATGTTTCCATTTATTTTTCTAATTCCAGGTAATGCCATAATAAATAACTTAATGTTTCTATTAACTTAAGCTTTCTATTTCTACTGAAGTATTTAATGAAAATAAGGTGGTAGAAATATATCAAGATAAAGATCATAGATATTTTTATGGTTCTTGTTACATATAAATTGATGGCATTTTATGAAAAGATCAAATACATTTATTGTGTCTCTCATAATAAATTAGTATACCAGGTTCATCAAACCATTCAGAATTAAGGTGTTATATTAAAAAATTATACTTTAATAATTATGAAGTGCTCTTTCAAGGTTACTTTGATTCATATTTTTAGTTTCTACAGGTGATAAATATTATATCTTTGTATTTATTAATAGATCTTTTAGAAATAGTCTTTTATTCTTTACCTGTTTAGTTGAATTTTTATGATTTTTTCTCATAAATTTGTGGGAAATGTGTGTATGTGAATTAATGTGTAAAGGATGTGTGTTAGATTTGACAAATATTGAATGAGTATTCTTTTTCAAATATTGTGCAAGTAACTTTACATGCTTAACAGTTAGTTTTCATATTAACTTTAGATATAGCTACTGTGTTTATAGTTTTCTTTTTTTTTTTTAATGTTTTTTTTTTTTTAATTTTTTTTTTTATTGGTCGTTCATAACATTACATAGTTCTTAATACATCATATTACACGGTTTGATTCACGTGGATTATGAACTCCCCCTTTTACCCCGTATACAAATTGCTGTATCACATCAGTTTCCCTTCCATTGATTGACATATTGCCTTTCTAGTGTCTGATGTATTCTGATGTCTGTCCTATTCTCTACTATCCCCCCTCCCCTCCCCTCCCCTCCCCTCCCCTTTTCTCTCTCTACCCCTTCTACTGTAAATCATTTCTTCCATTTGTATTATCTTGTCTTACCCCTCCTTTCCTCTTGTATGACATTTTGTATAACCCTGAGGATCGCCTTCCATTTCCATGCAATTTCCCTTCTCACTCCCTTTCCCTCCCACCTCTCATCCCTGTTTAATGTAAATCTTCTTCTCAAGCTCTTCGTCCCTACCCTGTCCTTGTTTACTCCCCTTATATCAAAGGAGTCATTTGGTATTTGTTTTTTAAAGATTGACTAGCTTCACTTAGCATAATCTGCTCTAATGCCATCCATTTCCCTCCAAATTCTATGATTTTGTCATTTTTTAATGCAGAATAATACTCCATAGTATATAAATGCCACATTTTTTTTATCCATTCATCTATTGAAGGGCATCTAGGCTGGTTCCACAGTCTTGCTATCGTGAATTGAGCTGCTATGAACATCGATGTAGCAGTGTCCCTGTAGCATGCTCTTGTTAGGGCTTTAGGGAATAGACCGAGAAGGGGAATAGCTGGGTCGAATGGTGGTTCCATTCCCAGCTTTCCGAGAAATCTCCATACTGCTTTCCAAATTGGCTGCACCAATTTGCAGTCCCACCAGCAATGAACAAGAGTGCCCTTTTCCCCGAATCCTCTCTAGCACTTATTGTTGTTTGACTTCCTAATGGCTGCCAGTCTTACTGGAGTGAGATGGTATCTTAGGGTAGTTTTGATTTGCATTTCTCTGACTGCTAGCGATGGTGAGCATTTTTTCATGTACGTGTTGATTGATTTTATGTCCTCCTCTGAGAAGTGTCTGTTCAGGTCCTTGGCCCATTTATTGATTGGGTTATTTGTTATCTTATTGTCTAATTTTTTGAGTTCTTTGTATATTCTGGTTATTAGGGCTCTATCTGAAGTGTGTGGAGTAAAGATTTGTTCCCAAGATGTAGGCTCCCTGTTTATCTCAACAGCATATCTTATAGAAATCGATAAAAGAATCATGAAATTCATATGGAATAATAAAAGACCCAGAATAGCAAAAACAATACTAAGCAGGAAGTGTGAATCAGGCGGTATAGCGATACCAGACTTCAAACTATACTACAGAGCAATAGTAACAAAAACAGCATGGTACTGGTACCAAAACAGGCGGGTGGACCAATGGTACAGAATAGAGGACACAGTAACCAATCCACAAAACTACAACTATCTTATTTTTGATAAAGGGGCTAAAAGCATGCAATGGAGGAAGGATAGCATCTTCAACAAATGGTGCTGGGAAAACTGGAAATCCATTTGCACCAAAATGAATCTGAATCCCTATCTCTCGCCGTGCACAAAAGTTAACTCAAAATGGATCAAGGAGCTTGATATTAAATCAGAGACATGGCATCTGATAGAAGAAAAAGTTGGTTATGATCTACACGCTGTGGGATCGGGCTCCAAATTCCTCAATAGGACACCCATAGCGCTAGAGTTAACAACTAGAATCAACAAATGGGACTTACTCAAACTAAAAAGTGTTTATAGTTTTCCATTGCTGTAAACCAAAACAAATCACAAGAAAAAATTTGAAGAAGAAAGTTTTATTTTGGTTCATGGTTTCAGAGGATTTGGTCCGAGATTGACTGGCTCCTAGTCGGAAACATCGTGATGAAAGTGTGTGATGGAGGGAAGCTTTCAACACAAGGCAGCAAGGAAACAGAGAGAAATACAGAGAGAGAGAAAGAGAGAAAGAGAGAGAGAGAGAGAGAGAGAGAGAGAGAGAGAGAAACGAAGGGACCAGGGAAAAATATAATCCCAAGGTCATGTCTCCACTGACCTATTTCCTCTAGCTATGCTGCACTTGCCTACAGTTACCACCCAGTGGTCCATTCGTTATTAATCCACCAAATGGCTTACTCCATTAATGAGGTTACAGCTCTCATAATCCAGTCATTTCCTAAAAGCCCCACCTCTGAACTTTGTTGCACTGTGGCTATACTTTAAACACATGAGTTTTTAAGAGGATGTTCCACAGCTAAACCATACTGGTATTTTTAATTCAATTCAAATAACTGAAATAAATTTTAATAAGTTGACTAAAAATCACAAATCTATTGAGAAAAGGACTAAGCAGATTGTCTTCAAAGTCTATATTTTTCCTACCACTACAGTAACTTCGTTCCTATGTAATGAATAGTTACTTTTAGGTGTCTATTACATTGGATATAAGCATTTTCTGGAATTTTGCTGCCTTTTAAATATATGTTTTGCTAATTAAAATAAAAAACAAATAAAAATATTATTTTACTTGTGTAAATATTTTTCTGGAAGTTTCTAATGTAAAAAGTTTGTAGGGGAAATTTTGAAAAATTAAAAAATAGACATCAAAATGCTAGATTTGGGAAAGACTAGGAGAAAAAAAAAGAAATAAAATTTTCTCATGAATTTGAACAAAAGTATGTACTGTAGGCATTTTTAGAAATATTGTACTGCATTTATTCAGCAAATATTATTGAGTATATAAATAATCTAGGTGCCAAGGAGATGAGACTGACTAAAATGAAAAAGTATAAAAGCAGAAAAACTACCTAAATGCTACCTAAAGATGTCACAGAAAGATTCACAAAACCAATGATACCTAATATCTGTAGATGAGGTGGCATTTACTTAGTAATCAGGGTAGAAAAGGACATTCCAAACAGAGGAAATAATGTGAACAAATTGATATGAAATAACGAGGCATCCTTGAAAACACTGAAAATCTGTTTAGATTCCTGGGTCACTTGACAGCATATGCTATAGTGGATCTTAGTTTTTATTTATTGAGTACCTCCTGTTTTCTCAACATGGTGGTATACTTTTTATATACATTTTCTCTAATTCTTACAAGATTTATCTGTAGTCTTATTGATAAATGGGGATACTGTGCTTCAAAAAAGGAAATAACTTCCTTAAAAAGCTCACACACAGCTAGTCTCATATCAGGTGACAAACCCAAGACTATCTGATGGGAGGGTCCTATTTTTATTGTTTCTCTAGGTTTGTGTGAGGTCTTTTAGATATTGTGATCTATTGGTGGTACAAATTGCATTTAATTAAAATTTATTTTAAGAAGACAAACCATACTAATGATGTTGCTTGTTGCCTTAAGATTGGGGAATTCAGGAGGGAATTCAGGTGACAAGAATCAATGGGGATTCCAACCAAGGTAAGTAAGACAAAAGTCAGAATGGAAAGAAGAGAGAGGATTGAAATCTTCATAAGAGTTAGACTAATACTATTTTGATACTTCCTATAATTAGGCAAGGAAGGAGAGTTTAAGAATCACTATTCTTTTCCAGCTCAGAACATCAATCAATGGCAATGATGCTGTTATTGTGAGAAGACAAATAGGAAAGAAATCTGAATGAAGAAGATAAGAATCTAGTTATTGGTTTTGAATTTCTGAAGCCTGGGTAATATAAAGCTGGAGACAAGAAAATTCAGCTAAAAATACAGACCTGGCACTCAAGGAGAGTTCAAGGCTTAAAGTACACTTTTATTCATCAGCCTGAGGTCATCAGTTAAGCCTAACAAGGGAAGGGACCAAGGACTCCATCAGAGTGTGACTATAAAATGATAGTAGAGAAGACTTTAGAATTATTAACTAAGGCTCCAGCAGACAGGAGCATCAAGATGGTATTTATTGATAAATGGGTGGAGCTGAAGAATATCATGCTAAGTGAGATAAGCCAATCTTAAAAAACCAAAGCCCGAATGTTTTTTTCTGATATGTGGATGCTAATTCACATAAAGGGGTGGGGCTAGGGAAGAATAGAGGTACTTTAGATTATACAGAGGGGAGTGAAGAAAGGGGAGGGGTTTTGGGATAGGAAAGACAGTAGAATACTTCAGACATTATTACCCTTTGTGCATATATGATTATATAACCAGTGTAATTCTACATCATGTACAACCAGAAGAATGAGAATATGTCAAAATTTATTCTACTGTCATGTAGAACTGTTATGCCAGATTCATGGGACCCCCAAAGACCTCCAGGAGCCGAATCACATGCAATCACACAAGAGTCTTTATTGCAAGCTCCAGCCTGGACTCAAAATCGTTCCCGACGCAGGGGTCCCAGGGAGTGAGTCCTGGTCCTTTGTTCAGTGAGATTTTATAGGTTTTGGGGGGAGTCTCTATGTGTCACAACATCACACAACAAATTATTCCATACCACGGACGAGAAAGTCAAACAACAACTCAACATTGATTAGCACATTCAATGGCCGGAACAAGTTGGGTAGGGGTGATTGGTTAGTACAAGAGGGGGATTCCTTTGAACTGATTGGTTTAAGCCATGAGGGATGTATGTGCTAAACTACATGGTTTCCCAACATGTTATCAACCACCATAAACTACTGGGGGGTCATCTGGCATTCCAGGTATTTTCCCTGTCTCATGCTAATTGGAGGTTGCTAGGGGGGTTGCTATGGGTCTTAACCTAGCCTGAGTCAGAGACACCTGGTGCTGCAGACCTCTCCTGTTATTTACAAACAAACAACTTAGTAGGGTGGGTAAGTGCTTAGGAGTGCTCTGTGGGTTTTTCCAGGGACAAGGGTCACGCCCCTTCCTTGGACAGGTTTTGCTCTGAGGTAGAGGCTGGTTTCTCAAAAATGGAGTCACATTAGTTTCTCAGAACTAATTAGTACAAATTAAAAAAAAAAAAAAGATGGTGTCACAGAACAAAAAGGGATGGAAGGTGTGATCCTTGTACAGGAAGGGAACAAGGAAAGAAAAGACATTGGGAATCCCTTACCAAAGAGTGTGAAGAGGCAAAGAAAGGTCATAGACTTCTAAGTAATAGACGGTGAAAAAGATGAAAACTTAATAAGGAAGTTAATAATTAAAATTTCATTGATGATCTTAAGCATATGTCCACTGTCAATGTGAAGGAAATTCAAATTTAACTTCTATTTCTATTTAAAATAACAAAGTAGTAATAGCATTACTTGCATGGTATTTAACATTTTCCACATATAGCTACTCACATTCCCTTGTCAGAACAACCATTCTCTTTCTGAGAAGTGTCAGGCAGCTTTGGGTAGTGAGAGATCTAAGCCTCAAAGCCAGTTTCTCTAATCCTAGACCTCATATTCTTTCAAATGATTCATCACCATTTTTCTTTTCCTTCCTCTCTCTTTCTCTCTTCTTTTAAAATTATTGGCTGCTGTGTTACTGAGGCTGGTCTAGAACTCATAAATTCAGATGATTCTCCTGTCTCAGCCTTCTGAGTAGTTCAGATAGCAGTTGTTCCTCCATGATAGGCAATAATATGTTTCTTGTGTTTGATCAAGTCCCAGATGCAGCTCCAGATGTTCCAGTATGCCAGACAGTGAAGGAGATGCTGACATGAAGCAGGATGAACCTAAGATTTGCTCTTTGAGCTTGAATAAATCCTGGACCTCCAAGCATAAACTGTGATGCTATGACCCTTGTTCCCTTATCTGAATCAGAGAATAATAATCCCCTTTCTTGAGGGTGGCTCTAAAATTTTAAAATGAAAGTAAGTGAGAAGAGAAGCTGCCACTAAATAAAAGTTTCCCCCTTTAGTAGATGTAAAAGAAATAAGATGTTTATTTTTAAAATATAAATGTTATTAGTAACAGTTACTTTAAATTACCTAAGCAAATGAAACAAATACCATAAAACTACAATTTATGTTTCATAATAAATCAAAGTAATAAAGCTATATTCACATTTATTTCAGTCTCTCTAATTGCTTTTTATGCAACCATGTATATGATTTGATATTTCACATTTTAAATCTCATAATGTATCATTTTAGCTGCAAAATAAGCAGCAAAAAATATTAAATATTTTATTCTAGACATAGTTATTTCCATGTGGTAAGTCATTTAGTCCTCTTTAGAAAAAAATGGTTCAGGTATGGTGGCATACATCTGTAACCCCAGTGGCTCGGGAGGCTGAGGCAGGAGGATCACAAATTCAAAGCCAGTCTCAGCAAAAGCAAGGCGCTAAGCAACTCAATGAGACCCTGTCTCTAAATAAAATACAAAATAGGGCTGGGGATGTGGCTTAGTGATCAAGTACCCCCAGGTCCTGAGCTCAATCCCTGGTATACACCCCTCACACACACACACACACACACACACACACACACACACAAATAAATAAATAAATAAATAAATAAATAAATAAATAAATCAAACATTTTGTGAATGAGAAAACTGAAGTACATGGAAAAAAGTGTTTAAGTCATGCTGTTAGTAATTGCTGAAACAAGATTAAAACCAAGAAATTTTAACACTAGAATTTAAGCCTTTGACTGTTGCTGTCTTTCCTTCCGAGATGTCTGAAACCATAGAATTCTCAAGATAGAAAATATCTGGAGAATACATATGCTGCTCTCTTCAATTTACAATAAGCACACTGTGGTACAGAGAAGTTATATAAGGTGTCAGATTAGATCACAGTTTGATTTGCTCCTGTAGCCCAGCTTCTTCAGTTTCTAATAACTTTTTGTAATATTGCCTTTACCTCTCTCTTCTAAGCATTAAATAATGATTTTATAAAACCAGTTTAACAGCTGCTAAATGGCATGGAAGGACTTAATTATTACGGTATACTTTGGCATACACAGTGAAGTGCCACTGAATGAGTCTCATCAATTTTATGATCCAAAATTATTCCACACAATGAAAACTACTGAATACTGATATAAGAGGTTGAAGAAAACACAAATAAATGAAAATATATCACATGCTCATGGATTTCAAAAATTAATATTGCTAAATCATTTTGCCCAAAGCTATATAAAAATTTTATGCAACCCCAATCAAAATTCCAATGTCAGTTTTGACAGTAATAGAGAAAAACACTACACAAATATTTGTATGGAATCACAAAAGAAAAAAAAAATCCTAATACTCAAATAATCTTGAGCAAAAATAACAAAGCTGAAGACATGAATGCTGATTTCAAAAGAGATCATAAATCTATTACCATTGAAACATCTTGGTACCAGCATTGAAACCAATATATCATCGAAAAGATCAGTACAGAGAGACAATAGAGAAACTCACACATTTATGACCAGTTGATGTTCCATGAAGGATCCAAGAGCACACAAGGGAGAAGGATTGTATCTTCAAAAAGTGGTGCTGGGAAGTTAGATAGCCATGTGTAGAAAAATGAAATTAGACACAATATAAAAAAAATCAACTCAAAATGGCTAAAAGACTTAAATGTAAGGTGTGAAATGGTAAGAGGAAAAGTTCTATAATATTGGACTGGGCAATGATTTTTTTTTTTGATATGACAATGAAAGCACAAGATGCAAAAGCAAAAATAGTGAAATAGGATGGCATCAAACCAAAAAACTTTTTTCACAGCAAAGGAAAAGTTCTTAAAGAAATGGCACACGCAGCAGTAGAAAATATTTTAAAACAATATATATGGTAAGGGTTTATATCCAAAACATATAAGAAACTCAAACAATTCCATACTAAGAAAATAAACCTGAATTAAAAATGGGCAAGAGACCTGAACAGACATTAATCAAGGAAAGACTTAAAAATGACCAAACTGTTCATGAAAAAAAAAAAAAAAATTCAACATCACTAATTTTCAGGAAACTGCAAATTAAAATCACAATGAGATAATACTTTATCTGTTAAGAATGACTGTTATCAAAGGGATGGGTAATATCAAGTGTTAGAATGCATGTAGAAGAAAGGGCCCCCATGCGCACTGTGGGAATGTAAATGAGAACAACCATATGACAGACACCATGGAGTTTCCTCAATAAATAAAAAAATAGAATTTGCATATGACTTGTATATACTTGTAGGTATATATCCAAAGGAGTTTCTAATGGATCTCCTGGAGATATATTAATGCTCCTCTGTTGAGGGCTTTATTCACAATGTTCAAAATGTGGAATTAACCTAAGCATCTAACAGTAGATGAATGAATAAAGTGTGATAGACAGACACACACACACACACACACACACACACACACACATACACACAAACAGTACTGTTATTTGTCCTTTAAAAAGAAGATCCTGTCATTTGCAACAATGTGGGTTGGGGGGGAAGCAGATACCAAAAGAAATACAATCTCACACATTTCTAAGATTTCAAAATATTAAAATCATGAAGTAGAGAGTAGAGGCGGTTCCTGGAGGGTAGAACCTGGAACAGAAAATAGCTATCAATATAAAAATTAGACAAAGTTGTAGTTTAAAAAGGAATACATTTTTGATATCTGAGTAAATTTAAAATGTCTTACCAAAAAAATGATAAGTAAATTGATGGAGATGTTAATTAACTTGATTTAATTATTCTTCATTTTACACATATATTAAAGCATATTTTACTTCATAAATATATACAATTGTGAACTGTTAATTTAAAATACTGTTATTTTAGTCAGCTTTTTCACCACTTGACCAAGAAGCTTGACAAGAAAATTTTAGAGGAGGAAAAATTTATTTGGGACTCAAGATTTCAAAAGTCTCAGTCTCAGTCAAAAGATGGCCAGCTGCATTGCTCTGGGCTTGAGGTGAGGCAGAAGAAGAAAGTAGCTCCAGATAACAATTAGAGAGTAGACAGTGAGCCTTCCTCATCAGGGACAAAATATAAACCTCAATGTCATATCCCCAGTGACCCACCTGCTCTAGCCACACCCTATGTGCCTACCATCCAGTTTATCCCTTCAAGTGGATTAATGCCCTGATTAGGTGAAAGGTCTCATAACCCAATCATTTCCTGTATAAACTCTCTTGCATTCTCTCACATATGAACTTTTTGGGGGATTCCATTCATCTAAATCATAGGAAATATTTATTCTAAAAAAAAAAATCTTGACAACACAGTTCTTTTGTGAGTTCCCTTGAATTTTGAAATTCAGTAACATTTTCAGTTTTCAGCAGGAGAGACCATTCCAACGCATGCCTTGACACTTACAGTCACACTTGCAATTATGCTGGTCAGGTGACTGCCAATGTCATGCAGACAGAAGAGAGGTAAGAAATTTATAGTCCTAGACATTTATGACACCCTACTCAAACTTCTGATCCTCTCTTCCATTATGGTGATTTAGAAGTCATTCTTTTGTGAATATGGCTAAAAGAAAAACACAGTTTAAATCCTGAATCAATGCTTTGAGAAAAGTGACCTAGCATGCTTGGTCAGATGTTGTCTTGGTGACATTTAAGTTAATATTTTAAATATTTATTTTTAAATATTAAGACACTTAACATTTTAAATATTAAGCCACTAATATTTTGGATTTTACTTGATTCTTAAATCTAACCTATCCTTGTATTGGGTGATACATATATTGGTTTTGGGAATTAGGAGCAGTCATAGTAAAAACCTAAAATCTGTGCCATTTAGTTTAATAAGTGAATGACAAGAATTTAGGAATATAGAGGCTGGAGAAGTAAAGATACATATTTTACAGTAGTGAAACCTTCTTCAGTAGTAGTTTGTGGTAACTTGAAAATCTATATGTCTTCCCTAACTCCCTTTAAGTTCATCCTGAAATATTAAATCTCTATCATTTCTACTGCAGGAAGTTACAGTGGGCTTTTCATTTAGACACATAGCTAAATTTTGCAAAGCTGATATTTATCTACAAAATGGGAATCATAAAAGATATTTATCCAGGTTGAGAAACATAAATATTTATTGTATTTGTTGTTATGCTGTTTGTTTCTGGTTTTTGGGTAACAAGGTTTGAACCCAGAGACAATAACCATTGAGCAACTTACCCATCCCTTTTTATATTTTATTTTGAGACAGGTTCTCACCGACTTGCTTAGGGCTTCACTAAGTTGCTGAGGCTGGCTTTGAACTTGCGATACTCCTGCCTCAGCCTTCTGAGCTGCTGAGATTACAAGCGTTTGCCACCACACTCGGATAAATGAGTTTTTAAAAGCTGTTTACACAAATTAATGTTTAGATTGTTCTAAGCCATGTGAATGAAAGTTGAGAGAAAATGAGAAACAAACTGTGAGGTAAAATATATTTAATTCTAGATATGCGAGATGCCTCTAAAATATATTAAAATTTTAATAATAAATACATTTTAATAATAAATCTAATGAAATCAAATCAGTATTTCTAATTATGATTTTAATTTATAGTGTTCAATTTTCTGTAACGTGAAAGAGTATCATCACTCATTTTGTATATATATATAATGAAATATATTCACATATTTTTGTTTGTGAAAACTCAAAGATTTGAGTATACAAAGAAAAAAAAAACCCTGAGTTTAAATTAGAGTAAATTTCACTCAATTAATGTGTTGGTCTGCTTTACATTGCCTGGATCAAAATACCTGAGAAGAACAATTCTGAAAAGGACTAGTTTATGTTGGCTCATGGTTTCAGAGGCTCATGGTTTCTGGGCCTGAGGCAAGGCAGAGCATCATGGAAGAAGTACATGGAAGAGGAGAACTATCATGGCAGTCATAAAGCAGAGACAGAGTGGAGGGAGCCAGGAACAAATAGAGTCCAAGACCACAGGCACAGTTACCTACTTTCATCTCTCATGGCCCACCTGCCTGCAGTTACCACTCAGTAGTCCCTACAGGTATCAGTAAATCAATCCATTTGCTAGATTAATCTACCAGTGAGTTCTTAAATCTAAAACAATCACATCATCAGAAATTCTTGTGTTAAATGAAAACATTCCTACAATTATAAAATGATTCCCCATTTTAATGATAGGTTTTGTCCCCATCTGAAAAGTAGTAGAGAATTTAAAATAAGAACAAAATATTTCTGCATCATGCTTTTCATTAACATTCCTATGAAGAGTAGTTAGACTGCTTGTGGAAAAGATGAATTTAAAAAAACCACAGCAAAACAAAATTAAATCACCTTTAAAATCCAGGGGAGATAGCAATTTCCATCAACACCGTCTCTTGCTATTCTCTATCTTCAATTAATAGATTAGATTTTAAAGTATGAAACATTTGTTCTATTCAATGAGGTTGCAGTTTAGTTCTGCATTTAATCTAGACAGATTGTCTTCTATTGTTCTGAATAAGCATTCAATTTGAAGCATGGAGTTGGTCATCTGGTTTTTACATTACAGGTGAAAACAATTTTGGCTCAATTTGTGACACCTTTTCATAGAATTTTTCACTTGGGGCCTCATGAAATTTTTAACTGTTCTCATTATTTCACTTCAAAGTTTTGTAGGAAACTTAGAAACATTATGAGTCAAAAAAGTATGCTCAGAACACCTGAGCAGTACTTAGCAGAAAAAGAATACTAGGCAGAAAGCACCTTGCAACAGGCTATAAATATTGAATTTATTTCCTTCCCTGTAGAAGAACTTCTGAAGTACCCTGAATACCCTGTATTCTGGACTCCATGACAAATGGTTAATACTGGAGGATATCCAAATTGATGAGATAATATACAGGTATGCATGTGTGAGTACTAATCATTTTTCCATTTCTTAATCATAAACACATAAGTTGATCTATATTTTAAATTGAGAGACAGTTGTAAGGACTTTTCTCCTAATTATATTTTAAATCCTGGCATTCCATAACTAATCAGATCAAAGATAAATATGCAAACCATCTTAGTCAATCAAAAGGGATCTCAGGTCATAAGACCCAATTCTATCTTGACTGAAAACATTAAAATGTGGAAAACGAATGTCTTTAAGAAGAAGAATTAATGAGACTTCAAATAAATCTAAAGTCATTAACCGCTTACTATATTCCAGGCAATATTCTAAGATCTTTTGAAGTATTTTTTATTTAATCCTCACACAAATGCTATTATATCAATATGCTTATGAAAAATGAGACAGAGGAAAAAGTACTTAGAAAAGGTTACATAGAGTGTGGGGCCCAGGTTAGAAACAGTCATACTGGAAAAAATATTCAGGGTTCATCTTAGCAAAGTTCAGAGTAAACATTACCCAATGGAGTCAGGAGTATTTCAGTCTTTAGTTAAACTATTCATACTATGATGATAGTGGAACATTCATCCAAATCTGTTTGAATCAGACATTCTTTTCTTTTAATGAAATCCTCACCATGCAGGTTATGGTTTGATTTTCCTATCTAAAGGAGTGGAAAAACTTCAACATGCTGAAATAATAATTCTGATAGGTTTGATCATTAAGTTTCTCCCTATAACTTCAAAAAGTATCATTTTGAATTTATATACCACTGTTTGTAACAGGCATGAATTTAACTGAAAGTAACAGTATAGCAGACAGTGGCTACGACAAACAGATTCATATTTCTATTGTTAGAAGAAGATATCTGACCACTTGTATTGGTTCCCCAGCTTGCAATACCAAGGCCAAATTCCTACATCAATTTAACACTTATAGTCACAAAAGGACTACTCATCCTAAGACAATATGTCAATATGGCTGGCAGGAATTAAGAGGAAGTCTCTATGACACTGATACTGAAAGTTTCATCAAGGAACAGAGAGCTTCCCCATGAATTCCTCAGAACTTGTTTGCCAGAATTGCATAACACTGCAACTCCTACCAGTAAAAAAAAAAAAAAAAAAAAAAAAAAAGGCATTTGTGTTTTCCTATTTATGTTTAAGGGTAGAAAAAGTGGAAGAAAACTGGGAAATGGCATATTGTGTAGCCAACCTAGACTATTACCCATGAAACTGATGGGTAATCCTTGGATTGACCATACACTTAGGTTCTGGGTGTTTAGGTAAAATAACTAGTAACTGCTCAGGATAGTTATATTGAGGGAAAGAAAAGGGCCAGTGAAAGTCAACTTCTCCTAGTATCACAACACATTTTCATCAATTTTGAAATTTCTAAAACTTTCTTGAAAATACCAAGTAACTAGTGGCCACCATAATAGAAAAACATTTGTCTTGTTATTATTATAACATTATATTAATTAATTGATTCATATCCAGGTACCTATGGCCACAGAGTAGACTACAAAAATCTTGGCAAGTCCCCATCTGGTGGTCACTGTGACCAGCCAGGATTTTATTTACATTATCTTGAAGCCTATGGGTGAGAGTCCTTTGATGAAACTCTTTACCAAAACTTCAAAGGAAAAAAAAAACTGCTAACGACAATAGCCTATAAATACGGGAAAACAAATTCACTTGAAGTGTGAAAAGTCTAGGTACCTTGTCTTAAGACAATGGAATTCAGGGGAAATGGGAAAATTATAGAGTTGAAGTGGGTAGCCACAAAATTTATGATCTGATTCTTTCCAGGAGCTGTAAACAAGGGAACTGTAATCATTTTGAATAAATAAATGATATGAAAAAACTGTAAATCAGGACCATGCTACCTTGTCCTTCCTTCTATTCCAAAACTCGGTTTGCAAGTTGTTGGCAAATGGTAGTTAATGAATATTTGATTGAATAAGTAAACAAATGAATATAGCTTGAAGCATTCTTGAATTCAATGTACAAAAAAATTAAAGTACAAATTAGTAGTATTTTCATGAATGTTGGAATTGTTAGAGAGTCCTGAGGCAGACTCAGTGGTGGACAGTGAACATTGAGCTATGTATTGACAATAGGAACAACAGCTAGACTGAGGATAGAGGCTTCAGCCTACTGGATGGGTTTCAGGAGCTGCAAAGGGGGATTTGTAGCACAGTGGTTTAGAGAAATGGTGTTGAAAACAAAACTGTTGTTTCCAGTAGCTATGTGATCTTGGTCTATCAACCTTAAGATGGACAAAGAGATGTCCTGCTCCAATTCCTGCTTCCAGTTAAAATTTGTTGCCCCAGCTGTGAAAGTGCTGTTGGCAGTAAGGCTAAAGGGACGTGTTGAGCTTCAGATCCAACTCTCTGAAGATCACAAGCTTCCTAGGAGTCACATCCACTGACTGCCTAAGGCTAGGGGGTTAAAAGCTAAACCATTTCCATTTTGTTCCATTCTGGAACATTCTGAGAGGTCCACTTTAATAGAGGAGCTCTTTCTGGAGTGCACCAAGGCTGTCCATCCTGAATCAAAGCTGGATTTCTCCCTTTCCCTAGTCATCCTTCCTTTTACATTGTCACCTGTGTTACATTGAACAATGATGACATCATCGTATGATGTCATATGTACATGTTTGTTGTGCTTTAATAATTTCAAACAAATACTAAGATCTGTTTTTACTTACCTTAGAATTTATACCCAATAATTTTGTCAAGGCTACACTATGATCTATAAATTATTATTATTTTTTTCCAGAAATATTATTTTTGGTTAAAAGTATTTCTTTGTTACAATATTTTTCAGTAACCACTTTAATTGTAGGAACACTATATAAGAGTAACTATATTTGATACTTAGATGTTTCTAAATTTTAACATTAAATTAAAATTGTTCATTTAAAATGACATATAAAACATGTTCTTCTTTATATATCATATGCACTAATTTTAGACATTTCACAGCATATATTTTATCCTCCTCTCCCTGAAGTCCATTAGGAATGAAAACTCAAGGCACGGGAATCTTGGATTCACTGTTGCAAAAATCTCTTAATTACTTTTATTCCATTCTTATTCATTTCCACATTCTGTTGCCAAATTAATCTTCTAATAATGAACTATTACTTTGTTTGCTTCCTTGCCAAGTAGTCTGAATTCATTTGTTTAACACATAAGACTCTCCTAAAATGGTTGGATGTATTTTTACAATTTTACACTATTTCTTTTTTTTTTTTTTGGCAGTTATTTTCCTTTTATTGTCATAAAATACATGTAATATAAAGTAGATTGTTTTAATCAAGTGTACAATTGAGTGCCTGGCATGTAGTGGGTACACTATTTCTTAATATAGGTTTTAGATTCCATCCAGACAGGGATGATAACAGTGTGTTACAGTGCCTTTTAAGCTTTCTAGTACCTTTTGAACACATTTCTTGTGTCAGAAGAATTTCCTACTTTGGGATTCTTGTCTGTAAGTCTCCACTGGGACACAGCCACATAGACCTACTTCCCTGATCATATACACTGACTTGAAAACATCAGAAGAGAATGGGGAGAAAAGAAAGGCTCTTGGTGGAGAAAATCCAGGTGAGTGAATTGATGAGATGCTCACTATTCAAAAGCAAAAATACAAATTTCATTCATAAAATTCTCAATTTAGTATTCTGTGCCAACCCCTTTTTATTAAAACCTCTTCTTCTTAGTCTTCTCAATTTGGCTTATTCACCCACAAGTATATGACATGCATTTTGAATTTCAAAAATTCTTTTTGATTAATCAAATATATTTTTATAGATATATTTTAGGTTTTAGTTCTTGCAAATCTTACTGCAGAATTTATTAGCACTGACCAACTCTTCACTCTTGAAAATGATTTTTTATCTAATAATGCAAATTCTTTTAGTGTCTGTTGTTGTTGTTGTTGTTTTTTTTTTTTTTTTTTTTGGCCTGACCTGCCATTACCTCTCTAACCTTTTATTCTACATTCTTTATTCATTAACTCCTCAAACATAAATGTTTCCTGAAACCCAGTGAAAAAGTGCTGCTCTTTCTCTTTATTTCTTAATGGCTAGATGCTGACTATGCTGAAAAAATTTCTGAGTTCTCCTCTGAATCTGTGTCACATATATCTTCAACACTTTCAAGATGTTAGTACTGAGTTTCTAACATATTAGTACTATATTTGTCAGCTTTCAACATTTGGAATTTAAAGAAGTCTTCCATTCCAACTTTTGCTGTTGTTTTTGTTGGTGCTGGGAATTGAACCCACAGCTTTGAGCATGCAAGGTAAGCACTCTACTAACTGTGCTATACCATAGCCCCAAACTTTCTAGTTTCTATGCTACATATTAGCCTTTCTGTAGCACCATCTTGAAATGTCTATTCTCTGCAATCCTCTGGATAAGAAGAGGAATTGGAATGTGAATTTCATAAAAAGTTGCATAATTAGCCTCCAAAGAACTGAATAACAATTTAATTGACTATTAAAGACTCTCCTTGATTATATAGACATATTAAGGTTGATTTAAACATATGCAATGTTTAAATTTATTGAAACATCACATAGTACCTTATTAATATGTAGAATTTTTGGTTTTGTGTATCATGTAAAAATACATTTATTTTTAAAATATCTCCTTAATTAAAATTATAAGAAACTGAGGATAGGGTGGTAAAGACTCCTTACTCTCAGAAAAACAGCGCAATAATTACAGTCAGGGTTAAATGAAAGAGAGAAACAATTTCCATGTAAATTTGTGAATTCATATTTGCTGAAACACCTTTTTATATTATTAAGTGCAATTAGAATAAAACCACAAACAATAAGAAATATGAACGTTTATGGAAATTTTGACACCTATGGGGCATTGTCCTTGTATTCCAAATAAATTTATTTTTTTAAAAATTGCTTTCAGTAAGAGCATTTAAGATGTATTCAATGATAACTTTGTTCACTTAATGTTTGTAATAACTTTTATGAAATACTTTGATTTGGGGTTTGTGCTTTTGTATAGAATAAAGTGTATTATATAAAGATATCTATTCCATTCCCAGTTTCTGTTACTGACATTCAAAATTCAACATAAGAGCAGACAGAGAAGATAAAAATAAAGAATAAGGAAAGTCCCTCTCAATTGTTTGTGGAAGACATGAGGCCTATGGGGAGAAATCTAGGGGGATGTTTGGCATTTAATGAGGAAGATAGAAACTGTACAATAGTTATAAAAGGCGATTAGAGAACCTAAGCAAAGCACTAGCTTACAAGGAGGAGGATACAACATACTTAGAGATAAAGGAATAGGTATAAATTGCCACTGCTATCAATAGAGGAAATAATTAGAGCATTGAAACATAAAGAATATGTCAAAGAATACATTTTGGAATATGTATAGAGATTTTTTCTTTAGAAAGGAAACATGATTCCCAATCACAAAGAGAAATATGAATTGCATTCATAATCGTCTACTTACTAAGCTAGAGTAGGAGTTATTCATTCCAGAAAGATGTGTATCAAAATTGTCAGCACAAACAGATCATGGCATGTAAATGGATCACATTTCTGGTTACAATAATATAGGTCTAAAGAATTCTCCATATCTCAGAATGTATTAAAATATGTATATAATACTGACAATCTATGAATTTTGCTTCTCCCATTACCTAGAGTGTGTAGAGAAGCATAAACAGAACAAAAACAACAAATAAGAAATCATAAATACTTCTCATATTTTCTTTCAATAGAAATGTGTAAATAAACTAGTCATCAATAAAAACATAAATAATTTTCTTATCAGGCTCAATGGTGACACACAACCATTTCTTTTATCCTTATTTTGGGCCAGCGCACAATCTCAAGGATTATCATACTTAAGTCTTTATGTTGAAAATAATTTGCATGTAATGTAGAAAATCTTAAAAAAGAAAACACTTTATTAAAATAAAAATTAAATATTTAAATTGTTTGTATATTTAGACTAATTTTCCTCCTATAATGACAGGCATCTGTGTGAAATGTAGAAAGAAAGAGATAACATAAATGATATAGTAGTTTTGTTGGTGACCATAACTACTGAGATGAAATAGTTAATCATTTAATAAAAAATATAATGTTCATACTAAACCAGCATGTTTCATTTATATATCACCAAATATGCTGATTTTTTCACAGCTTTTGCCAAGCAGCAGTGAGTTCAGAGCATTAGGTCTTTTTTGTAAGCTGCCTTATCTCTTAGATTTTATTGGAGATCTGTATCTATATCTATATCTATATCTATCTATCTATATATCTATATCTATATCTATATCTATATCTATATCTATATCTATATCTATATCTATATCTATATCTATATCTATATCTATATATATATATATATATATATATATCCATCCCCCAGGTTGTATTTCCCAGTTAAGAGTTTTTCATTAGTGGGATGTGTTATCTAATCCAGTGGCTTGGGAAGCTGAGGCAGAAGGATGGCAAATTCAAAGCCAGCCTCAGCAACTTAATGAGGTCCTGAAAAACTTGGTAAGACCTTGTCACAAAATAAAATAGGGAAAGTGCTTTTGGATGGTTGCAGTGATTTTTAGTGTTCTTGATCAAAATATAATTGTCTTTCATAAAATCAATGGGTTTTTAAAAATATTATCATTTACTTTTTGAGGTAATCAAGAAATGGAGTACTGATCTTATTACATGGAATTAGCACAAAGTATACCAAATAAATGTAATATATCCACCCTGATGGTCATGAAGAATAATCTTTTCTTATTTATGACTCAACAGAGCTATATAGTCTCACAGACTAACTCCTAAAATGAAATTACATGGGTGGGGACAAATGATGATCATAAGATTGCTTGGGACCCTCAATGAACAAAACATCTATGTCTCTGATTCAAAGGATAGCCAGGGATAATTTGTCTAATTTTTAAAGATTAACATCATTACAGAGTTTCAGAGAGATCCCATACTTCTACAGTCTATGAAGCTCCAGTTGTGCAAGTTCTTTTTAAATGGAATGCTGTTAGTGAGGACATTTTAACATCAAAATGAAGAATCATGGAGTGCTCAACTCTGAAATCTAGAAATTGATTTTTATTAGATGTGTTTAGCAACTGGTAGTTATTAGATATGCTATAGAAGCAATCCAGTAAGACCTGCCTCCTCTTCTGGAATCCTGAAAATCTTGTCTGTTGAGCCATTATTTGGCCACTAAGAGCTATTTAGGATCTTCATCTGGAAAAATTTTAAAAGTTTAGTTCAACCTTATAAAAACAAGTATAAATTTGCTCTTGAGATTAATTTCTTTATTAAACCACAATTTATAGAGTAGTGACTGTGTGTCAGAAACTATACTATGTGCTAGAGATACAGACTCTACTAAAAACAAGTAGAAGTATAGCATAATCTAAATTTTTACCCCTCACACATCAGATAGAGCTCTAATCTCTAGGGTGTATAAAAAGCTCAACAAGATAAGCACCAAAAAAACCCAAATAATCCAATTAATAAATGGGCCAAGGACTTTGAACAGACACTTATCAGAAGAGGATATATAATCAATCAACAAATATATGAAAAAATGCTCAACATCTCTAACAATCAGAGAAATGCAAATTAAAACTACTCTAAGATACCATCTCACCCCAGGAAAATGGCAGCCATTATGAAGACAAACAACAACAAGTGCTGGCAAGGATGCAGGGAAAAAGGTACACTCATAAACTGATGGTGGGACTGCAAATTGGTGCAGCCAATTTGGAAAGCAGTATAGAGATTCCTTGGAAAGCTGGGAATGGAACCACCATTTGACACAACTATTTCTCTTCTGGGATTATACCCAAAGGACCTAAAAACAGCATACTACAGGGACAAAGCCACATCAATGTTTATAGCAGCACAATTCACTATAGCTAAACTGTGGAGCCAACCTAGATGCCCTTCAATGGATGAATGGATAAAAAAAATGTGGCATTTATACACAATGGACTATTACTCATCACTAAAAAATAATAAGACCATGGTATTTGCAAGGAAATGGATGGTATTAGAGCAGATTATGCTAAGTGAAGCTAGCCACTCCCCCAAAAAACAAATGTTGAATGTCTTCTGTAATATAAAGGAGGTGACTCAAAATGGGGTAGGGAGGGCGAGCATGGGAAGAAGATTACCTCTAGATAGGGAAGAGGGGTTGGAGGGAAAGGGAGGGAGAAGGGGAATTGTATGGAGGTGAAAGGAGACCCTCATCGTTGTACAAAATACGTGTATGAAGATGTGAATTTCATGTCAACATATCTTGTATACAGAGATATGATAAACTGTGGTATAAAGGTAAATTAAGAATTGTAATGCAAATAATCATAACAATAAGAGAGCTCATGTAAAAAATAAATAATTAAAAATTTTAAAAAAAAAGAAGTACAGTGTGTTCTGACAACACATAACTAGTTTTCTCACCAGGTTGAGAAATCAATGGAGAATAATTCAGTGAGGCAGTATCTCAAGAAATGAGATTGAAAAGATAAAAGCAAATTAGCCAGATACAAGGACTGAAAAACAGCAAACTAGCATGCCTGCACCCCTCCTACCCCACCCCAAACAAGCACTCTGAGCAAAAACCCTAAGGCAAGGAGGAAAATAATTTATTCTAGATAGGTGAGGAGAAAAATTGGTCCCTAACTTTTACTCTAATGGAAATTCAAAACCACTGCAGAAATATAAGCTTAGTAGGGATAGTAGAGACATATTTATGTTTTGTTTTTTTAAAAGAACAACTCTGGGCTGGGGATGTGGCTCAAGCGGTAGTGCGCTCGCCTGGCATGCGTGTGGCCCGGGTTCAATCCTCAGCACCATATACAAACAAAGATGTTGTGTCCGACACAAACTGAAAAATAAATATCAAAAGTTGTCTCTCTCTCTCTCTCTCTCTCTCTCTCTCTCTCTCTCTCTCTCTCTCTCTCTCTCTCTCTCTCTCTCTCTCTCTCTCTCTCTCTCTCTCTCTCTCTCTCTCCTTAAAAAAAAAATTATAAAAGAACAACTCTGGCTACAATGGGAAGATTTCAAGACAAAGGAAGGAGGAGAAAGACCAAAGTTAAGGATAAATAGTGTTATCAAGAGTAACTCTTTAGTTTCTCATCTAGTTCTTCCCATGGTTTATATGTTAGTTCTTAAACCTGGGTACCAGCATACCCAACTGCTTATCTTAGTAATTTGCCCCCCAGCCATAAAACAGATATCCTTAGCTTGATTATCTGATTGCTAACTTAGACATTTAGATATTTCTGTTTCTGAATTTCTCTCACTAGCTTATTAAACTATCCTGTTTCCAATTTTCCAATATTGCATGATTCCTTTGGATATTTATTTTTACTCCTAGTCATTGTATTTCAAATGCTATGTATTTGTTATTAATTTTATACTGTTTGTTGAAAAATATATTAAAGCCACTTTTCAAACACATACAGTTGAATCACTAAAGATTAGAACTAAAAAAATTCAGATAAAGATTTTATAAAAAAGAGTTGCAGTTTTTAAATATAACTGGATAATGGTCTTCACAAAAATTGTTATATAATCTGTTGTAAATTCACATTATCAACAAAAAATATTATTTGAGCAAAGAGATTTGTTGGCACTAAGGAATGGCACATCTTTTAAAATATGGGACTCTAAATAATGTAGTGATGCATCTTTAACAATATCCCTGCAATCAATATAATACTGAGTTTCATATAATGAATTCTTAAGCTGTCTGATAATATGTAAGTGTGAGGGTATTGTACATGGTTAATATAAAAAATATTGCTGAATGCCATCCAATCATGTGATTTGATCTTTGGAATATATAAATATATTTGCATTGGATGTGTTTCATTTGGAAATAAATTGATGCAGGCTGATAAATTTCTAATTGTACTCAATATTCACCACAAAAGTCTAAAATAATAACCTATCTTATACACTAACCAACCCATAAAACATAATATATACTTCAGGTATACTACAGAGTGAGCCAAAAAAAAAAAAAAGAAACATTTGTATTGAGATATGCATATAGGCCTCATCCTTCAAATACCACTCTTTTTTCTGTCCATCTCTAGATACTCCTATATACAAAACTCTCCCAATTTAAGCTGGATTTTTGATGAAAATTGGACATCAGTTCAATGTCATACATATGCCCATAAAGCAGCATTAGCGATTTAATTATGAGTACAAATCACGGCTAGAGTTTGTCCAGATTTCATCTTTGGCAAATTACCAACTGTCTACATAACTCAGTTTCATTATCTTTGCTTATTTGAAAAATACTAAACCCCCTCAATGTTGGTGTCATCATTCTCCAGACAACCAGAAAAAAAAAAAAAACAGAAGAAAATGAGTGAATATACATATAAATTGTCCATAATATACATATAAATTTTCCATAATATACATATAAATTTTCCATTTACATGTATATTCATACAGTGTCATTATAGGTGATCTGAAAAATGGAGATTCAGAGAAGTTAACATTTTAAGACAGACCAAGAAACCTCATAATTAGGAAAGCTAAAGGTCCCAGAGGCCCCTCCACCCCAGAGAATTATGTTTCAAATTTCAGAATTAAAAGCTGAAGAATATAGAGTCTGATATCCAAGGGCAGGAAGAGAAGACACATGTTGCTTTGGAAGGAAAAGCCAGAGTTTCCTTTTTCTGCTTCCTTGTTCCTTCTGGGCTCCCAGCAGATTTAATGTGGCCCACCTACATTGACGGAGGGTGTTCCCCACTCAGTCGGTCAATCTTCTCTGCAAAGATTCCCATAGACACTCCCAGATATAAAACTTAACCAGTTCTCTAGGCAAAGTTGAGAATCAAATTAATCATTACATTCTATAATGGTTGGAAAAACCAATATTCTTTATTGTTAAATATTTTCTTATTCAAAATAATTTGTTACCTACATGTTATGTCAAGTTCCATACTAGGGTACATTAAGGCAATTTAGCTGTCAAAGCTCCCTACATGTGTTAATAATGAAACTATTTAGCTTTTAAATACAATTACTGATTACTCTTTTTGTCTCTTGATGTCTTTCTTTTCCTTTCTCTCTCCTTTTCTATTTTTTTTTAATTCTCACAGTGTTTTACAAAATACTGCACATAAGACATAGCTTAGAAATACCCATTTAGTCCATTTAGTATATGCTTGGATGCATATACTTTACAGAGTCACTGAAGAGATAATAGTGCCAAATTTTTGTGAGTATAAATCCAGGAGACAAATCTAAGAGCTTATGTTTATTTTGAGATGGGTTTTTTTAAAGTACTGAATACTATCACAGACATAGATTTAATCCCAAATCATAAAACTAATTGTTTTTTCATCCATAGTGGAAGGTTTAGATCCAGACTATAGTTTACTCCATATTACTCTATCTCACCATAAAGCAGTATATAAACATACAACTCACAACTCTGGAGGATCCCAAACCTACATATTTTCCCAGAAATTTGAAGGTGATCAAAATTTGTGTTCCATTTCAATGGGCAAGAGTCACATGAGCTTTAGGATGTATAGTTTGAAATCAAGATTATGTTACTCTTGTATTAATATGCATATGCTTTGGCCCCTCTGATTAAAATTACATATCCTGAATATTTGCATATCTGTAACAGGGAACTAAAATTTAAATATATTCTTTGAATTTATTGGAAGAAAAGCCAATCTTGTTTTAAATTTTCTTTCAAATTATTTGAAACATTGTTTTCTCTGCTAAATAAATCGAGGTTCAAAGACAGTCTGAGAATAAATGATATCATTATATTTCTAATGGAAAACATTCATTTTCTTGTCAGTATTAAATTATTAATCACTTTTAAGAAAATATTTTTACATACTAAGCATATTAAGAATTTTAGGATAGTTATATAAACCTTTCATTAAGTTTGAAGAAAACATTCATTCAGATTACCGAAAGGCAACTATTAAGAAGTTAAAATTGAATTTTTATTTTTTTCTTTTGCATTTGTACTATTCAGATCCACAGTAAACTTACATAAAATTAACTTAAACTTCAACTTTTTGTGAACCACTACTTGTGGCAGAAAAAATATAGGCACTTTTCCACATATATTAGATTCCAAGTAACCAATTACTCCTTACAAGAAATATAAAAATCTTTACAAGATATATTTTCTCTCAGAAAGCTCAGCAACAAATGTTTTAGAAGGTCACATTACTTACTTTTGATTTTGCTTGTCCTACTGTATTTGCTAAAATATGTCCTTAAATATATTAAATTTTAGAAACAGCTTTTGGAATACAGTTAGTGCTTCATATATTTAAAAATATATAAGTATATATGAAGATTTTCATTTTACTTATATCTTAAAACCAATGTATATGGCATGATAGTAGCTATTTGGCACCATACTATCTACTTTCTTAAAACATTACTTACATGATCTTAATAGCAAACAACTAGGATTTGTGTATAGATTTGGAAGTCAATGCTTTTGAAAGAAAGCACATTTTACATTAGAGATCCATTTTACAACTGAGAAGCAGTCTAAGCAATCTGCACTGGGGAAAGATAGCTATTGCTGCCATTGCACAGCACATTATGATATAACTCTTATCATCTCAATTTTTGACCAAGTTGTATAATTTGTTCCTGAATACATAAAGGCTTAATAACCATTTTTCATTTGCTGATCAAACAATGAGCAAAATTTTCTAAGAACTAATTTCTTGATTTGCAAGATGTTCAAAGCAGTGAGTCATAAAAGAAAATATTATGGTTGCTTCCAATTATTATTTATCATATTATTATTAACACTATTGCTTAGTATTTTTAGGACTATGGGTTTTAATTAATCTTCGCTATTATCACCTATTGCCAGGCCTTTCAATTGCCTGTGCAATGTTGATAATAGCTTACTCAAAAATTCTCCCTATAACAGCATCAAGAATATGATATCACAATATCACAATATAGAATTAGAATTCTACTTTGAAGAAGTTCAAAATAACTTATTTATCTACATTCTTACAGAATATTTTAGGTTCAAAATTCTATTATTCCTTGCCTAATAGGAAAATGAATTTTTAATGGTGTAAATATTTATAAACAATTTTTAAATGATTATGATTTTTTTTTTTATTGTTTGGAGACTGAACTCAGGGCCTCACACATACTAGGTTTTCATTTTATCACCAAGCTACATTCTCAGCCGTACTTTCTTATTTTCAATTGTTAATTTTAAATAACAAAAAATACAAAAATAATTGAAGTAACTCTATGGGGAAAACAAAATTAACTTAAAAAGAAAACAAAAGTTGTAATTTTTAATGCATTTAGTTATGGTATGGTAAGGATAACCTCCCAGAGCAACATCTTTAAATTAAATTTGTTAATAAATTTTATTTATAAAGATGCAGTAATACTGTAATGCAAAAAGTTAAAAATATGCTTAAGCTATGACATCAGTGTAAAAACAGATGATAAAATATTAATCCAATTGTAACAGGGGAAAATGGAACAATGTATATCCTATGCTCCACAGATACTATGAAATAGTAACAAATGGTGTTGAAATAAAACTGCATTGATTTGCAATTTTATTTTATCTATAATATTATGATATAGAGATTCGCAAACTACCACAGGTGAGACAAATCTGATGATTTCAAAAATGAAGTTTTATTGGAACAAAACCACATTTTTTCTTTACCTAAGATCTAGGGTTGCTTGTGTGCTACAGTGGCATAATTACATAGTTATTATATGAAACAAATGATCTGCAAAACTTAAAATAGTTACTATCTAGCCTTTTACAAAACGTTTGCTGGCCCCCAATATAGATCATTGTCATAGATACACTTGTTACTGACAAGATGGTTTAAAATGCTTCTTGGTTTCAAATGTGTATTTGCAAAAGATCATATTACTGTAGAAAGTTTTTCTTTTTACACAGCTTTTCTAGCAAGGAGGACAAAAGTTCTATCTCATGTTTGCTGCCATTTAAAATTTCTAAAATAAAATTGGTTTCTTAAGTTCCATTTTAATATAGTATTTAATTAATTTAACATGTCTGAATTATCAAGAGAGAATTCAAATCCTATAAATGTTCTTTATAAAATAAACTTGACACATGCATGAAACTATTTAACAAATATTTTATTTTGTGTCAGTGCATAGGTTTATCTGTTCTACTTACTTGGAGATTTTAAAAAATATATATTACAAAGTATTTTTCTCACGTGTATGGAATTACCTGTGATTTTGCATTTGTTCAAACAGATGTGTGGTGATTTATATTTTTAAAGCAAATCAAAGGTGTTCTATGATGAGAATAAGTATATAATTTAATAAATCATTTCTGATAATTTATAAAATTAGAAAGAAATTTTGAATGTTTATCAGTGATCCATTTCTGGCAAGACTTAAACTGTTTTCATTTCAACAATGTCACTTTCTACTCTGTTACAGAGATATCTTTGTAAAGAGCATAATTTCAGATGATGTGGAGATTAACACACTGAGAGTCACTGAAGTAGTTATTATTCAATTTAAATCTAACTTCTGCATAATTGCATCATAATGTAGCTTCCATTCCATTGCTTAATATTCTTGCTATAATGCAATCTGGAGATAATAGCTAACCTAAGAGCAACCTCTGCTGGCAGAGGCTGAGCTGCAAGCATTTTTACTATAGTTTTACAATGTCATATGATGACACCAGATTAATATTTGGGGAAGTGTTTTAACATTTCAATTGTATGCAGCAGCAGTCTGAAACATCATATGTTTTAATATAAAAGGAAGATAACTATGATATGTTTGAGATTACAAAACAATCAGATATTCTAGGTTAATACTTTATTCTCCATCATCAGTTTAGAGATCAGATTGTCATGTAGAAACGACAATTAAATGGGGATAAGAGTTCAGATTACATAGGTCTCTGCAGAGTATTTAATGACAGGATTAGGTATCCAAATTGTATTGTAAAATATAAAGTACTATGTAAATAATTAATTCTAAATTATAAAGATGGTTCCAGTATAATGAACCTAATGGATGTGATTACATTAATGAACTTTCCTTTTCAGATAAGCATAATTGTGAATCAGAAGTTATTTAGAACGGATAATATTTCTCTCTTAGGGACATATAAAAAAATACTGCTTAGGTACAACTTCAAAAATCACATTGTTTAATTACATAATCACTCTTTGGGGGTTTATGTCACTAAAGCATGCATACAGTTTGACTATGAAATATGACTTCCATACTCGTCAATAATTACTCAGTGCTTCAAATAGGATCATCTCTCTATGCTTCATAAATACAAACAAAAAAATTAGGGCTTGTGTTGTTTGTTTGATTTGTCAACATAGAGCTTTTGAAAATATTCTTTACTTCTTATCTATGTGAGATCAGATTTTATTCATACCCTACCACCAAAAGAATGTATCACAATAGAGTATCATGCTGCAGTAGTATGAAAATTCATCTTCCTTTTATTAAGCCAAACAGTGAAGAGACTTGCAAAAATTTAGCTATTCCTTTCACTAAGTATTTTTACTGGAAAACGTACTTTTCCTACAATAATATCTTATTTATGCCAGGTTGCAATGGGCTTATAACAATAATTTTAAATCAGCCAATGTAAATATTTTAAAAATCTGTACAGGGTAAATATCAATAACTATAATCCACACAATACAGTATTGTTTCTTTTCATCCTTGAAACAACCCTATGAGTGCACAACAGTATTTTTAAATGGAATGAAGCATGGTACTTTCTAATAGGTCACATAGCAAAAGTGGAATGAAGCCTGGATCTCAATGCTAGGTTTCATGCCCTTTTTCATTTACTGCCTTCATGATTTTGGTAATGAAGTGTTCCATAAAAAGTTCACAATGGCCTAAGTCCTCCATTGAATAAAACTGTGCCAATAGAAACATAACTAAACCAAAGACCCAAATTTGATTCTGACCTTGACCCTGGAATACTTTGTGGTTCAGTAGCTTTGGAAAATGACCAATTTAATAACGTCGTGGTTTGTATAGCAAGAAAATTAAATGATACACATAAACTTTTGTACAGATATACTCTAAAACTATTATGCCACAACAAAAGGCAATCCTTTCTACAAAGCCTTCTTAACTATCACATCTTCTTTCTCTGTGCAAAGCACAGAGAAATTAATTAATTAAGAAACCAACTTCTTCAAAAGCCCTATAAAGCCAAAGTCAATCTTTGCATTTTCAAAAGTCATTTTAAGTGTTTAAATAAACAAAGTGAACATTTCAAATATGATTTGCAGTATATACTTTTATTTAAATATCTATGTAGGGATATTAGTTAAACATTGTACAAAAATTAGAAAACCACAGATGTGACTTCTTATCTATGCAAGTGAATATGTTTTCCAGTTCAACATCCTCATGTTTCTCTCCTGCTAAGAAAATGCTTTGTGGTATCTGCCAATATCAACTCCTTCCCTTTCCTGCTACACAGTTTATAAAATTTAAACCCTGCTCAAGTTAAGAAACACACACACACACCACACACATTCATCTTCCTCTTTGATCCATATTCTTTTATTTTTTTTTCTCACAACAAAGTTAATATTCATGATGATCTGATTGTGGATGCAGTAGTAAAACTTGTATATCTTTTGAGCATTCTGTAGACTCTGGAAGTCTGGGTCTGTAGTCAAGAACACCACATACTTGTGGAATATTTAGATGTATTGTAAGTTTCAGGTAATACTTCTTGTGGATTTGTTTTCTAACGATTATGAATTATTTTCTCAAAAGCTAAAAATGTGGGCTGGGTTTGTAGCTCAGCAGTAGAGTGCTCACCTAGCAAGTGTGAGGCCCAGAGTTCAACACTCAGCACCACATAAAAATAAAGAAACAAAGGTATTGTGTCCAACTCCAACTAAAAATTAAATATTTTTTAAAAATTAAAAATGTGTGCAATGTATTCAAAAATTTTTTCTTCTTCACATCCTTTTGTTAAGTCTTCAATACATCTAAATAATATCAAACACTTCCATTGGAACATTTATCTGTTCATCTTCAGTTCATTGATGCATCAGAGTGTTGTTTTGATAAAATATCAGCTCACTTACTATTTCAAAATAAAATGACTATGCAGTAATTTAATGACATAGATCTTCCTGTTTATGAGCTCTGAAAATATCTCATTAACAGTTTCACAAATTACCACAATAACTTATGCTGATGTGCTCATTTATTCTCATTTATGAATAAATCTAGTTGACAAGACTAATGAAGTATTACAGGGAATTCCCAGCCTCTGATCTAGGTCAGGTATCATTAGAAGAAATTCTCAAAATGGGGATAGTTTGAACACAAACACTTCACTTTAAAAGTGGAATATTTGATTTCATTAAATTTTATATAAAAAAAAGTACCCGTCAGTGTAGACTCATGCATGGAATAATGTGGAGATGTTCTGACTTCCCACACACTGGAAATCACAGTGATCTTAACACCCTGCCAAATGCTTCATGGGAGAAAACAATCTCACAAAGTTGAATTTTTCTGTCTTTTTAATTTTTGGTGGTATATTTTTGCCTGTTAATCCTGATATGGAACACTCAATGGTTGTTTTCCAAAAATGAAAACAAAAGATAAATACACAAATTCCTTTGGAGTTAATCCAAACATATTTTGTTGAAAATAATAGAAATTATTTAGTGTAACTATGAAGTAACTAATAGGCAAAAAACTGTGCTTCAATCTTTGCATTCTCAAAAGTCATTTTAAGTGTTTAAATAAACAAGTGAACATTTAAAATATGATTTGCAATATATATTTTTATTTAAATTTCCATGTAGGGATATTAGTTAAATATTGTACAAAAATTAGTAAAACAGGTTTAGCTCACGTAATTTAAGAGAAAAGGTCTAATGTATCTTGGCTATATCCAAAGAAAGATTTATGTTAAAAAAATCACACAATTTCATTTAACATATTTAAAGAATATCTTTAATTTAAAAAGGTAATCTTTTCACTCTCTTCTTTACAAATTTGTTTTAGAATTGGAATAGAGCAGTATACACAGCTAACCTAATTACAATAGCATGCTTTCATTTTTATAGTTTCAAGCACACTTTATATACTTATGGTACATAAAGTACAGCTCCTGTGTGTGATGGTGTATACTTGTAATCCCAGTCACTGCGGAGGCTGGGGCAGAAGGATGACAAGTTCAAGTTCAGCCTGAGCCAATTAGGAAGACCTCAGCAACTTATTGAAACACTGTCTCAGAAAAAAGTGGGAGGGCTGGGAATGTAGGTCAGTGGAAAATTACCCCTAGGTTCAATTTCAGGTACCAAAACAAACAAACAAAAAAACAACAAAAAACAGCAGCACCCCATCCCTTCTTACCTCTCAGGGGTATATTAGGAGTCTGCTAGTAGACAGCAGAATGGCAGATAGTATCAAATACTGTATATACTATGAATGCTTTTTCTTATGTACACATACCCATGAGCTTGTTAACAATTTATATAATATAACAATTTATATAATCTATGTATTTAACACATAAATTAGGCACATAGGAGGTAGAGCAATATAATAATCATTACAAGCACCAAGAGATTGAAGGATCTGGGTTTAGGCAGAATAATAATTTAAAAACACACTGTGTAAGGCAGGAGAAAGTTTCCTACATTTGACTTCTCCCCCAGTTCTAAGTAACTTGTGGTGAAAGAGATACTTCCCTCTTAAAAAAGAGTGAGGGACCAAAGTGAAACCTAATACCAGGCAGAGACCTATTATAACACCTGCACCCAGGGCTCTGCTCAGGGACAAAATTTCTGACATACAACATGGCAACAAAGAGACTGACTCCACTACCCTTTCTCCAGTCATAGGTGAAACAAGTCAAGGAAAGATTGCTTTAACTGAAGAGTAGAAGTAAGCACAGGACTTTGCCTTGGAGCTTAGCAGAAGGCCTATCTTGATGGAACATAACATGAAGTCAAGCACAAACACAACTGCCTCTATACCAATGCCCTTGGATACAGCCTCTGGATTTACCCTCGTAATAGACAGAGATGGACTTGCATTTTGGACAGCATCACCCTTGGTTAGCTGCAGCAGTCTCAAGTCACATATATGCCATAGCTGCAAAAAAAAGACATATTAATGTGAGACAAGGTATGGCCCCTGTGCTTCACTGTTCTTGGAAGAGTATAGCTTCTGGGTGTGACCCAGCATTGCAGTATTGGTGACCATGGGACTGCTTAACTCATCTCTGCCAAGGCAGCACATCATAGAGAGTTTACTTGGGAGTAAAGAGGTAATTAGGTGCAAGGCATTGCTTTGGAGCCCAAGGTTTGACCTTATGCTCTCAGGCCAAGAGATGGTCAGAATTATGTAGTACTTGATCACAAAGTGGTGATTATGAATAAGCATTTGGACTCATTCCAATTTCAAGCAAAGGAATAGAAGGGCAGAGTACCCTTCTTAGAAACATCATCTTGTCCATCTTGAACCAGTCACCAACTACAAGTGTGGGAAAAACTTTGGCTACATCTAGTAACAATGACAACATAAGAACTGCAGACTATATGAATGTAAGTTCCATCCAATGTTGAAATAGCAGCAATAAACATAGGCTCAGAGAAAATAATTAAAATTTTCTGAAAGAACAGACAAAAAGCAAAGCCATATTTTGAAGACTGGGAGAAATGTCTAATAATTCAATGTGCAGACATCATCATACATAAATAAATATCAAGAAAACTCATAAAACTATAACCTAAACTAACAATCACAAAAAAATCTTCAAAAGCTAACACATAACATATAACTCTCAGAGTATTTCAAATTGCTGTTTTAAGGAAATTCAACAAACACCAGGAAAAGACAAAGAACAAATTAAATACACTAACAGAGAAAATTGATAGGGAGGTAGAAGAAATTTTAAAAATATATCAACACAAAAGCTTGAGCTAAAAATACAAAAAGCAAATTAAAAATGAAATATAAGTCATCAGGATAAACAAAACAAAAAAAATTGTAAGCTTAAAGAGATGCTATTTGAAAAATATGGAATCACAAGAAAAGGGCAGAAAGAGAAGTAAAGACAGTATGGTTGCTATAGAGCAAACATTTGGTTTATTGCAGTCCAAGAGGGACTTGAGAACATCAAAGGAGTAGAAAGCTCATTCAGAGTGAACTTCTTATCCTAGAAAAGGATGCAAATATCCTGGTACAGAAACATCAAAGTCACAAAGATTCACTCAACTAAATCTTCTGCAAAAGATATATTATAACTGAGTTCTCAAAGCTAAAAGACAAAGAGAGGATTCTCAAAGCCAGGTAAAAGAAACAAGTAACAAATAAAGATGATTCAACTTACCTGTCATCAGACTGCTCAGCAGAAACCTTATAAACAAGGGAGAAGTTAGATGTTTAAGTCAGTTTTGCATCACTGTGACCAAAATACCTGAAAAGAACTACTTGGAGGAAGGAGAATTTATTTGGGGGCTCATGGTTTCAGAGCTTCCATTGCTGTGGGCCCAATATGAAGCAGGACATTATGAAGTAGGGCAGGATGCAAGAAAGAAGGTCAGCTCAGCATGGCCAAAATTGAGAGACAAGAGAAGTAGAAAGGTGCCACAAACAAGATGAACCCTTCCAAGGCAGACCCCAGTGATTCACTTCCTCCACAAAGGCACACCCCCAGTGATTCACTTCCTCCAGCCATGCCCTATATTCCTACCATAACCACCCAGTTAGTCTATTCAAACTAAAATGAACTGATTAGGTTTACAGTTCTCACAATTGAATCATTTCACTTCTGATTATTCCTGCATTAGCACAGGAGTTTGGAGGGGGACACTTCATATACAAACCATAACATGGATAAAATACAATGATGAAACACAAAAACTGCTGACAAAGAATACTATATCCAGCAAAGCTATCTCTTAGAAATGAGAGACCAAGAGAGAAGTACATTGCCCCAAAAATAAAAGTTGAGACCATTTTTCATAAGACCTAAATTTTAAGATATATGCAATGGAGTTACGCAAACTGAAAGAGATATAGATTAGAAGAAAATATTGAAAGATATAAAACTCACTGGTACAAATAATAACACAAACAAATTTAGAATACAATAATACTGTAGAAACAGTACATAGCTATATCATTAGAATAGTATATTGTTTCAAAAAAAACGAAACAATACAAACAATAATGGAATTACAGAAGGCTGTAAAATGGGATAAAAATTAAAAATTTAGGTAAGAATGAAGTGTAAGTGTAGAATTCGTATTTTGTATATTGTATTTATTTTTTCTCTCTTTTCCTGTTGTATTACTATGATTTCAAAATATTCTTGTAAGCTTCATGGTAACCACTAAGCAAAAATTTATAATAGACACATCAACAATGATAAGCAAGTAATCAAAACAAATTACTAGAGAAAATAACCACAAAGAAAATCTTCAAGAGAGGGATTAAGAAAGAAAGGAACTTCAAAACAACTGGGAAACAAATAACAAAATGTCAATAATAAAACATTGCATTTTGCTTAATTACCTAAATATGCAAGTCAATAAACATGGTACACAATATCAACCGAATGAAGATAAAAACCATGTGACCATCTCAATAGATGTGGAAAATATATTTGAAAAAAATCCAATATCACTTAATGGGGAAAAAAATGAGCAAAATTGGTATAGAAGGCATGAAACTCAAAACAATAATGGCCTTATATAACAAGCCCACAGCCAACTTCACTGTAAATGGGGAAAAGTTGAAAGCTTCTCTTTAATATCTAAGAAAGAAATGTCCACTTTTTATTCAGTGTAGTGCAGGAGTTCCTAGCCAGAATGATGTAGCCAGTTCTAGAGTTCCAAGTCAGAGGGGAAAAAAATAGCATCTTAATTGGAAAGGAGGAAGTCAAGTTATCATTGTTTACAGACAACATGATGCTATGTGGAGAACGGTGACTTGGATCAGGATGGCTGACTGCCTAGGAGCTGTGGCTGCACTTTACTCAGAACTTTCCGTACAAAGTGCAGGACAAGATTGCCAAGGGGGTATGGTAAAGACCTGCCTGAGTAAATTCTGTGCAAAAGTATGGAACAGTAAAGTCTTGACTTTGAGCTCAGATACCAGCTGCTGGGGACAGGTAATTCTGAGCATAACAAGATAACCACAATTTCTTGCCAGCACTGCAAACTTCAAGCCTGCCTGCTTTGCAGAAACTCTGGACAATGGGCTTCCTGTGTGCAGCAGGATAATAACAGGATGTTCCTAGTGCTACAACAGTAGAATAGCTACAAAAATGTGTCTAGTTATGTAACCTTTTAGTGCACAAAGAACAATGCCCCTATAGTTTTAACTTTTGGATTATGAAATCCCATATAGTAAATGTACTGGACTAGCTCTGGGTACTCTTTCTGCATCAGAGGTCAGTGTCCCACCTGATCCCAGCTTTCTCTTTACAAATGTTTGTTCCTCTTTTTTAATCCCCTATGGCCCCTTACCAGTTTCTGGAGTTCTACCATGCAGGTTGCGGCAATGCTGTCTACAGAAAACCTCAAAGAATCCACCAAAAAACTACTAAAATTCATGAATAAATCAGCAAAACTCCAGGATAAAAAAAAAATAAAATTTTAAAATAGGTAACATTTCTACACACCAATAGCAAATGATCTGAAAAAAAGAAATTATATTTGTAATAACTACTAAAAAAAGGCTTAAGAATAATTTAGCCAGAAGTAAAAGACCTCTTCAAAAAAGACTATAAAACATTGAAGAAAGAATTATAGAAGACATAAAAAATATTAGAAAGACATCCTGTGTTCATGGATTAAAAAGAGTAGATGGGTTAAAATGTCCATACACTCCCACATACAAACCTACCAAAATACCAATGAACTTCTTCATAAAACTAAGTTGAAAAACAATTTTTATATTCATCTGAAGCTAAAAAAAAAGTAGACAAGGAAATCTTGATCAAAAGTAACAAAACAGGAGGTACCATACAGTCTCACTCCAAAATATAATACATGGCTATAGCAAAGAGAATTGAATGGTTTTGGAATAGAAACAGACACATAGACAAATGGAACAGAATAAAGTTCAGAAATAAACTTATATATCTACAGTCAATTAATCATCAACAAATGTGCTAACAACACACATTGGAATAAGGACAGTATCTTCAAGAAATGATGCTAGGAAAATTGGAAATATAAGTGTAGAAGAATAAAACTAGGGTTGAGGGTGTATCTCAGTAATAGAATACTTGCCTAACATATGCAAGGTCCTGATATCAATCTTCAGCAACATTCAGAAAAAAAAATAAAAGAAAGGAAGAAAAGAAAAATATAAGTCTCTCTCATCACCTATAAACATTGACTCAGAGCAGATTAAAGACTTAAATATAAGATCAGAAATATGAAGATACTAAAAAAATTTTGGAAAATATTGAAAATGCCCATTTTAGGAAATGGGCAAAGATCTTTTAAATAAGCACATGAAAGCACAGGAAACAAAATAAAATTTTGACAAATGGAATCACATCAAACTTGAATTCTTCTGTGTAATAAAAGAAAGAAATCAATGAGTGAACCAATCACAGAATGGGAGAAAACATTTGCAAACAATGTAATTGGTACTGGATCAATACCTGAAATATACAAAGAACTCAAGTGGTTTAATAGCAAAAAATGAATAATTTAATTATAATGGGCAATGAATTTAAATTGACATTTTTGAAAAGTAGACATAAAAATGGCCTACAGATATATGAAAAAATGTTCAACATCACAAAACATCAGGGAAATACAAATCAAAACCACAATGAGATATTGACACACTGCAGGAAGAATGCTTATTGTTGAAAAGACAAAAGATATGCACTAGCAAGGATGTAGAGGGAAAGGTACCCTTACAAACACTCTTATTGGAATGCAAATAAGTATAGCTATTATGGAAAACAGTATGGAGGGTACTCAAAAACACTAAAACCACAACTACCATATATTCAAGCACTCTTATTATTGGGTATATCAAGAAGAAATACCTGCCCTCTTTTGTTTATTGCTGCACTTTTCAAATAGCCAAGAGATGGAAGCAAGCCTAGCTTCCATCAACAAATTAATAGAAAAAGAAAGTATGGTTCATATATACAATGGAAAACTATTCAGCTATAGAAATGATAAAATCTTCTTACTTGCACCAACATGGATGAAACTAGGAAATATTATGTTAAGCGAAATAAGCCAAACACAGAAATACAAATACCTCATGATTCCATTCATATATGGAATTAAAAAATATATATCTTATAGAAGCTAAGAATAAAATAGTGGTCACCAGAAACTAGGAAGATAGGCAGTATAGGATAGGGAAATGTTGTTCAGTGAGTATTAAGTCAAGTTAGAGTGGAGAAATGAATTCTAGCATGCTATCTCAGCAGGTTGGTTATAAATAAGGATAATGTATGTCTCCTTCAAAAAAGCTAGAAGAAAAGATGTTGAATATTTTCAGCATAAAGAAATATAAATATTTGAGGAGATGGATATGATTACCCTGATGTGAATATTACACAATTGTTAGAGTTTAGACCTGAGTGTTTAACAATGGCTCACGTATTAAGACTTGTTTGAAAACTCCGTGGCATATTGTAAACTGTTGAAACCTCCAGGAGAAAAAGCCTAGTGGAAGGAAGTAAGGGCACTGGGAACATTTTTGAAGGGCATTTGGTCACTCCAGCTCCTTCCTTTCTCTCTCTTTGCTTCTTAGTTGCCATGAATTCAGCAGCATTGCTTCACCATGTGCTCTCTGCCAGGATGTTCTGCTTTACCACAGGCCCCAAAATGACAGAACCAAGTGGCCATGGGCTGAAACCTCTAGAATAAACTTTCCTCCTTTTAAGTTGATCTTCTAAGGCATTTTGTCACAGTTAATGGATATCTAATACAATGATTATATCTATCTATCTATATATATATGTAATATATATGTTATATATATATATTAAAATATAAATTTCAATTACTATATATATATAGTGAAACATCAAATGGTCTCACCTAAATATTCATAATTTTTATAAGTCCATTAAAGATATAAAAATAGGTCTAAGAACTGGATGTTATCCTATTAAGTGAAATTTGTTAGACACAGAAAGGTAAATATCTATTATATTTTCTCTCATATGTAGAAACAAAGAAACAAATAAAAAAGACCTGAAAACAGAAAATGGGAGGCAGAAAAGGATCAGGGAGAGGGAGGACAAGAGAAGGTAGCAGGGAGGATGGATATAATTACCTATGAGGCTAATTAATTAATTATAAAATAATTATGATTAAGAGATGATAAAAAATAACTAGTAAAATGGGACAATTATAACAACATGCTGTATTAAGAGATATGTGAATGTAATCTTCCTTTGTCTCTTCCTTTCTCAAAATATCTTGCTATTGAGGTGGTTTTAGACTATGTTTGACCACAGGTAAGACTGTGAAAGTGAAATCGTAGATCAGAGAGGGCCTACTGTGGATTGTCTGTGATGTGAAAACTATAGTATGCTTTATTACCTATAAATATGCTTTGGCCATAATTGGGTCAACCTATATAAAGGTTAAAATCAAAATTCATTATTCCATTTCCTCATGTCCAGTGTCCTTTGTTGTATATTTAAAACATGTTAAAATATTATAAATTTCAATTACTATTCCTTAAAAAATTGCTGAAGACCATTAATTAATGACACAGGTAGATGGTTTTAAGTACTTTTCCCGTCGTGTATGCTTCCCTGTCTGCCTTTATCATCTAGGTACACTAGCCCTCTTTCCATCCCTCAGACCACAAATCTCATTCCTGCTGTTTGGGCCTCAGCACCTTCTCTCCCCTTTATCCCAGATCTTCAGAGCTAATGTTTTCTCATTCAGTTCTCATCTTGAGGGTTACATTATCAGATACATTTTTTTTTTTTTGCTGAACATTTTCTGTAATGCAGACCAAATCTGAAGTCAACTTTTATTATATTATTCTGTTCTCTACCAATCTCCCCCACAAAAAAGATAAAAGTGACATGAAAATATGGCCCTTCTCTGTTTTCTTTTTTAACTGCTGTTACATCACACAAAATAATATTTAACCTCTTATAAGTCTTCATAAAATGTTATAGAATGAATGAATAATGATATAGTCTGGGTGTCTCTCTCTCTCTATCTCTCTCTCTCTCTCCCCTTGGGATTGAACACAGGCACACTTTACCACTGACATATATCCCCAGCCCTTTATTTTTATTTTTATTTTATTTTGAGACAAGTTCTCGGTGAGTTGTTGAGGCTGGCTTCCAACTTGTTATTCTCCTGTGTCAGCCTCTCTGAGTTGCTGGGATTAGAGTTGTGTGCCACCAAGCCCAGCTAGTCCTATTATCTGAAAGCAAATTTTCAAGAACAAAAACCAGATATAAAATCTTAAAATGTGAATAAATAGTAATGAGTGGGTAAATAGCATAACATTTCAACTCTCACAGGAGCATGAAGAAGGAACAATATTCTGCAAATGGAAACTTCACAAATGCATTAAATACGTGAGCCACAGGTACTCAATATATTACTTACAAGCATGTGAATACACAGAAGGTTTTAATACAAGAGTGCATATAATCTCTTCAGCATTTTGTAATATAGAAGAAGTAAAAGAAACTAGTAAAACCATATATACCCTTTCAATCAAATTCACAAAATAAGTACAAACCTGATTTGTGGCTTTGTCAATTTTATGTTGTTTTAAACATCTTTTACTTATAATTCACTGGAATTGGTAAATTAAAATGTCATAATCAAAGTAAATTTTTTTTAATATTTGGATTATTACATAATTTTAAAAAAATCTATACCAAGGTATACTTAAGAACAAAATAGGGGCAATAGACACAAACTGGAAAACAGTTGGGTTTTGTTGGGGGAGTTGTGAAAGAGCACAGAGGAATTTAAAAGGAGGATATTTTGGCATACTACTGAATCAAAGTATAATCTATGTACAAAGGAGTATAGACTGGAGAATGTGGGTTCTCAACCTAGATGCCCTTCAACAGATGAATGGATAAAGAAAATGTGGTACATATACACAATGGAATATTACTCAGCCTTAAAGAAGAATGAAATTATGGTATTTGCAGGTTAATGGATGGAGTTGGAGAATATCATGCTAAGCGAAATAAGCCAATCCCCAAAACCCAAAGGCCAAATGTGGATGCTGATCCTTAAAGGGGTGGGAGGGCTAGGGAAGAATGGAGGAACTTTGGATTGGGTAGCAGGGACTGAGGGGAGGGGTCCGGTAGAAAAGATAGTAGAATGAGATGGACATTCTTATCCTAGATACATATATGATTGCACGAATGGTATAATTCTGCTTCATGCACAGCCAGAGAAATGAAAGGCTGTGCTCCATTTGTATACAGTGAGTTGAAATGCATTCTGCTGACATGCATAACTAACTAGAACAAATTAAAAAATTATTGAAAACGAAAAACAAATAAGAATGTGGCTTCCAATAAACACATACAGATGGCAAGATGATATTTGAGTTTTAAGATGGAATGTAAACATTCAATGCCTTTGTAAAACTACCCTAGGTTCCCCCAAGTAGGCTCAAAAATGACTGCAGCTGGGTAGAAAGTTAGGGGTCTAAGAACATGATGAGGAAGTCATCCTGCTTAACAGAAATGGCTGTGCAGTTTCTATGGTTTTCACCTTAGCATCTATATTCAGTAGTCTCTTGACAGTATGCAGAGATAAATGGGTTAGAAGAAAATAATAACTAAAATTTCTGAGTGATGTGGGTAGACAAGGAGAGAGATTGAAAAAAAATAAATTTAAAAAATAATAGAAAAAGTAAGAAAAAGGAAAAAAACAACATTTTGGAGTTCAATTAAAAAGGGATTTCACTGAAGACAGCATTTTTTAAAAGAAAAATTAAAAAATCAAATATATTAGAATGGAAAAAGAAAGAAGGTATAGAAGCCAGCCGGCTTTAACCTGTTTTAGAATTTCTGATCACAGATAAACTGACTGCTTGCACTGGCGCATAAGTGCTCATTGTTTTCATAGGAACATGCATATAATTTATTTTGCTTTTTCCATTATGGAAGAAGACAAAAACAAAATGAAACAAACAAATAAAGCCATCTATATTTTTAGTTAAATTTTTAAAACAAATGCAAATCTGACTTGTAGCTTTGTCAATTTAATGTTCTGTTTTAAGCACCCTCATAATTTCACAAGAATTGGCGAATGAAAAGCCATTATCTGGTAGATTTTGCTATAAAGAACTAAGTTGACTAAGTCAGACATAGCTATTAAAAAGCTACAGATCAGGGCTGGGGATGTGGCTCAAGCGGTAGCGCGCATGCCTGGCATGCGTGCGGACCAGATCGATCCTCAGCACCACATACCAACAAAGATGTTGTGTCCGCCAAAAACTAAAAAATAAATATTAATAAAAAAATTCTCTCTCTCAAAAAAAAAAAAAAAGCTACAGATCTTATTGAATCCTGTCCATTGGCCTGGACAGGAAAAATTTGCTGTCTTTCATGCCCATAAGGAATTCCAGCCTATTAATAGACTGGGTAAAAAGTGGTCCTTTCTCATTTTGTTAAGAGGCAGAGCTGTTCTGTTCTGCTTAAACAATTTTTTTTTTTCTCCAATGGCTTTACCAGTGGAAGTGAAGAATAATCCATCTAATTGAAACTTAGAATGCTATAGATAGGCAGAAAGTAATTACCTATGATATAAACTAGCCAGGTTTCTGGGAATAACATCCATATCTTTATGAAAAGTGCTATGAAATTATTCAAGACCATGAGCATCAGGACACCCATTTACATCTTATCTGCACCTCTCAGAAATTTCTATGAGTTGCATAAATAGGAGTAGAGTAAATAAGAACAGCAAGGTAATCCTACTATTATATGCAGCACTGGTGAGATCCTACTGTGTCTAGTTTCACACCCCAGAATTTAAGAAGGATGAAGTGAGCTCAAGATAGAGGAAAAGAAATAATTGAATGGTTAGAAAATGAGAATTCTAAGAAGGGTTAAAAGGACTTAAATTATGCAGACCAGAGAAGAATTGGTTAACGTTTCACTATTAACATGTTTTCAGTGGCGAGATTGTGGTGACCAGCTGTTTTTTATTTTTGTTTAAAACATAACTAGAGAAAATGAATTTTAATCACAAAACAAGGGAAGGAAGAAAGAAGCTTTTGATAATGAAAAAGGCTGTTCAACATTAAATGGATTCCCAAGGGATTTGAGAACATTGCGAATGCGGAAATCTTTTAAAAATAGAATTTCAAATATATAAGCCTTGGAGGTCAAGGAAAGGACAGGATGACCTTTTGCAATGATTTCCATGACCACAATTCAAAGACTGTATTACAAAGGAGGACAGGATGCCCATTATTCTCTAAAAGGGATTGTGTAGAGAAGAGAAGCAAAAATAAATAAGAAATGCACACAATGCTGTGTTGCTTCTTGAAATCATTTATGTTTCAATTTAATTTTACAAAGGTTTCCTTCATGTAAGGATGACAGTAGCAATTTGTTTAATTAATTAGTTAATTAATTAACTTTTGGGTGCTGGAGATTGAACCTAGGGCCTTCCTTTCCCAAGATAAATACAGGTTCTACCATTAAGCTACAACTTCAGCCCTAGTTTATTTTTCCTATTGTATATACATACACATACACACAATGTATACACATATACTTATGCCTCCAAATAAAATAGAAGAGAAAATATTTGCTTCTAATCATAATAATTTTTTCCTTTTAATACAAGCTTATTTCTGATTTATCCAAGATGGATTATTCCACATTATGTGGTAGAACTAAACAAGGGAAAAACCTCATGTAGCTGCTAAATTAACTCTTTGAGGCACTGTAGAAAAGCTTCGAACAGATAATGTGAAGTTTTTCAACTTTAGCATGCATACAGATCATCAAGAAGTTTGTTAAAAATATAAATCTAGATAGGGGTGGTGGCACAATTTTGAAATCCCAACTTCTTGGGATTCTGAGGCAAGAGGATCACAAGTGCAAGGCCAATGTGACAATTTAGCAAGATTCTGTCTCAAAGTATAAAAGAGCTCAATGATAGAGTATACCACTGGGTTCAATTGCCAGTATTGCAAAAAAAAATTTAAAAAATGAAGAAAGAAAGAAAGAAAGAAAGAAAGAAAGAAAGAAAGAAAGAAAGAAAGAAAGAAAGAAAGAAAGAAAGAAAGAAAGAAAGAAAGAAAGAAAAATAAAAATGTAAACCTATGGGTCAAACCTTTAGAGATTTTGATTCAGTTAGTCTGAGGTAGACCCAGGTATCTGTACATTAAGCAATATCTCAGGTGATTATAGTGTAGGTTGTTTGATGTCTCAAATGTCAAAAACAGTGATTTACAAACTTTGGTTTTTGTTAATGTATACATTTATTCAGTGTTTTTCTTCTGATAAATATACATTAAAAAGTCAACTCTTCTATGGGTGTGAGGTGGTAAATTTGTCACAGAAAAAAAATCATATATAATCAAAACTTTACTTCATGCTTTCTTAAATTACCAGAAATTACAGTATGATGTTTTCAGATATAAAAACTTAAAAAGTACTTAGATATACCAAGGCATACATAGCTAAAGGAAATTTTGTTTTCATATTATTAAATATGTAGGATTACAACAAGTTAAGTCTTTTGCCCCTCAAAGGAAACAAACCACATAATGAAGAGACAATGTATAGATTGGAGAAAATATTTGAAAACCATACACCAAATAAGGGTTTTGCTATTGCCTGAGTGTTTGTATCCCTTCCCCACCAATTCATTAGATGATATTAAAATGTGAGGTATTTATCAGGTGATTAGGCCATGAGGGCTCCACCCTCACTATTGCCCTTTTTAAAAAAGGTCTAAGGGAAACTCATTACCCATTTGACCTTCACCCTGGGAGGACACAACAGAAGTTGCTCTATATGAGGTATGAACTCTTATCAGACACTCAATCTGATAATGACTTGGTCTAAGACTTTCCAGGCTGTAAAATTGTGAGAAATAAATTTCTGTTATTTATAAATTGCCCATCTGGGGTATTATGTTATACCAGTCCAAACTAAAACCTGAATACATATTTAAAAAAAGTCTAAGTATACAAAAAAATACATTTAGTGTCACAAATCATTGGGTAAATACAAATCAAGACCACAGTGAGTTGAACAGAAAGAATGCTAATTATCAAAATGACAAAATATACAACTTTTGGCAAGGATGTGGAGAAAAGACGGCTCTTTCATACTGTTGATGGGAATGTAATATGGTACAGCCATCATAGTAAACATAATGGAGGATACTCAAAAAATTAAAAATAGAACTGCAATGTGATCTGGCAATCTTACTACTGGGTATATATCCAAAGGAAGTGAAATCAATATGTCAAATAGACATCTGCACTGCTATGGTTTATTCCTGCATTACTCAGAACAGCCAAGAAAACCAGGGCATCTGTCAACCAATGAATAGATAAAGAAAACATGGTACTTACATCCAATGGGAAACTATTTAGCCACAAAAAGAGTGAAGTCCTGTCATTTGCCACAGTGTGGATGGAATTGGAGATCATTAAGTGAAATAAGGCAAACAGTAGAAAGGCAAGTACTATTTCACTTGTGTGAAATCTTAAAAAAATAATCTTACAGAAGTTGAGAATAGAATTGTGGTTAGTAGGGTCTGGAGAGAACTGAGGATGAAAGGTATGTGGAGAGGCTGATCAATAGGTACTAAGTTACAGTTACATAGGAGGAAGAATTTCTGGTGTACTCTTTTCCAGTAGGGTGAATATATAACAATGTAGTAAATATTTCAAAATCTAGAAGAGAAAATTTTGAACTTTTTAACCATAAAAAATGATACTCGTTTGAAGCAATTCATGTTTAACAAGATTTTAATATTACGTAATGAATACATGTGCCAAAATATCATATGGTAATATACAATTTTCATGTATCACTTAAATACATGAAATAGGTTAAAGATATGGGCATAGTGGCACATGCCTGTAGTCCTAGCTACTTGGGAGGCCCAAGGAGGAGGATCACAAGTTTAAGCACAGCCTGGGCAATTTAGTAAGATCTTGTCTAAACAAAAATAAAAAGTCTGGGGGTATGGGTCAATAGTAGAGCACTTGCCTAGCATGCTAGAAGGAATACAACATAAAAAATAAAAATAAAAAAGTAAATAATTATATTAATTAAAATAGGTAGAATACAAAGAAAACTATAAGTAATCTTATGAGGTATTTTCTAAAAACCTATAATTTGGAATCCATAAGAACTCTACTGACATGCTGCCTTTCTGTGCTGCTGTACTTTCACTCCTGTCTGCAGATGAAGAGGACTCCTCTGTCAGAGCATGGCTTTCAACATGAAGGAGACACAAAGCCCATCTAATAATCTCTGGTACAAAGAATGGGTGGACAACTCCGAGTTGGTGGTGCAGGTGTGGAAATGGTGCTCTGAAGCGGTATATTTGCTGAGCCTCTTGATGAGCATAACATATAACAGCTGAAGGAATGTTGTGGGCAGAGCCTGGTCTCAGTGAGTAAAGGAGACCTAGAGATACCTGAGAACAAGGAGAAGAAAATGGAGAACAAAAATAAGCTTGAGGGGCTGGGGATGTGGCTCAAGCGCTAACGTGCTCGCCTGGTATGCACGGGGCGCTGGGTTTGGAAGGCAGCTATGCTCACCACTATACCACCAACGCTGGGGGTGGGGGGCGCTGGGTTTGATCCTCAGCACCACATAAAAATAAAAAATAATAATAATAGTAAAATTAAGATGTTGTGTCCACTGACAACTAAAAAAATAAATATTAAAAAATTCTCTCTCTCTGAAAAATAATAATAATAATAATAATAATAATAATAATAAGCTTGAGAACTTTTCTAAACTCATGAAAGAAGACATGAAAGATGACAATCTCTAATAGGCTTATGTTTTCATCCTACTACACTATGATGAGCCCTGATGGCTGGGCAGTCCATCTGGAGTATGCACTTCTAGAAAACTCTATAATGGCTGCATGATTCCAAATCCCACCTGGAACCACTGCATCATGGAGACCTGTGGTAGAAAGCCAAAGTACACGAAAAGGACTAGGGAGTCCAGGAGCTGGTGGTCCTGATGTTTGAAATTGAGTTATTCTCCTCTGGATCCATATTTGAGGATATGCATACAAAATCCAACCACGTCTACTGCATAACCAAATGTTATTTAAATATGAGGATTCTCCCAAGAAACTCATATGTGAAATAATGTAAGAATTTTCCGGGGTAAAATGATTAGATTACGAGAGGTGTGACCAATCAATGAATTAATCCTCTTGTGTGGATTTACTGGATGGTAACTGTAGGCAGATAGTGTGTGGCTGGAGGAAGCAGGCACTGGGAGGATGTCTTTGGGGATTATATTCTGTCCCTGATAATCAGAGCTTTCTCTTTGTTTCCTGGCTATTGTGTCCCGAGCTGCTTTCCTCGGCCATGCCCTTCTGCCAGGATGTTCTGACTCATCTGAGGCCCAGAGCTCTGGAGTCAGTCAGCCATGGACTGAACCTCTGACATGATGACGCAAAATAAACTTTTCCTCCTTTAAGGTGTTTTTGTCAGGTATATTGGTCACAGTGACTCAAAGCTGACTAAAAGATCCAGTTAGTTCTAAGCCTTGATGAAAAGGAGTTGACAGCAAAAGAACCTAGCCCTGCTATTCCTGATGAATCCTAGCCCTCCACACAGCTTCAGGGGGAAGAGAAAGCATCTTTCATGTAAATAGACGAGGAGCTTTAACTTGGAAATCTTGTGTCCCTTGCATACTGTCTCCATTTTTCCCACAGCAGTATTTTTTTTTTTTCAAGAGCAAAAAGTAAATTTTATTTAAGAAACAGAACAGCCAGAGAGAGACTCCTTCAGAGAAGAGGGGTCTGATGTCCCTCTCACAGCAGTCTTGAGTGGTCTGCCCACCTGGTTTCCTCATTGATGTTTAATGTTTTAGCTTCTCCTATCCTTGTAGCTATGACAGGAAACAACAAGCTTAGGCCCCATGTTCTTAATTTGACAAGGTTGTGTGTCATGTTTTGTTGTTGTTGCTATTGTTTATTTTGTTCTAAAATTATAGCATGCAAAATTAAAAGATGTAGTTATATAGAAAAAAAATAAATACATTTTAAAAAATTAAAAATATTATTACCATATTATCCAGCAATTCTAGCACTGGTAATATACCTGAAGGAAGTGTAATCAGTTATGTCAAAGAGTCATCTGCACTCCCAATGTTTATTGCAGTATTATTCACAATAGCCAAAATATGGAAACAACCTAATTATCTGTCAATGATGCGGTTGGTAGGGGAAACTACACACATATACACACACTATATTATTCAGGATATTATGCTAAATGAAATAAGACAGGAAACAAATACTGTATGATCTCATGTATATGTGGAATCTAAAAAGGTCAGACTCATAAAAACATAGGTAGAATTGTGTTTCCCAGGGATTAGGAGTTGAAATTTGCTAAAATTCTTAAGAGGTCTCGCAAAGGGGTAACTGTGAGGTAACAGATGTGCTAATTAGCTTGATTGTGATAAGCATTTTGCAATGTGTGTATATATTAGACATCATGTTGTATACTTTAAATATTTGTCAAACACACCTCAACAAAGTGTAAGGAGGAAGGGTTATTGACATTAAGTAACCTTAATGTCAATTTTAAAATTTCTAATTGTATACATGGAATTGGTGGATAGTTCTATAATGAATGCATTTGCTAGCAAGGTTTAACATTAATCACGTGTAACTGTACCTGTTAAAAGTCTTAAATGTATTTGTGAGTTTTAAAGGAGATAATAAATCTTGAAATACTAAATACAGTTGCTGGTGCTTTGAATATGTTCAGCAAGTTTTTATTTTTTCTAAATTTAAAATTAAGTTTGCCTAATTATGAGGTGAAATGTATTTTTTTTCCTTTGAAAAGCTATGGAGAACTTTTTGACTAGACCCTCAATTCTTAAGGACTCTCAATACTTTTTTTTCCCCCGATATACTCTTCTCTTCCAATGCATCAAAGGCTTGATCTTATAACATATATTCTCATCACAGAGTTAGATTATAAAAGCAAATGACAAACACTCTTTTTTTGTGTGATTTTTCTGTAATACCATTTTGCCATTTTCCATTTTAAGTCTCTGTTTCCTTAGAAGTTTTGGATTGTATAAGCTCAAAATTTTGTTTTCAGCTTTATATTTCTGTGACTCCACAGTTTTTATTGTTTCATTTGTTTTCTTTTATTCTGGGTTACCAACATCATGTGATCATGCATACTGTCTGTTCAAGCAATTCTTTTCTTCATTCTGAACCTAAAATCAAAAAGCAGCATGGAAAAGTGGTTAAGGCCACAGTTATTAAAATAATTTACAACTAGATTTGAAATGTGTGCTGATATTTAATTAAGTGTAAGTTGAGTGCTGTTATTAAGCCTTCCAAATATATATATATTTTTCAATTTAAATGGATAAGATATTGCTCTTCACAAGTGTTGAAATGAAACTCTAAAGACATATGACTTACAGCACATAGTGAGCACTTACTAAGTGATAGATGTTAACCATCCAATTCTGAAATAGTCCTCATCACCTCTCCTAAAATTTTGTTCCTTCTCATTTATACTTACATAAGAATCAAAACAGGGCTGAGATTGTGGCTCAGTGGTAGAGCGCTTGCCTAGCACGTGTGAGGCACTGGGTTCAATCCTCAGGACCATATACGAAAATAAAGTTAAAAAAAAAAAAGAATTAAAAATACATAATGACAAAACTGCAAATTTGAAATATCAGTAATTCATTAATTAGGCCCCTAATTATTCTTGTTATCAATAAAAATTGTTATTAAATATTAAATTACGCATGTACTTTATACATATTTGAATTGTGTATGTCATATTTTTTGTTGTCATTTATTTATTTATTTATTGTGATATAGGGTCTCACTCTGTGGCCCAGGCTGGCCTTGAACTAATTACTCTTCTACTTCAGTCTCCTGAGAAACTGAGATTATAGGCATGAACCACCTATTATAGGATAGGATAAACATAGGATACTCTATTATCCTATGTTTCCTTTAGAAAAAAAACGGTTTTAGTAAAGAATCCATGTTTTGTTAAGTGATAATAACTCAAAATAATTTTATATAAAAATAAATCTGATAAGATTGTGGTCCTAAACTTCTGTTACCTTTTGTTTCTAAAAGAATAGATTGGTGGGCTGGGGATGTGGCTCAAGCGGTAGCGCGCTTGCCTGGCATGCGTGCGGCCCGGGTTCGATCCTCAGCACCACATACCAACAAAGATGTTGTGTCCGCCGAGAACTTATAAATAAATATTAAAAATTCTCTCTCTCTCTCTCTCTCTCTCTCTCTCTCTCTCTCTCTCTCCTCTCTCACTCTCTCTTTTAAAAAAAAAAAAAAGAATAGATTGGTTATTAGCATTAATAATAACAGAAATTTTAATGCATGAATTAAGATGAAATTCAAACAGAGAAACAATAAAAGCCAGTGCCATTTTGAATTTTTTTCTCAGGTTCATCCAGTATTGAGTTTTGTTTTTTTTTTAATTTGAAATTTATCGCAAAATAACAAAATGTTCCCTCAAGTGTGTGGCACACAAGGGTTTTACAAGTTAACTAAAATTTCAAAGAGTCCTTTTCCAGTAAGGAAAACGAAAAATAAAGCTTCTGAATGCTATTAAATAAATTCTATAATAGCTAATGCTTACTTGGCATGATAACATAAGCTCTATTACCCATTCTCATTAGAAAAATGATTATCTATTTTCATGTAGTCTGGTTGCCTGAAAGTTTTCATATATGAAAATATGATTTTTTTTTCTGTAGGATTACTATACACTGGTACATAGCCACTAAAACCAATTTGATCACAACTTAATCACTGAAGATTTAAAAGCAATTCAAGATATTCTATTGCTCTGGGCTATAGTTAAAATTGGTAATTATTAATAGTAGAAGCTTCCACTTAATGGACCCCTAGAGAGTACTGTTACTAACTTTATATTCTCATTTTTACTCAGTTCTCTTTTGTCCCATCAGTGTTCGATACTCACCCATTCCCACCTTCTCTGAAAATCAAGTCCCCAGTTCTTCCCATTCTCTCTTAAATTGCCCTCAGGCTCTTAAAAAGTTCAAAGTTCTCCTGCCATTTTTACTGTGAATGCATTACAGTCCTTCAGTTTAAGCAAATCAAGGGAAAGGAGAGAACAGTTTTCAATTTTCTCTTTTTCACTGCTTTGTGCTTTTTCTTGTAATGACAACCCTTTGAGACATTGTATTTGCCCATTATTTCCTCATGCTATCAACCCTTCTTTATCTTTTCTGTACCTGAAATCTGGTTGGCTCTCCAGAATGCTGCATCTCAAAAAGTTTCAATCTACTTATTATTGGTTCAATCTTATAAAAGCAATGTAATTTTTCCTGTTGAATTATCTGCTATAATACCCTATTGCCCACAATACCATGAGCACATTTTCTGTCTAATTTTTAAGACTCTTCATGATCTGATTTAACCTATCCCATGCAAGGTGGAATCAGCAGTTGTTCTCTAACATACACACCACAACTATGGCCAGGCCAGTATATTCATCAACACCTACGCGGATGTTTCTTTTTTACACAACCCACTGCTTAATGCTCCTTCTTTCTGAAATATTTCTTACAAATTCATATCTTCTTGGCCCACAAGTCATGAGCTTTAGGGATATCATCAATTATTCAAGTCCCCACTTGCATTTTTATTCTCTTCAATTTCTTAATATACAGTTGTTTTCTACTTTTAAAAATTTATGGCAATAAATTCCTAATTATTTTTTAACCCAAAGGTATAAAAAAATACTTTTTACCTTACCTTTATTTTCTTTTAATCTACAAGATCACTGTGTTCCTTGTGGGAAAGACAACTTTGTTAGTCCCATCAATGATTCACACTAAAGGCATCATCCATAGACACAAAAATGTCAATATTACTCTCTTTTTCTGAATAAAAAGAGACTAGACTGCCATAGAAATAGCCCTGAAATCATAAAAGATTTTTTTTCAAATACATTTTTCTTACCAAAATAAAATAATTTGCTGTGTGTTGGTCAAAATTCAACTGTGCATGAAAATATGGCTATATAATTACATATATTCAAACATATAAATGAATTTCTACACACACATATCTGCATGTGTGTTTGTTCCTGTTCCAATATCTGTGCATCCATTATGCAGAAGTAGAAAAATTATAATAAATTGAATATTCTTCCTCAATACATCTTAATAACTAATACATTTTGAGTATAGGTTAGCAGCTACTACAATTCTCTGCTTCCAATGGTTTCCAGAGCCATTCGAACTATAAAGAAGGTTTTAAAGAAATATTACTCTCAAATTTCCTCTCTGAAGAATGCAGTCATTTTCCATAGAAAGGAGAACAATAAGAGATACTCAATTTGGAAGCCTTGCGTGACAAGAGATTCTAGTGGTCTAGGAGAATTGGAAATCTCCTATGTAACTAATTTCTGCCCCAAACCATCTCAAGCAAAGAGAGAAAAAAAATATTTTGCTTATTATAATAAATTACAAACACAATTAAGTATGTGTTTAATAATATACATACACACATTTCTCTATTTTATGCCAACTGTTTGGAAATATATACTACAAATATCTCTATGGTCATAGGTTGATTCGTTTATAAAAATATTTTGGCATCCTTCTTATATTTTTATGGTAAAGTAATATAAATTTAAATTAGCATTTCTAACTTTACAGATAGGAACATATGGTATTGATAGTGCTATTAGGATGCAGATGTGAAAATGGCATTCTCATTGTAATTATTCACAAGGATAATACATATCATTTTCTCACATTTGAGGTAGTATCATTTACTATATACATTTGAATTCAAAGAGCTATATGCCTGTGTAATGATTGCATCAGAACATGGAGTATGTTTTTGCTCCATACAAATTCCAAGACATTTTGGTGGGTTATGATTCTTTTCATGATGTATTAGCATTTCAAATAGGTAACATATTAAGACATTTTTTGAAATTCAGCCTATTTCTTCTCAGGAAAAAAAATAGGATTACAGGAAAACTTTCTATTTTTTGCTAATCCAGAAAATGTCAAATGTGAAACAGCGTCCCTAACACCCTTGGAGAGGAAGTTCTGCCTAGGGGAGAATATGATTCAGGGATAAATAAGGACACTCCTGTTCTAGAAGGCAGGATGTTCTGCAAGATACAAATGACCCAAAGAGAATGAAGAGATGATTAAAGTGGGGTGTTGGGGCGGGGAGTTGGGGGTGGGTTTGACCTGTCAGGAAGCTAAAGTAATGTCTCAGACCTCCTGCTGTTGGGACCTCACATTTACATTCTGAGGTTGAGCAGCCTTGACTAGTGTTTCTGTGTAGGGCTTAGGCATTTGGGGAAATAGGAATAATCTAGGAAAAAAAAAAAAAACAGGACAGAGAAAACACCTCAGAGCAGAGCAATCCACCTTCTATGCATTAAAAAAAAAAAAGACAATTTCATTTAAATTAATACAATCTCTTTTGTAGCAAGTTTTTCTTTTTTTTTTTCCCTTAATTTATTCACAAGCTTCTATTCACAAGTTTCTATTCATCTATTATTTTCCCTTTTGGAATTTCAGACTTTTTTTTCTTTTGTACAGAAGAAAAGCAATAAAAATAAAAACAAACTAGGCAGTCACATAGTACTGGTCCCTTGAAAATAAATGAGCATCACTTCACAATACGCCTCTTAATGAATTCATCAATTTAACTTACATTTCAAATGAAAATTATAGCATGTCAACTATGAAAAATGCCCTTTATTTATAGAGCAAATTTTTTACATTACAAACAAACTTAGAAAGGGAAGCAATTCTACAACTTCAAATTCAATGTGATGAGGGATCTCACAATATCTTGATAGTCTAGAAGTGGGTTGCAACTGATCTTGCAAAAGTTTTATTTTCAAATGCCAGAATAGTAAAGTGCCAGATCTTTCCTTAGGTCAACTTCAATGTAGCATTTATTAATAATACTAAAAACTTCAATGAGTTGTACAAATAGAAAGCATTTTCTATCATACCTCAACATTGTAAAAGCAATCTATGATAAGCCACAGGCCAGCATCATTCTGAATGGAGAAAAATTGAAGGCATTCCCTCTAAGATCTGGTACAAGACAGGGATGCCCTCTCTCACCACTTCTGTTCAACATAGTCCTCGAAACACTGGCCAGAGCAATTAGACAGTCAAAAGAAATTAAAGGCATAAAAATAGGAAAAGAAGAACTTAAATTATCACTATTTGCAGATGATATGATTCTATACCTAGCAGACCCAAAAGGGTCTACAAAGAAGCTATTAGAGCTAATAAATGAATTCAGCAAAGTGGCAGGATATAAGATCAACACGCATAAATCAAAGGCATTCCTATATATCAGCGACAAATCCTCTGAAACGGAAATGAGGACAACTACTCCATTCACAATATCCCCCCAAAAAATAAAATACTTGGGAATCAACCTAACAAAAGAGGTGAAAGATTTATACAATGAAAATTACAGAACCCTAAAGAAAGACATAGAAGAAGACCTTAGAAGATGGAAAAACATACCCTGCTCATGGATAGGCAGAACTAACATCATCAAAATGGCGATATTACCAAAAGTTCTCTATAAGTTCAATGCAATGCCAATCAAAATCCCAACAGCATATCTTGTAGAAATAGATAAAAGAATCATGAAATTCATATGGAATAATAAAAGACCCAGAATAGCAAAAACAATACTAAGCAGGAAGTGTGAATCAGGCGGTATAGCGATACCAGACTTCAAACTATACTACAGAGCAATAGTAACAAAAACAGCATGGTACTGGTACCAAAACAGGCGGGTGGACCAATGGTACAGAATAGAGGACACAGTAACCAATCCACAAAACTACAACTATCTTATTTTTGATAAAGGGGCTAAAAGCATGCAATGGAGGAAGGATAGCATCTTCAACAAATGGTGCTGGGAAAACTGGAAATCCATTTGCACCAAAATGAATCTGAATCCCTATCTCTCGCCGTGCACAAAAGTTAACTCAAAATGGATCAAGGAGCTTGATATTAAATCAGAGACACGGCATCTGATAGAAGAAAAAGTTGGTTATGATCTACACGCTGTGGGATCGGGCTCCAAATTCCTCAATAGGACACCCATAGCGCTAGAGTTAACAAATAGAATCAACAAATGGGACTTACTCAAACTAAAAAGTTTTTTCTCAGCAAAAGAAACAATAAGAGAGATAAATAGGGAGCCTACATCCTGGGAACAAATCTTTACTCCACACACTTCAGATAGAGCCCTAATAACCAGAATATACAAAGAACTCAAAAAATTAGACAATAAGATAACAAATAACCCAATCAATAAATGGGCCAAGGACCTGAACAGACACTTCTCAGAGGAGGACATACAATCAATCAACAAGTACATGAAAAAATGCTCACCATCGCTAGCAGTCAGAGAAATGCAAATCAAAACTACCCTAAGATACCATCTCACTCCAGTAAGACTGGCAGCCATTAGGAAGTCAAACAACAATAAGTGCTAGAGAGGATTCGGGGAAAAGGGCACTCTTGTTCATTGCTGGTGGGACTGCAAATTGGTGCAGCCAATTAGGAAAGCAGTATGGAGATTTCTCGGAAAGCTGGGAATGGAACCACCATTTGACCCAGCTATTCCCCTTCTCGGTCTATTCCCTAAAGCCCTAACAAGAGCATGCTACAGGGACACTGCTACATCGATGTTCATAGCAGCTCAATTCACGATAGCAAGACTGTGGAACCAGCCTAGATGCCCTTCAATAGATGAATGGATAAAAAAAATGTGGCATTTATACACTATGGAGTATTACTCTGCATTAAAAAATGACAAAATCATAGAATTTGGAGGGAAATGGATGGCATTAGAGCAGATTATGCTAAGTGAAGCTAGTCAATCTTTAAAAAACAAATACCAAATGACTCCTTTGATATAAGGGGTGTAAACAAGGACAGGGTAGGGATGAAGAGCTTGAGAAGAATATTTACAGTAAACAGGGATGAGAGGTGGGAGGGAAAGGGAGTGAGAAGGGAAATTGCATGGAAATGGAAGGCGATCCTCAGGGTTATACAAAATGTCATATAAGAGGTAAGGAGGGGTAAGTCAAGAGAATACAAATGGAAGACATGATTTACAGTAGAAGGGGTAGAGAGAGAAAAGGGGAGGGGAGGGGAGGGGAGGGGAGGGGGGATAGTAGACAATAGGACAGACAGCAGAATACATCAGACACTAGAAAGGCAATATGTCAATCAATGGAAGGGTAACTGATGTGATACAGCAATTTGTATACGGGGTAAAAGCAGGAGTTCATAATCCACTTGAATCAAACCGTGTAATATGATGTATTAAGAACTATGTAATGTTATGAACGACCAATAAAAAAATAATAAAAAAAAGAAAGCATTTTCTTACTAGGAACTCAAAAGTGCTTCTCCTAAATTATCTCATTTATTCTTATGACATATTCCCATAGGGAGAAGAAAGCAGATATTATACATAATTTTAGACTACACTTTACCAAACAACTTTGAGAGAATCCTGTGACATTCTGGCAATGAAACCTATAGCTCACAGCCAACTGGCTGTATGCCTGGTAGTCCAACAACAGCTGGGCTCTCTAATGGACATCTTAGGGCTGGGAGAAGAGTTGGCTGTAGAGTGAAAAGGAAGTAGATGCCTGTCCAACACAGTGTCTGAGGGATGCCTGAAATACACTATATTACATATAATATATAATATTATATTAGCATATATTCTGTTTTGGTAGGGGATTCTTTCATATATTAATATTAAAATACAAATATCTATACAAAGCATATTATTAACATTAATATATAAATAACAAATTATAATAGATGAGGAAATGACAATTATTGATGATATTAATTTATATTATTAATGCTAATGCATGGAAATATGTATAATAAAGCATAGTATTTAGATAACATATGAAATTTCATTATTATTTCAACTTTGAGTAACAACATACTGCAGCTTGCTCTTCTGTTATACAGAAGGTTGAGCAGGAACTGCACTAGCATGGATTGTTTCACCACTAGTCTTATTAACTATTTATAATTGAAGAGAAACATCAGTTATACTTGATCAATAAATATAAAGTTAAAATTTTCATATGAATTTTGTGATTAAATAGCTATTTATAATCCCAAGGCTCTAATAAGCCTGATTTAAAAAAAAAAAGAAAATCAAGGATATTCAGAGATAGGTAGGACTCCAGAATTCTAGAGTAGCAGTAGGAAGAAATAGGAAGGAACAAGTAAGGAAAAGGAAACTTTAGGAAAAGGGAACATGATGAAGACAAATGATGTTTATCATAATTTTCCATATCCTTAGATCTAGAAATGAGATGCCTGCAACTCTGAGTCTCACAAATTGTTCTATGTTTTATTATTTAATAGTTAATTTTTACATAGTTATTATGAGGAATTGCTTTCTGATGAACTATGGAACCAACTATGTGAATAAATTCAATAGTGTCCAAGCAATTTTGGCTCCAGCTCTGATCCAACAAGTTTTTTAAGTTTGCCAGAATAGATAGGCAGAATAGAGTGGCATCCTTAGGCAACACAGCTTGTGGTAGCCACCACGTGAAGAATTAGCTATAAAAACTAAGTCTACTACTCTTATGAGGCATATCCCAACTATTTGACATTAGTTTAGGTATGTTAAAAAATATCCAAGTGACTCATCTTAATTTTATTCAAACCAATATGGAGTGAATAGGTGAAACATCAAATATATCAAAAACCACATCTATCTTTCCACTCACATAATACAAGAAGAAATATCACATCGCTATGTCAAGTTAAAAATGAGGACACCTGCTCAAAAAAAAGTAATTTGTCTTCTGCCCATCAGAAGGCATTTCATTTCTTAGTCCATTAAATATAATCTGATTTCATCTATATGTTTTCTATTATGTTAGAAAGGACGGTCCTTACAATGAAGATCTCTCTTCAATCTTGTCCTAAGATTTCCTTCTTTTAATGCCAAAGGAAACTACCATAAATTAAGCAAAGAATCTCTTTAGGTTGGCTTTCCAGAGTCCTATTATATTTTGTTGGATTCACATTTTATTTTCAATATCATCTTATTCCCAATCCCATAATAATATGATAAACATTTATTTGCCTCTAGTTGTGCATTCCAGCTCATTTCTTTTTTAGTAATGTCACACAGAGGAAAGCATTTAGGGTGTCTAAGTTCATACATCTACAAAAACGGAGATATAATACCCACTTAGGGTTTTAAAGATAAATTATTAAAAATGAAAACATCTAGCATAGTGCTTAACACAGCAGCCTCCGATGAACAGTGGCTTTCTCTCTTTGCTTTAATTAGAGGGGAAAATTCCATATGCTTTGAAAAGTCAAGTTGATGTGATACATACAGCTTTAAATTTAAAATAAGAAAAGATTTAAGCACTAACTATCAGTGAGGAGCTGTTATCCCCAGACTATTCATGTAAAATCTCTGAGCCTCAGTTTTTCCTGTGTAAAACCAAATAATCTCTTATTTTCATTAAGCTGCTGCTATAAGAAAAAGGCATAATATGTTAGAGAATATTTTTAAATACATAACTTTTATAACTGTTTCCCAATCATGTACCCATCAATTTGCTAGACATTTATAGGGTTAGAAGCAGAGAGAAGAATAAAGAATTGAAATGTGGCTGTCTTCAAGGCTCTTAGAGGCAGAAATAAAAAAAAATATTTGTAATAAAATAAGGTCAAATAATGAAGTTAAACTGAGAATGTTAACAAATTTATAGACTGTCAATTTTGAAGTAATGTTTAGGTAGGAAGGTAGGGTCATCATGTCTGAAGTATAAAATTTAATATGAGAGTACATTTATAGCACAAAATCACAAATCCCTGTCTCTCTGTATTTTTTTTCTTTTCCTGTGCAAAGGCTTTATTTCCTACGTTAAAATCTAGAAGTTATCTTTCTCACTTTGATATCTCGCTGTCAGTTCTGGGACTCACTGTGCTGCAGCACTATCTGAGACTGTCAAGGGTACATTTCTAGGTCCTCAGCATTCATGGCTCCTGACATCTCTTGGGGCTGTGGACAGAACTTGTTTTCAATTCCTGTGGACTTAACTGCCCAAGCATTTATTTGGATCCAAAAGCAGAAGCAGTGACATTCTGTAGAATCATGAGGTTCCCCATTCATCTAAGCATCTGTGTTAAATTTCCAAATTTCTGTCATAGGATCTTGCATTAATTATTAGCTACTATAAACCAAAATAATTGTGTTCAATATAGAAAACAAAAACATGGTTTTAAACTAGAGTAGATGAGACTGCAGAATATATGCATTTATTTTTAGGAATAAGAGCTTTTCTTTCTTTTTTCTTTTTCAGTGGAAATCTTTATGAAGAATAAAGCACAGGATCATATATTTCTGTAATTTAAATATATGATCTGATTTCAACAGATATGTCTTTGGCTTGTATTCATACCATATGTATCATAATATATAGAAATATGTAATTTGTTACAATGTGCCTTCTTTAGGTTGCATAACAAGTTTTCCTTAACTTTTTAAAACACATTTCTTCATTCTCCTTAAATCTTAGGACTCTAAAAAATCATAACCCTTAAAAGTCCTGTGGGCAATTAAGTGATAAAGAAGTGGGGCTTATAATAAAATAAATTACCCAAATTACTCTTTTAGTTAATAAAAACTTGTTTTCAAATTTTCTGTGAATACTGGTTTTGCTTTAAAATGTTGCCTGCTTGAAGGCAGAAATTGTATTTCATTATTTCCAAAGTGATTTCCTTTTCTTCCTGTGTTTTTCACCCTCTTATCATGCCCAGGAAGAAAATAAATGTTTGAGTATGTGTATCCAGGAGATGCTCAAAAGTACAGTATATACAGGGGAAGGAAATTTAAAATGACATATTAATATACAAAAATTACATATAATTTTAAATCTTCAGAAGATACAGACATGAGAACTACCTTTTGAAATTACTGACATAAATAAAATCTATTAGAAATCTGTGTTTATTGGACACGCACTGTGATAAGTGCTTTTATTATCTCATTTTAATCTTAAGATAATTTCATGAGTTATTTTTATTATTCCTTTTTGCAGAAAAATGAGAGCTACATGAATGCAGTTAAATGCACATACATTCTAATATTGTAATTTTAACTCATTGTTTACTATGAATTGTACATAAATTGTACATTACTAAGAATTTGTACAATGAAATTGTACATTTAGTTACCAAGAACTGAAAAGATTTAGAATACATAAAATATGTATATTATGTATTGTTTTTGGTAGAACTCTTCTTCATTCCCTCTTTTTCTAGATTCTAAGATCCATGAAAAATCCGATATGTCCAAAATAAGGTCTAGTCACATATCTGCCCTGCAGTAAATACTAAGCATTCATTATTTGTTGTAATTTTATAAATTATAAATAAAATACAATGTTGAGATGGCTGATCAGTTTTCATTTTTATAAAACTTTGGGTCTTTCTCAGAACTTCCAATCCCAGGACAATAAATAATTTTCTTTCCCCCTTATAGATCATCGTTAATAGACTTAGAATCTTCCAACTAAAGATATGAATTAAATTATTTTTGTGATTCTCTTACTATTTGAATTTTCTCTTATTAGAAAATATATATCAGTCTGATTAACTTTTATCTAAAATAAATGTCTCCCAAGTATCTCAGAGATTAACTGCCGAAAGCAGAATAGAAAAAGTAGAATTCATAAAATTATAAGGAAATAGTTAATAAATTGTTATATGTCATTTACCTTCACAATTCCATAGTCTGCCACAAACATAGTCTTCTTACACACAAAAATATGCTGACAATATGTTATCCAAGCCTAGGAGAGATGGATTTTTTAAACATTCTTAGTGAGATAATACATTAGCAGATAATATTATTTATTCAATCATAAAGTCACAGATGTAAGAGCTTAGCTGAGGCAGAACCTAAAGAGCATCTTCTTCTCAGAACAGACAGAACATATAGTATTGATTCTCTCAATAATAGTAGCAGTCAAAAGTTAGGACAGTACAAAAGGATGGGAAGCACTATACATTCTTTCTTTCAATATGAGAGATATCATCTCTGGTTTGTATTTGTAGGTCGTTTACCTCCTCAGAAAACCTTAAAAATTTAACTTGCGCTTGTACATTAGGATGTAAGTTGATCAAAGACATGAATTGAAATTAATTTCTTTTCTGGTATTGGATTAATTTTGCAGAACTCTAACCTAGGCACATTTGATACTTTTCAATACTATATTCTGCTAATGGAATTTCAACATCTGAAAAGAAATTTAGAACTCTTAAACTGTAGTAAAAGAGTGATCCTCTTTTACTAGAATTAATCAAACCAAAATTCTGCTGACAAAATTCTGCCTAACAACCCTGTGTCTATGATTAGCAGAGATATGTCATAGCAAGATTATATCCCTAAGACATATTAGTAAAGGAACTACAATTCCTTGCTATATTACTATATTGTTCCTATCTTAAGAAAAGAATATCATTACTTCCGTTTTATTAGCAATGAATTTACTTACAGCTCTGTGAATAGTGCTAGATAAGAAAAAGCCCTAGATATTACTACTGGTGCAATTCAGTTATTAAAATGTCTATACAAAATAAAGATACTAAAAAATAAATATTTTCTTTCATGAACTGTAATACAAAAATACAAAATCTTTGTTTTGATCTTCTTAAAACACCTCCCTCTTTTATAAAAAGTGTTTAGATTAAATTCATTTAAATAAGTACATTTTTTTAGAGTGTTCCCAGACATTGTTGAGAGGCAGTACTACAGGCTACTCTATGATGTCCCGGTGATAGATGCTATAAGGTAGTGAGGCTACTAAACAGAACCTACAACAGCATAACCTTCCAATTGTGATAAAAAAAAATCGAATCTTGTATAAAAGGAAATGTGATTTACTGGGAAATATATATGCAAAAGTAATTTCTATAACATTTAATGAGAGAAAAATGTGTGCAAAAAAATGTATATTTTCAAAAGTATTTGTGAAGTTCAGAAGTTTGTAAGCCAGCAGCCAAAGTTTGCCTTTGTCAACTCCATTCATAACTCAGAGTTCTTATATAACCTGAAAGCAAGTATTGGAGACTTATAAGTTAATAGTTTTCCTATGTATTTTCTGTCAGATAATATTATGGTGTTTTGACTGACACCTAGACCTACCATGTAGCAGGTAAAGCAAGACTGAACCTGAGAAGTAAGAATGCAACAGATATAAACAGGATTGAGCATATACATGGAAACACTTGCTTTTAGCAGGAGCACCCAAAGGTTGAATTTTGCTTACACTGTACACATAAAATGGCTCTTGTATCTTTGTTTTATCTTTGGAGTGTATCATTCTCCATATTATGTGGTTTATTATGTTGCATATTATATACACATAATAACACTTATAGTTCACATAGGCTTGTTTCCAAGTCCTCCTGATATTTTCTTCATTATAGTTTTCCTGATCTATGAAGGCTATATATAATAAATATCTAAAATTATCATTAATTTTGAATATTTTAAATCTTCTGGAATTTAAAATATTTCCAATGGTGAAATGTGTCCTATTAACATTGACTGTTATAAAATTAATTTTAATTGTGCATTCTGACACATGCAAATGATTATATGCACAAGTTAATCATTACCATCTTAGAGTACACACTTCACTAATGGGGCTAGGGATGTGGCTCAGTGGTAGAGTGTCTGCCTGGCATGCACAAGGCCCTGGGCTTAACCCCCAGGACCACTAAAGGAAGAGAGAGAGAGAGAGAGAGAGAGAGAGAGAGAGAGAGAGAGAGAGATAGAGATATGAAATAGTCCTTCCCAAGTAATCTCCCTACTAACCAAACTTGAATGTGATGGACATTATTATCCAAAGTACATGTATGAAGACACAAATTGGTGTGATATAGTTTGTATATACCAGATATATGAAAAATTGTGCTCTATTTGTGTAATAAAAATTGTAATGCATTCCACTATCATATGTAAATTAAAAAAATAATAAAAACAAACAAAATGCTCTAGAATAACAAACCATGTCTGAATGAAAGTTTACCCTAGGCATACATCTGTGAAAGCACAACTTAACACCTTGCACTATTAAAGTTTAGGTTGCAAATCTAAATTGGGGAACAACAGTATTTGCAGAATCCTTACAAGGACAGAATCTGCAATAACCCCTAGTCCTAGTGGACATGTGGATTCTCCAGGTTTCTTTGTTTTGCTTTGGTTTCCAACAGGAACTCACTTAAACCTTCAGTATAATTCTCAGGTGGGCAATAATAGGTAGTATGCCAGGTCTGTATAGAACAAGGAAAATTTCGAACAATGCCTTAACTTCACAACACTGGAAAACAATACACAAATTTGCATCTATAATGCCATTCCAGGTAAACAGTAGGAGAAAACTAAAAGTTTAAAAAAATGGGAAAAAAACCCCTACATTAGCTTTATACCCATCAATCTACTGTGGTAGAGCTGAGGTAAGTTTGTGGGGAAAACAAAAACAAAAACAAAAAAAACATTACTTTCTTCTGCCTACTCTGAAAATGCTGGTCATATTCAGCCCTGTGCTGTTAGTGATCCATATAGTCTCCCTGGCAACCAATTAGTCCACATTCACTTTGAATCTATGCACTTAAGATGTTTATTCTCAGACACCATTTCTGGAAGAATCTGTCAGTAGCTAAAACCTTGGCAAGCTAATTCTTCTTACTGACATATTCCCTAAACTCTTAAGTGATATTCAGCATTTCAACATAAAATCATGAAAATTCCAAAACCAGCATGCAATTATTGAAAGTCTTGTCTTTATTCTTATTTCTAGGATTTTACTTTCCCTATGCTTGCTGTAAGATTTCAGTTAAATAATTTATTATGTAATTTGGTTTTAACACTCTAGACCACTGGGTTCAACAAAATTCTTTCAACATGTTTAGGAAATTCTATTTGCATATTTATTTGAGGGGTGGTCTCTCAAAATCATTCATTCAGCAAAAATTTGATAATGATTATCAAATAAACAAGGTTCAGAAAGATAAATTAGTTACCAGAATAATGGATGACAATTAGAATATAAACAGACAGATTACAATGCACATGGTACTATGACAGAGGTATAAATTTGATACTTCAGACTACTCATCTGTGTAAGCATCAGAAGTCTCACAGGAGATATAACACTCAAGATGGGGCTCAAGAACTGAGTTTTCCAGGTGTAGAAGGAGGTAGTGAGTTAGAAAAGAAAAAATAGCATGGCAAAAAAAAGGTACAGTTTAAGAGAAAAGGCATTGTGTTTGTAAATTTCTGCAAAAATGTTATAATAGCTTTATGTTTTTAGTGGAAAAGACAAGGAGACAATGTACTAGAGAAAAAGAAAGATTGGGGGAAAAGACCTATTTGTCTGCCTAAGGAATTATAATTTGCCTCTAAAGGAAAAGGTAAGCTAAGGGGCAAACTACTTTTAACAGAAAAAGTAACTAATGTAGAAGAAAATTAACAAGGGACAAAGGGACCATGAGCAGGAAGCTAGCTAAACCAAAGGACAAGAAGTTAAGGAAACCATAGTGAGATGATGAGAGTTTAACTGTCATTGGTACTGCAGGTGCAGAAGACTGTCTTGGGCTTATGGCTCAATCAAGGACAGAGTGAGCATGTCCACATTTCCTGATTGAAGATAAAGAAAATCTTCCATTTTTGGAGAATCCCTGGTTAATGATGAGATTCTCTCTCAACTGTATTATGTTTGGCAACTACTGAAGACACTTTTCCTTCTCCCCAGTGAGTACTCTGCTGGGTCCCTTTATCATATTTCTTAACTGTCAAAATTTCAAAGAATAGTTAAGTCCCTCAATTTAAGACTTCCTAAATTACTGGGTGAGAAGGTGTAACAGGTAACCAGATTTGTTGGAAATTTTTCCGAACAAAGTATCTGAGTGCCAAATATTTATTAGGCAACCAATTTCCAGCAATACCAGAACTAAAGTTTCAACTTCCAGTAATACTACATAGTGAAATAATTATTAAGTGTATATTCTGAACTCCTTGAAAGCAATTTTTATTGAAAACCCATTATCAATTTGGTGACCCATATAAATTCATGGCAAGCTTGCTGCATGTACAAATTTTTAAAAAATTACAATGTGATTTCCTTTTCTCAATAAGATGAAAATGGACCCTTGAAAAAACAAATTCATTTTATCAACACATTTTAACTGAATGCCTCATCTTCATATTTACTATACTAACATTTTGAGCAAGGAAGACATGGCACTTGCCTAGTCTAGATATTCCAGTAGGGTTGGCAGACACAAAATGAACAAGTTAACAAGTGAAATCATCACAACTCATGTAAATGGCTACAAAGGAAAAGGGAAAGGTCCACTAGATTGCATTTCAGCACAACAGATGGGGAAGAAGAGACACAACACAGATTCTACTCTCTCCATGTCTGGAAATTTATGTCTTCCATGATTCTGAAATAATTTAAAAGAAAGCTAATCTTATTCATTCATTCTATAAATATTTATTGGATTCTTATTAATTACTAATTTCTGAAAATTAAGAAAGCTGATACCAACCAATCTCACATACTAAGGAGATTCTCTAAGATTTGTGCTAATTTCTCCTCTTTCATGTGCATGAAACAATTACACATTTTATAAAAGTCACCTTTCTTTGTAGCGATGACTGAAAAGGAAAACAAAGAAAGAGAAAAAAAAAATACTCTGTTTGTTAGCTTCATATGCCAAATTGATTGGGCTAAAGAATGCCAAGCTAGCTGGTAAAATATTATTTCTGGATGTATTTGGGAGAACTACTCTGGAAAAGATTAGCATTTGAATTATTAGACTGAGTAAAAACAATTTTCCTCTCTCCAGGACTGGATTCTCCACGCATCTGACTCTTTTCGTATTGAGTGATGTCATCAGCTTTTCTAGCCCTCCAGCCTTCAGAGAACAGATCATGGGATTTTGCAGTCTCCATTATCACATGAGGCAATGTCCATACTAAATCTAGCTAGATCTTCTATTGGTTCTGTTTTTTTTTTTTTTTTGGAGAACCCGGATTCATAACAATCACTGAAGTGCAACATCTCTAGTGAATGTATAATTTGAGAGCAGACTAAACAAGAGAAGATCCAGAATACCAAAATGCTTCCACTTTGTTTACAAAGAAAGAAAGTGTTTCATTGTTGTGAACATAATTTAACCTATCAAAAATTAGACAATGTGTTATTTAAACATACTAAAGTTTAAGTAACATAAAATAAAATCAAATTTCAAAGCAAAACTAAGGAAATAGTTTTTTTTTCTCCAAAAGAACTAAATTATTTTAAAATGTCATAAGAATAAATTTCTGATTTGTTATGGAAAGCAAAATGTCATTGATCTCAAGAATCAATGCAGAAAAGTCTACAGGAATAAAGAGGGTGCAATGTTACAAAGGAACCTATTTATATTGTTACTTTTTGAAATACAAAAAAAACCAATTAATTTAGTAAAGCAAAGTCAACATCTTTCTTGTCTGTATGTATTACTTATTAAAATTAATCCAGCTATCTAACAAGTATATGTTTTCCTGAAATAAATCAATGTTCTATTTTTTTCTACTAAAATTAAGACCAATGGAGTGTGAAATTTTGGTTAAACACTTCATTTTTCAATTTACAGTTTCCCACCTACTCTGAAGTTTTTAAAGCTATTTAAGTAGATAACTCTGAAAAAAGTACTTCTAAAGTGAAAATTAGAAAGTCTGAGCTTACATTAAATGTACCAAGATAAATATGGATAATTATGAAAAATAAAACAGTAAGAACTAATTCAAAGAGATATAGCATAAATTCTTAGCATATACCCAGAAATCAGGGAAGAAAAAGTACTTTATAAAAATTCAGTCTATTTAGTCAAAAAAATTGGAAAAAGAAAGCATGGAAAGAATTAAAAATAAGATATAGCATTTAAAATGGATTTATTTTCTCTGACATTAAAAAGAAAAGAAAGGAAAGGAGAACGAGAAGGAGGAAGGGAGAATAGATCAAGAAAAGAAGGTGAAAGAAGAAAAATAAAAGAGGAAGAAAGGGGGAAAGAAAAAGAAAGATTTGAAAAGAACAGCATCAGAATGATTATTAACACTCCACACTTGGAATGCATTAAGTAAGAATTAATATATTTTTGAGACCCATATTATTTTGACATATGCTAAAGAATAAGATTATATATCAACTATCTATAAATAGATTGTGAATGATTTTGTGATGAGTTAATAGTTTGTTATGACCCCAGTCTTAAAATCCCTAAGAACAAAAAGTTGCAGATCCAGAGAAAGTCAAGAAGGACAGAAGTATGACAATCTGAAATTCACTAAAGGAAAAAATAAAGTATTACCAGGCAGTCACCAGTCAATATCATTTTATTACATCTGAAATGATTCCTGGGGTGATTTCAGGCTGTAACTGTCACATTCTAAAGAATACAGTTAGGAAGATGATGCTCTGGTACTTGCTATCAGAGAGACCTGGATTTAAATTTGAAACTCAAGTGTTTCAAAGTGTGGTAATTTTTGCTAAGTCATTTAAATTCTGTCCTTAGTTTTATAATGTGTAAACAAAGCTAAAAATCTATATTTTATAGGGTTTCATGGGGATGATATGCGATGACATAGGTGAACGCAATATCATTCATTAATATTTATCAATTTAGCTATTATGCTTTTAATGTTCTTAGTATGGTGTCAGTTCCACATCATAAATACTAAAAATCATCCAGTTACTCTTATAGTGCCTTACTAATTTACAGTAGTTCATAGACAGGGAGTGCAGATTGTGATAAGGATGCATTGTTTTAAAACAAAAAGATAAAGGAGGCCAAGGAGTATCCAAGGACAAAAGCAGTGGAAGCTGTTCATATACCTATCACACTGCAGGCTTGCCAAAGGAGAGCAGGTCTCATTCAGCAGCATTAGCACCGAATACTTGATTCCTGCTGTCATGGGCATTTCTTATTAAAAATATATGTTGTAAGCAAACTGTTTCCATTTGATGTATTCTAGAATGCAGTTGATTTCAGATCCTTAGGAATGTAATTTCCAAACAGGGAAAAAAACAAATAGTAATATAAATAAAGATATGATCTCAAATAATTGCATAGGTTTTCTTGTAAATCAGGGAATATTGGCCAAGCATCTTTTTAAAAATGCTTTGGTATCTGTCTCCTGGATTTCTATGATAATAACTAAGGCCATCACTACAAGGAGAGGGGTTACCAAAACCCAAATAATTCCATTAAGCTGTACTGGAGTCTCAAGTTTCCTCAACAGCAGGCTTTAGCAACTGTATGATAAATGTCTAAATGCCATTTGACAACCAGTATCTAAAGGACTTTGTGAAAAGTACTCTGGGTCCTCAGTATCATCTTAAGAATCTTCTGGATAATTTAGGATAACTGGATTTGGGTAGGACAGACTTATGAACCTTTGTTTACTGGCCAAACATCATATTCTACCATGGGAATAAATAAATGTTCTAATAAATATTCTTTAAACATCTAAGGGAAAAATCCAACTTGGAATTGGTGGAAAGAAGATCTTAAAAGTTATAAATTTGTATTGTGAATTTAACAGACATTAAAATAAAAATTCAAGTTGTAAATGCTATGCATTTCCCAAGACAAACAAAATAAAATGATGTTGGTAGGCTGATTTGTTGGAAGGATTTTTATCTTGAGTATGTCAATCAGTTACTTCTTTCATGTTTTAAAAACATTGTCTGATTTTATGTTTTTATTCACACAAAATATTTATAAAGATTGTAATAGTTATAATGTCCTTTGCAAATAAGTTTCAAATTTAATTAACTCAAATTTAAATTCTTGTTATTTAGAGTACTAAGTTTACTATGTTCTTTTAGGAAGGTTTTATGAGAATATTTATAATATTCTTTTGCATTTTATAGTTGTTTCAAATTCTTACATCTTTAAAACTATCTGTCAATTCATTTAGGATATGATTTGAGATAGACCTCCAAAAGTTCAGCAATTTTCCCCAAAACACCTTTATTAAATATTCCATTTTTTTTCAAAGTCATACTCAATAATACACATAGATAAAATTTTAGACTCTTTCATTCATATTCTTGTTTAACTCAACACTGGTGGCATCTGTTTCAGCTACAATCATTTAAAATTTTGCTATTTAATTCAAAGTGCTACTCTTTCTCTCCACTCCAATAAATTCAATAAAGAATTAACATAAAACTTCCAAACAAATGAAAGTTACAAGTAACACATGCCACTTCCTTTTGGAATTAATTGCTTTGACTCAGAGATGAAACTGAAGATAACCATCACAAGCTAGTTGAACTGGGAAAGAGACTTGGAGACCAAGATGGCAGGTTAAACACTTATTAAAAAATGTGACATGAAAAAGAAGTACAATAAACATCAGTGATCAGATGGAGATGATGAGATGCTACAGACTTAATGATAGCCACAGTTAACCCCATTGGAGATTCTATATTTGGAATGGCCACTCAGTGTTGTCTGCAGTTAGGTTGAAAAGTTCCAAATACCTCATCAGTCAGTCATTGGGTTTGAGAGACTAGGGAAAGAGATTTTTTTTTTTTTTTAGATGAGTTAATTTCTAAAGGGGTTATAACTGAAGGCTGTTTTCTACATTGCACTTCCAGCAGTTATGGCAACAATACATTCAGTGAAGAAGAAATGGATGGTGCATCACAGTGTACACCACAATAATGATTGTTTTCTCCAGATAATACTCTCCATTTACTTTGATCCTAAATTTTGATAAGCAGTAAGGAATAATAATTTTCTTCACATGGCATATTTGTATTGAATATTTGAATAAAATTTTTAAATTGTATAGTTTCTATTGCTATTGGAAAATCTCTTTAAAATGTAATGTTTTCCTCTATTAGACATAAGACAGCTATTGATTTCTGCATGCTAATCCAACAAGCTTCCTGAATTTCATTTCCTCTTCTAGTTCTAGCTTTGTCGTCATTATCAAAAGCTTGGCTCACATGTATTTGTTCTCTTCTTCTACAATGAATATTTTGAAAAATGAGAGCTTCCCCATAAACTCTGCTCAGGTCTTACTCTGTATGTGTTGATTATCTGCATTTTCAACACAGTTGTATTATGCATGTTCTGTAATTTCCACTTTGATTTTCTCTTTAACTCAGGATGATCTTAAGGAGTTTTCAAAAAAATATTTCTCAAATGATTTAATAT